>NW_012106598.1:1745216-1788374 GCF_000951045.1 Mandrillus leucophaeus
GCCTAAGACCCATTCTTTTTTTTTTTTTTTTTTTTGAGATGGAGTCTCATTCTGTCACCTAGACTAGAGTGCAGTGGCGTAGTCTTGGCTCACTGCAACCTCTGTCTCTCGGGTTCAAGTGATTTTCCTGCCTCAGCCTCCCCAGGAGCTGGGATTATAGGCGCCTGCTACCACGCTAGGCTAATTTTTGTATTTTTAGTAGAGATGGGGTTTCACCATGTTTGCCAGACTGGTCTCAAACTTCTGACCTTGTGATCCACCCGCCTCAGCCTCCCAAAGTGCTGGGATTACAGGCATGAGCCACGGCACCCAGCCAAGACCCATTCTTTGTTGTATCTCTTGTGAGAGCAAATCAGGGCTACACTTAGGAGTAGGAAGTACTCAATACACACTAGTTGAACAGGTAAAAAGAGGATAGGTGTGTGCCCTGATTTGTATCAACATTATTTCTCTTTGTTTAAATGTGAAAAGTTCCTTCTCTGGCATATAAGCACCAGGAGAGTAGGGACTGTGTCAGTTGTGGTTCCCCTGTGTACATATTACCTGGCACATAGTATTGCTAACCAGTTGTTACCTCTACTCCTAGGAATGCCTTGAGAGTGCTTCACTTTGAACTGCTGGAATTTTTTTACAGACATTGCTTTCTTCAACATTGGCCCTAGAGTAGGGTAAATGCGGGTTCTTATTGCATCTCAGTCACTAACTAGCAGTGTGATCTTGGGCAATTCACATAAAAGCTCTAGGTCTCATTTTCTGTATCTGCAAAACTGTTTTTAAATATGCTTTAGCACTAGAAGACTCTTACTCAAATAAAAATTTCAAAAGAGTCCCATATATAAAAAAGATAAAAGCAATAATCAAGTTCTCATTCTACTCAATTCTTCAGTGAAGAAAATGCCACTAAAAGTACCTTCTTAGATCTGGGTATGATTTGAAAAACACTAAACTAGCTGACCCACAAAAGTTGAGTCTAGCAATAACATTCCATGATTTATCCATTTAATAAATACTTATTAAATGTCTACTCTGTACCTGGTACCGAACTAGGCACTGCACATTCAGCAATAAACAAAGCAGATGGACTTCCTGAGATATTTATGCCAACATGTGGTATTCAGCCCATTATTAAATATTCACTTAAAAGAACAAAAAAAAGATAAAAACACCACCTCTGGTCTTTTTATAGAGTATAGAAAGCAAGACATTTTACCAAATTCACAAATAGCTGAATGTATTAATAGCTAAATTTCAGAAATGCATATCTCATTTTCCCTAACCAAAATTTCAGTGTATTATTTGGGAATTTTTCAATTCATACTGTTTTCTTCCAATCATTTTTATGCTAATTTCTTAATAACACATTTACATTAATATTATTTTTTGGTAGCTAAAATCTAAGTTTGTCCCTGTCATTTCCTAATTGTTTTTCTTTTTTTTTTTTTGAGAAAGAGTCTCACTCTGTCACCCAGGCTGGAGTTTAATAGTGCAATCTCGGCTCACTGCAACTTCCGCCTTCCAGGTTAAAGTGATTCTCCTGCCTCAGCCTTCCGAGTAGCTGGAATTACAGGCACCTGCCACCATGTCCAGCTAATTTCTGTATCTTTGTAGAAACGGAGTTCTGTTATGTTGGCCAGGCTGGTTTTGAACTCCTGACCTCAGATGATCCACCCATCTCAGCCTCCCAAAGTGCTGAGATTACAGGTATGAGCCACCATGCCCAGCCCTTATTTATTTTTCACTTGTCCTATCTTTTAGCATTTTAGGATCTTTTAGCCAACTGATTTTTGATCCTTCGCAACTTCATACTTACAATATGAATATGACAGTGAAATCTAAAAGGCACAAACCATTTTTCATCAATATTTGCTTCAACATTTATTTCATTCAACAAATATTTGAGAAGTACCTACTATGTGCAAGGCATTCTGCTATAAAGTGGTCAAAGTGCTAGAATGCTATTCACATTTCCTTCCCACTGTATTCTTTACTTTTCTTTCACTTTAAAAGCTTAAAGTGCATAGCAAGAATAAGTACTTGATTTCCTTAGGGTTCCCTCAATCTGTAATGCTCTTCCTCATACTCCTCATACATACCACATTCATTCATTCATTCATTCATCAAAAAGTATATTGCTAGGCACTGAACAGGTGCTAATGAAGAAAAATATATGGTTCCTTTCCTTAAGGAATGACGAGAAGAATAAAGATAGTGATGACATTTCAGAAGGAAAATCTACAAGACTCAGTATCATCAGAAGCATCATAAAAAGGAATAAAGATGATTCTCAGACTTGCTAAAAGACTAAGTACATGATGATGCCTTTGACACACAGGAATTTGAAAGGCTTGTCTGGAATGTTTAAAACTGGTTTTAGAATGTTAAATGTGTAATTCCCTCTGGATAGTCTAGTTGAGTTGCCCAAACAGAAATTATTAAATAGAAGTACTCATTAGTATCTGAGTAACCATTATGTGGCAGGATCCAAGGACACTGAGTAAAATACAATCCCCGAATTCAAGGAACTTAAGACTTAGATGATAGAGAATACAAGTAAACAGACACTTAAAAGAGAAACTCAGGGAACAGACTGGAGGTGTAAGCACCAGATGGAACATGAAGGACTGGAGACTCGATTTCTCGAGGCAATGCGGAGCCACAGGTTTTAAACAGAGAATGCTTGATTACATTTGCATTTTAGAAAAAAACACTCTAGCTTCAAGGAAGATAATGGGTTGGAGGAGGCAAAAATGAAAGACAAAGTGAACAATTAAGATGCTGTTGCAGAAATCTGAGCAAGATTCGACAGATTCCAAGACCTACAAAGCTTAAGGGAAGAGATATGTAATAGTAATATTTGAGAACCTGACTTTCCTAGACAACACTCAAAGTACAATGCTAATTCCTGAACTATTTTTAACCATAATAACAGAATAATGCTAGCATCAGGCAAGTATAAAGCATACCTGATGGCCGAGCACTATGCTATCTCATCTCCTATTCTATATCAAATTGTGGGAACCACAGTTGAGGAATGTATCTTTTTTTTTCTACAACCACTTGAATTTCACATGCTGTGGGAAATATATAACATAATTTAAATATGCAGCATACTCTAAAAAAAAGCAAAATTGAACAGATCCAAGCAGCAAAGTTCCTCTAGGATTATGCAATCACTTCATTAGCCAAGAAGCTTACAATCTATAGATCCTATGTATTGTCAGGAGAAAAAGCTTTCCATAAATCTCTAATTACAGGGCCCTGAATTGATAAGGGGAGACAATGTGTCCAGATTACCCTGTGTCACCAGTTCTAAGTCACAGATGAGACAATTCTTACAAATAAGACTGAAGCTGAAGGTTTCTGGGAAAGCCCCTTCCCTGCTTCTTCCTTTCTTCCTCCTGCCTGGAATGTAGACATAAAGCTGGGGCTATAGCAGCCCTGTCGTAGCCCTGAGGTAATAAGCATGAGGATAAAGTATATGCTAAGGATGACAGAGTACAAGAAAAGAAGGCTGAGACCTGGTTGTTCCTTTGTTGCTGCTGTACCAGCAGACCTTTTGTTAAGGGAGAATAATAAATTCCTCTGTGGTTAAGTAACTTTAGGCTAAACATAGTCATAATTTATACACTCTGAATCCCTTATAGAATAAAGCCTAGGCCACTTAACATTGCATAAGACGCTCCTCACCATCAGCTCCATTTAACTATCCAACCTCATTTCATTCTGTTCTCTGTCCCATACTTTCCATTCCAATAATTCTAAGTCTTGTCAGATGAGCACACCCCAATGAGCTATTTTTACCTTTCTACCTGTCATTCCCTTGACTCTCCCTTATCACTCCATTTCTTCACCAAATTAACTCTTTGTCAGCATTCCAGATTTCCTGGCTCTACTGGCTGAGAAAGATGCCCTGCCTTCTTCTTTTCACATTACCCCATGCACCAGTCAGTACAATGAGTGTGCTATATTACAGTTATTTATTTATATATTTGTCTTCCCAATTACACTACTGATCCCTCAAAAAGAAAAAGGTATCTTAGTTCTTTTGGCATTCTTAGATCCTGGCACAGTACTGGGTCAACTGGGGATGCTTAGTGAATGTTTGCTGAATGAATTAGATTTACATAAAACATGATTTCTTAATTAGTAAAAGTGATTATACGATACATACTGCTAAATGACCCCTTTAACATCAAAAACTCATTCTCATCCATAAAGTTGTGCTAAAAATGTCCAGGCTGTAGTGCAGTGCTGCAATCATAGCTAACTGTGGCCCTGAACTCCTGGGCTCAAACAATCCTCCCGCCTCAGTTTCCCAAGTAGCTAGGACTACAAGTCCAAGCCATCACACCTGGCTAATTTTTTCTCTTTTGGTAGAGAAAGGGTCTCACTATGTTGCTCAGACTGGCTTTGAACTCCTAGGCTCCTTTACCCTCGATGCTCTGGCCTCCCTAAGGGTTGAGATTACAGGTGTGATCTACCACATCCAGTCTCATTTCTGCTTTTAAGCAGAAAAGCTGCAAAGAGCTGTAAGTCCTAAAGACACTTGACAAAGCCATCCTCATCTGCCTTAAAGGATTAATCTCACTTACAGTGGGAAGTCAGAAATGAAAACCAGGCTGGGCGTGGTGGCTCACGTCTGTAATCCCAGCATTTGGAGGCCAAGGCAGGTGGATCACGTGAGGTCAGGAGTTCGAGACCAGACTGACCAACATGGATAAACCCATCTCTACTAAAAATACAAAATTAGCCGGGCGTGGTGACACATGACTGTAATCCCAGATACTCAGGGGACTGAAGCAGGAGAATCACTTGAACCCAGAAGGCGGAGGTTGTAGTGAGCCGAGATCACACCATTGCACTCCAGTCGGGCCAACAAGAGCAAAACCCTGTCTCAAAAAAAAGAAAAGAAAAAGAAATGAAAACTAAACAGATGATCAAAGAATAAATTTTGTTATACGTTATTAGCAAAACTTGTCAAAACAAGGGTAAGCAAAGAAATAAAATCTCTTCATACCTGTCACACTGCTGCATTATGGAAATTTCTTTGATTATTTCCTGAAGATCTGATTCAACAGGCACTTGTTTAATTGCGACAACTTGACCAGATTCCTTGTGTATTGCTTTAAATACACTTCCATAAGACCTAAAAGAAACCAAGACATTATTTTTTTCCTATAAAACATCGTAACTATAAGGTTAAAAGTCTATGAGTTTTCTGTGGATTGTCTTTTTTAGTTTAAAACACTATTTAAAAATTAAAAAATCAAAATAAACAAGTAACAATTTTAAAAGTTAATGAATTATATCTTAGCTTTATTGCTTCAACTACAGACTTAAAATAATCAAGTTAATATATAATGAGTAGCTATTTTTCTTATGAATGAAAGAAACAGACTTACGTTTTGTCAACTCAAACAAATGCAGCATTAGGAAGACATAAATGGAAATTAAAAGAATGAAATGTACATTAAAAATAGCCAAAGTCTCAAATTAGGGGAAAAGGCTGATCTCAAGGAAAATGACCCCCGGAATATCAAAAAGTCACACGTCTGTTCAGAGTACCTGAACAGTTAAAACCCTCAGCTGGGGACCACATTAACATCAAAGTTAGAGAAGCAAGGAATCTGTAGCCATCTGCTTCTACCTGATTTAGAGATCCAAGGTGTCTTTTTTAAAAGTCCCTTTCACTACCTTTTCCTCAAGACAAAAACTACACGCTCACAGGTAAATAAAATGAGGAATAGGGTCTAAGTCACTTGCCCAAAACCTGTCTCTGCTACAACTACTGAAACTTTGCCAACTGAATATTCACGTGTTTTAAAAAACAAAACCAAAGAAGGAAGAAGCCATTTGTATCTTAGTAAGAATTTAAAAACGAGGTTAAACACTACTATGTACTGAGTTCTTACTATAAACCAGGTCCTGTGCTAGGTGTTTTATATGCATTACGAAATTCAACCCTCACAACCATAAGGAAAAACACTATTATTGTCATTAAAAGATAAGAAACAGACTAGTAGGGCCAGAATTCAAACACATTCTGACTTCAAAAATCATGTTTTTCTCACCATATTTTTCTACAGAAGACAAGGAAAAGCAAGCCAATGGAAGACACTGAATGTTTCCTAATATTAGAAATCTATACAGAAGCCCTTCCAGATTTATAATCTTTTAAAATAAGTGAAAAAGAGAGAAACAAGTGATAAAGCGACTACTTCAATAAAATATATTTTATCCTCTCCTCTGTTTCTTTGGGCTCTCTGAAGTAATTTAATTTGGTTTGGTACCCAAAGTCACAGTGGGCTGGGTGTGGGGGAATGTATGTGCGTGTATCTCCCCTTGAAAGCCGTATGTGTGTATGTTCCTTGAAAAGCTAACACAGAATTCAGTGCTAGATCATCTACTGTCAATTAGGCAACACCATCACTCCTTTCTAAGGACTCCTCAGCATTACAAAAGAGAAGCTGCAATCCCCATTTCCCAGAATCTCTTTCCCTGAACGGTTCCTCATTAAAAGTCTGCCAGTGGGAAGAACATGCATGTGTGAATGCAAAAAGGAGAAACCATTTTTTTCCAGATATAGTTGTAGCAGATGGACTGACAGATATGAAGTGCACAACGGCTTCCTGCTGAGCTTCCAACAGCCACCAGTGCTGCAGACTGAGGTAGCTGGTGGAAGTTTCTCAATACTGCAGGATTCCAGCGATTCCCAGAGAGCTTTTGAGAAACACCCACTTCAGTGCTTCAGGCTGAGATCTTCAATGCTGACTTTGACCTTCAACCTTCGGCAACAGTTTTCATGAGCTTTGCATCCCTGGCCCCTCCACAATTCATTTGAGCTCCTAACTTTATTACTAAACTCTTTATATCTCGAGTACATAGAGTAGCTTCTCTTTCCTGACTATACCTTGATAGCAATATAGTTTATGGTAGAAGAAGTGGTTCCAAGGGAAAGAATCTTAAAGATGAGAATCTTGAATTAGTTCTTTCTTAGATGTTGATATGGTTTGGCTGTGTTCCCACCCAAATCTCATCTTGTAGCTCCCATAATTCCCACGTGTTGTAGTAGGGACTCAGTGGGAGATCACTGAATCATGGGGACAGACCTTTCCCATGCTGTTCTCATGACAGTGAATGGGTCTCACGAGGAGATCTGATGGTTTTAAAAATGGGAGTTTGTCTGCACAAGCTCTCTCTTTGCCCACTGCCATCCGTGTACGTACGATGTGACCTGATCTTCCTTGCCTTCCGTCGTGATTGTGAGGCCTCCCTAGCCACGTGGAACTGTAAGTCGATTAAACTTCTTTCTTTCGTAAATTGCCCAGTCCCGGGTATGTCTTTACCAGACTAATACAGATGCGTAGATAGTAATGATTTTAATACAAATAACAAATAGAACACTGATGGTCTATGGCATTCAGTGGCAAATAGTTACTTAAATTATCACCCTTAGTTGCCTGGAGTCTAAGCAAAGCTTTAAAAGACCAAGTAGCTATATCAATACAATGTATGGTGAAAATAAAGTATAAGGACTATAGAATGGGCTGCTGCCTCTGCCTGCACTGGAAAAGTTATAGAACAAACACAGCAAGCTAAAGGCTTAAATGTCCAGCTCAAGACTAAGAGAACCAGAAAACTTCTGAATTTCTTAATTCTTACAGAAACAGGGTTGAGATTTCTGAAAAACAAACTCTAGGTATAGTCTTACTGGAAGCTGAATTACATGGCAAGTTGAATTCACATCAGCACCAGGTCTGTTATGTTAAAGTTAAGGCATGTAACAGTAAAGAGAAGTACCTAGAGAACTGGTATTAGGACATTTAGATAGATTCTCATTAATCTGAGTACCTTGAATCCCCAAATCCTATCAAGCCTCCCTTGCTACCAAAAGCAACTCTGCCCTCCTGTCTGAGAAAATTAACCTTACAGTGCCTGAAGACTCCACCTCCTGAAGCAGTCACTTTTCAGGAGAATGGAGTGGTCCTCCAGACCACTCCACCACCACTTCTCATTGCTTCCAGACCCAAAGTTATACTCAACTCCCATAGATACCAGGGAGACAAGTATAAAATTTAACCCAAGCAGTTACTATTCACACTAAAAAAGTTGCAAGATTTTGCCAATTTTTATCAGAACCCTAAAAAATATGTGTGAGAGCGAATTCTAAGATATCCAGAGAGGAAGAAATGTACTGATATGGATGAAAGACCAGAAATTCCAGACTCAGCGTGTTAGCTCAAACAGTTGGGGGTGTCCCTAACAGTTGCTCAGCCAGTTAACTGAACCCTGGACTCAACAGTGGCCCATATTAAGTGAGATGCTAAGTGAGCCTCAGTACACACCAAAGGAAGCATATCAAAGACTCAAGGAAATGGGATACTAGATGGATATATATTATATGTGCCATGCTCACAAACTCCCTAACTATGTTTTCAAAAAGCGTCCAGAGGATACCATCATCAATCAAAGCTCTATTAGTGCAGGGGAAAGATGACAAATATGCCAACAGTGAAACTGGCTCCTTAAGTTTAATAGATAACAGGATCCCAACACAAGAGAAGTGGCAACATCTATTCACCTGAGACAAGGTGGGAACAGTTACCATAATGAGTAACAAAGCAAGGCTGAATTACAGTTTTCTTTTATTGTACATCTGGGTATCAGTATTAAAGTTACACTAGCTTCATTTTTTTAAAAAAAAGCTATAATTAACTGTCCTTTAAACAGTGTATAAAACATAATTGGAACCTTTCTGGAGGGGAGGAGGTGAAATACACACAACATAAAATTCACTATTTTAAAGTGTACTATTCAATGGCATTTAGTGGGTTCACAGTGCTGTGTAAACGTTATCTGTATGTTCCAAAATATATAGAATCTGCTTTCTGTCTCTATAGATTTATCTATTCTAGATACTTCTATAAATGAAATCATACAATATGTGACCTTTTATATCTGGCTTCTTCCTTCACTTAGCATAATATTTTGTAGGTCCAACTACACTGTAACATGTACCAGTACTTCACTCCTTTTCATGGCTAAAAGGTCACTTGTACAGACATATCACATTTTGTTTATTCATCTGGGATAGTAGATGGACATTTGGGTTGTTTCCACATTTTGGCTATTGTAAATAATATGCTGTGAGTTGGTATCTTTATAATTAACAGTTATTTAATCATTTCTCTATCACTGGCTATATCTTCCTTCTTATTCTAAATCTGCTGTATTTTTGCTCTATTTTCTTTAGTCAACACTGTAAGAGGTTTAACTATTTTACTGATCTCTTCGAAGGCTTATGTATGTATAAACATATATGTATTTATCTTTTTTTTTTTTTTTTTTTGAGACAGAGTCACGCTCTGTCACCCAGGCTGGAGTGCAGTGGCACAATCTTGACTCACTGCAACCTCCACCTCCTGGGTTCAAGCAATTCTCCTGTCTCAGCCTTCCAAGTAGCTGGGATTACAGGCACATGTCATCACGCTCGGCTAATTTTTGTATTTTTAGTAGAGATGGGGTTTCACCATATTGGTCAAGCTGGTCTCAAACTCCAGACCTCAAGTGATCCACCCACCTCGGCCTCCCAAAATGCTGGGATTACAGCGCATAAGCCACTGCGCTGGGTTCATATTTTTCATTTTTAATTTTTTTTCTATCTCATTAATTTCAGCTTTTTCTTTAATTCAATCTTCAGTTTCTTTCAGTATGTTTCATAATTTTTCTAAGTTCTTTAAGCACTAAGTTTATTTTTTGCCTGTCTTCTTTAGTAATGAATGAATTTAGAACTAAAACTTTTCTCTTAATTAGTTTTACTGTATTCCATAGATACTGGCACAATGTGTTCTCCTTTTCAGTGTTTTGTAGATAATTTATAATATCCTCTTCAATCAACAAGTTACTTCAGATTATGTTTCCTAATTTCCAGTTGGTGTGGACTTTGTCATATTATAACTACTTATTTCTAATTTAGTGAGTATAATCAGTGATATGGTTTGCATATTTGTCCTCTCCAAAACTCATTTTGAAATGTAATCCCCAATGTTGGAGGTGGAATCTGTTAGGAGACGTTTGGGTCATAGGGGCAGTTTCCTCATGGCTTGTTGGTGTCCTTGAGATGGTAAGTGAGTTCTCACAGGACGTGCTTGTTTAAAACGGTGTGACAGGCTGGGTGCAGTGGCTCACGCCTGTCATCCCAACACTGTGGAAGGCCGAGGTGGGCAGATCACCTGAGGTCAGGAGTTCGAGACCAGCCTGGCCAATATTGTGAAACCTCATCTCTACTGAAAATATGAAAATTAGCTGGGCGTGGTGGCAGGCGCCTATAATCCCAGCTACTCAGGAGGTTGAAGCAAGAGAATCCCTTGAACCCGGGAGGACATTGCAGTGAGCCAAGATCGTGCCATTGCACTCCAGGCTGGATGACGAGAGAGAAACTCTGTCTCAAAAAAATTTAAAAATAAAAATAATAAAACTCTGGCACCTCCCCTGTCCTATCTTGCTCCTGCTCTTACCATGTGAGACATCTGCTCCCCCTCTGCCTTCTTCCATGACTATAACCTTCCAGAAGCCCTCACCAGAAGCAGATGCTGGCACCGTGCTTTTTGTAGTGTCTGCAGAACTGTGAGCCAATTAAGTTTTTCTTTATAAATTACCCAGTGTCAGGTATTTTTCTTATAACAACACATGAATAGCTTAATACAATCAGAAAATGTGACCAGTAAAAATCTCTTATTTTTTAGAATTTCTAACTTTTCTTTTATCAATGGTCCTTGAACATACACCAAAAAAGCAGGTCCGCAAGAAATATATATGTATAGTTATATAGACATACAGGTACTTTATATATTTTTACTTTATATATATTTACATTTCTATAAAATCAAGTTTATTCATCATAATGTTAACTCCCTCTATGTCCTTTCTCTTTTTTCTATTGTATCTGTCCAATTCTAAAAGAGATACACTGAAATCTCCCATACAATTATACTTTTATTAGATGCCTCTGACATCACTAATAGCTTTTCTGTCATAAATTTAGCTGCCATGTTGTCTGACATGTTTTGTTATAAATTGTCTTTCATATCGCTACCTAATATACCTCTTTATTTAGTTGAAATCTTTTAAACTTTAATGTATCTAATATAAAAATTGCTATTACTTTTTTGTTTTTTTATTTGTACATTCATCTCTTACATAATATTTTTTATAAGAAATATCCTTATAAGCTATGCACAGTGGCCCACATCTATAATCCTAACAATTTGGGAGGCCAAGGAAGGAGGATCACTTGAGGCCAGGAGTTGAAGATCAGCCTGGGTAACATAGCTGGTCTGGGTAACAAAATATAGGTAGGTTTCACATGTTCATTTACTCTAACAGTTTGTCTTTTAATGGGAGAATTAACATTTACTGAAAAATACACTTGATTTTATTCCTTCCATCACGTTTAGCTTATTTTTTTTTTTTTTTCTTTTTTTTGAGATGGAGCTTCGCTTGTGTTGCCCAGGCTGGAGTGCAATGACGTGATCTCAGCTCACCGCAACCTTTACTTTCCAGGTTCAAGTGATTCTCCTGCCTCAGCTTCCCGAGTAGCTAGAATTACAGGCGCCTGCTACCACGCCCAGCTAATTTTGTATTTTTAGTAGAGATGGGGTTTTTCCATGTTGGTCAGGCTGGTCTCAAACTCCCGACCTCAAGTGATCCACCCATTTCAGCCTCCCAAAGTGCTGGGATTACAGGTGTGAGCCACCGTGCCTGGCCTAGCTTATTATTTTACCTTTTTATTTTCTCTATTTCCTTGTCCTTGTTCTTGCTGATGTATAAGCTTCTTTTAATTCTGTTTTGTACCTTTATTATTTTAAAAATTCTCCTATACTTTGCCATTCCATTAAACGCTCCCTACCTTTCTCTCTGCTCGAACCGAGACATGTTTCTCTACTATTATTTTGAAACCATGTCAACTATTCTTCTGCCTATACAAACTGTTTTCCTCACTAAGATATTCTTGTAATATCAACTACTTACCTTTTCCAAAATAAAATGAGCCCCAAGATCTAAAAGGATGGCCTTATGTTCGTTTCCCTAACAAAGTCAAAACCTTCAAGCATATTAATAAGAATGCCATAAGGGATGAACTAACAAATCTCTTGAAAATCATTTCACAGCACATTTCCTGCTTTTTGCTTATATATATGGCCTACTTTCTCTGAAAAAACACTATTACCAGATTTAGCACAAACTAATCTTTAAAATTCAGTATCACCTGCCAAATTTAATTACTACTAAATACTATTCAATTCATACAAATATATTCTAGTTGAAAGATTAATATCATACAATATTTTTTAAATTGTTCTGAAATTATTTAGACGCTTTCATATTTTTTGTACTTACCCTTCTCCAAGCTTCTCTAATACATCAAAAACTTCTTCAGGCTGTTTAGTCAAACTGTCTTCACTCAGCTTTTTTAGTTTACTGATTTAAAAAAGAAAGAAGAAAGAAAATATTTTCTTTAAAGACCTTCTACAAAATTTTTAATTTTTAAAATTTTACAAAGTTTTTAATTTTATTTTAATAAATTCAGAAGACTATAACAATATAAAAACATATATAGTAAACTCTCTCCTTTCAAGCCCTGTTCCTCATGTGCCCAGCAACACCTCCAAAAATAATCACTTTTATTAGTTTTTTGTGAAACCTTTATGCAAATATGAATACATATTCTTAATTCCTCCCCTTTGAATATATAAGAAGCACATACACACCCTTCTTTATAAATATTGTTATGTTGTCTACTGTTTCCACTTCACAAAACTATGTTAGAGAGCTTTCCATACAGTTAACCATCCATAATCCAAAAATCTGAAATCCAAAATGCTCCAAGATCTGAAATTTTTGGAGCACCAACATGATACTGACAATGGAAAATTCCACACCTGCCCTCATGTAATGAGTCACAGTCAAACTGTAAGCACATAATACAATTTAAGGAAAAAAGATCCTCCTCAGCCCGCTTCGGCTCCGACATATCTTTTCCATGCATGCACAGATTCTCCCACCCAAGCACATCCAAAGAAGGGTAATAAAATGGCACAGGTACAGGTCAGATGCACCAATGATAGGTTCCCCACGATGCCCCACATGGAGCCAAGACTGTGCATTACTCACTGTGGGTTTTTTTCCTTATTCTCTGCTTTGTGGCACAAAGACAATGTTGAAAATCTGAGTAAGTGACAGAAAAACAGGAAGCATTTATGCTTATCTCTAGCACAAAAAGTCAAGCTGCTGGATAAACTGGACAACAGTGTGGGAAATGTCTTACAAAAGAGCATGGTGTTGGAATGACCACCATAGACAACCTGAAGAAACAGAAGGATAAATTGTTGAAGTTCTACGCTGAAGTGTCAATGAACAGAAGTTAATGAAAAATTTTTTTTAACTGCAGAAAACCAAAATGAAGATCTCAAATGTATACTGAAAGAGTAAATCTGTCAGCATGGCAGAGAAACATACTACTTAATGGTATGGTGCTCATGAAACAAGCAAAGATATATCACGATGAACTGAAAATTGAAGGGAACTGTGAATATTCAACAGGCTGATTGCAGAAATTTAAGAAAAGACACAACATTAAATTTTTAAAGATTTGTGGTGATAAAGCAACTGCTGATCATGAAAAAGCAGAAAAATTCATTGACAAGTTTGCCAAGGCCATCACTGATGAAAATCTGACACCAGAACAAGTCTATAATGCTAATGAAACATCACAGTTTGGTGTTAGTTCCCCAGAAAGACTCTGACTACAGCCCCTACCGGATAAGAATGCCATGGACAGAGTAACTGTGCTGGGAGGTGCTAACACAGAAGGCACACTAAGTGTAAACCTGCTGTGTGGGAAAGACTGGGTTCATTACTAGACTAACAAAAAGGCATGGGTCACCACGGACATCTTTTCTGATTGGTTTCACAAACATTTTGTAGCAGTGGTTCGGGTTTGCTGCAGGGAAGCTGGACTGGATGATGACTACAAGATTTTGTTATTCCTTGACAACTGTTCTGCTCATCCTCCTGCTGAAAAATCTCATTAAAAATAATGTTTATTCCATGTACTTTCCCCCAAATGTGACTTCATTAATTCAGCAAGTGAGTAGGGTATCCTCAGATCAATAAAGAATAAATATAAAAACACTTTCTTGAACAGCCTATCTGCAGCAGTGAACAGACATATGAGCGTGTAAGGTTTTCAAAAGCAGTTTAGCATTTAGAATATTGTATATGCTATTGTCAATGACTGGAACACAGTATCTAAAGACACAGTTGTGCATACCTGACACAATCTCTAGCTTGCAACTATGTTCAGTAATGATGATGAACAAGGCAGTGACTTTGAAGGATTCTGTATGTCAAGATAAAAAAAAAAAAAAATAGGCCAGGCGCGGTGGCTCATGACTGTAATCCCAGCACTTTGGGAGGACAAGACTGGTGGATCATCAGGAGATCGAGACCATCCTGGCTAAAATGGTGAAACCCCGTCTCTCCTAAAAATACAAAAAATAAGCCAGGCGTGGTGGCGGGCGCCAGTAGTGCCAGCTACTTGGGAGGCTGAGGCAGGAGAATGGCGTGAACCCGGGAGACAGAGCCTGCAGTGAGCCAAGATTGCGCCTCTGCACTCCAGCCTGGGCAACACAGCAAGACTCCGTCTCAAAAAAATAAATTAATTAAAAATTTTAAAAACAATAATAAATAAAAATAAAAAGATGTTTGACTTTCTTACATATGCCAAAAAAAATACCTTCAGAGTCTGTCAGTAAGTTGGAAGAAATGGATATCAAGTAAGTTTTTAACATTGATAGTGAGTCTACAGTTGCTCATTCATTGACCAATGGTAAAATAGCAGAAATGGGCGGGGCGCGGTGGCTCATGCCTGTATTCCAGCACTTTGGGAGGCCAAGGGAGGCGTATTGCTTGAGCTCAGGAGTTCGAGACCAGCCTGGGCAAACAGCAAAACCCTGTCTCTATTAAGAAATACCAAACGTTTGGTAGGCATGGTGGCACATGCCTGTGGTCCCAGCTACTTGGGAGACTGAGCCTGGGAGGTGGAGGTTGCAGTGAGCTGAGATTACGCCATGGCACTACAGCCTGGGTGGCAGAGTTAGACCCTATCTCAAAAAAAGAAAAAAGAAATAGCAGAAATGGTTCTGAATCAAGGTTATGGTAGTAGTAGCAGTAACAATGAAGAAGATGTTAACATTGCAGAAAAAGTGCCAGAAGATGACATGGTGTGATGGGGTTATTTTAGGACTAAAGTAGAATGCATTCTTAACAGAACAAGAAATCACGTCAGTTTATAACATCAAAGAGAGACTTTTTTTTTTTTTTTGAGACGGAGTCTCGCTCTGCGGCCCAGGCTGGAGTACAGTGGCCGGATCTCAGCTCACTGCAAGCTCCGCCTCCCGGGTTCACGCCACTCTCCTGCCTCAGCCTCCCGAGTAGCTGGGACTACAGGCGCCTGCCACCTCGCCCGGCTAGTTTTTTTGTATTTTTAGTAGAGACGGGGTTTCACCATGTTAGCCAGGATGGTCTCAATCTCCTGACCTCGTGATCCGCCCATCTTGGCCTCCCAAAGTGCTGGGATTACAGGCTTGAGCCACCGCGCCTGGCAAAGAGAGACTTCTAAGACAAAAGCCATTGTTAATGAGGCAGACGATTCTAGAGGAAACATTTTAAAAAGCCATCCAGCAGAACGTTTCCTTATCCCCAGCGGACCTATTTCCTGGTCCCTCAGCTGCTTCTGATGTTTCTTCTCACCTTAAAAAACAAAACAAAACAAAACAAAACAAAACAAAACAAAACAAAAACGCACACAGTGTATAGTAGTAACCTTTCAATCAAAAATCAGCATCATAGGTGAAAACTAAAAGCCTGCCGTTGTTTGTTGTTCCTGCTGTTTAAAAGCTGATACAGGTATTCTGGTAATGCTACTGTGCTGCTTAATTACCCTGATCATATTTATTTTCCACTGTATTAATGTTACGCCATGTTTTTTACAGGTAAGTACTTATGCATGAGCAAGTATAAGAAAATGATTGCTTATCAGTAGCATGTAAATTCAGAGTCAGAAATGATGGTGATGCCAAACAACCCCACAGACTGTCCACATGGGTGGCTGAGATAGTGACACCTTTGCTTTCTGATGGTTCAATGTATGCAAACTTTGTTTCATGCAGAAAATTACTTAAAATATTGTGTAACATTACCCACAGGCTATGTGTATAATGCAGATACAAAACAAATTTAATGTTTGGCCTTGGGTCCCAGCCCCAAGATATCTCATCATGTATATGCAAATACTTCAAAATACAAAAAAAAAAAAAAAATTCAGATATCTGAAACACTTCTGGTCCCAAGCATCTCAGATAAGAGATTCTAAACCTGTATAAAGCATCACTGTTCTTTTTTACAGCTGCATTCTATTCAATTACAGAGATACAGCACATCTTACTTGCCCAGTCCTTTGCTTATGGACATCCAGGTTCTCTTTTGATACGATAAACAATGCTGCGATGAGTAACCTTATGTATAAGTCAATTAATACATGTGCTAGAATATATGTGGAATAAATTCCCAGAAATGAAACTGAGAATACAGACACATTCATACACACATCAATATAAAAGTAGATATACTGACAAGTATATAATCACATTATGTGGTATAACATAAGATCACTATTATAATAACTATATGGTAATTATTAAAATTATTGATTACATTATGGTACATTTTACCTATTATACTTGTACGTTCTATCAATATATATACACATATACTGATTTCAGCAAGTTGTCCTTCATAGAGTTTGTACCAATTTATTCTCCAACAAGCAATATATTAGAGCCCTTCTTTCCCACAGTTTCACCAATAGGGTATTTAATGAAAGTATTTGGATTTTAGCCAATCTGTGATGAAAACTTATTAGCTCAGTGTAGACTTAACTTGTATTATTATGAGTGAAGTTGACCATCTTTTCAATATGATTAAGAAACTAAAATCACCTACTTGTTCTTTAATCATTTTTCCACTGGGTTTTCAGTCCTTTTCTTATCTGTATACAAAGGAAACTAGCCCTTTTTTTGAGATTAAAAACATTTTCATTTTCATTTTGACTTCACTTATTTTTAATTGTGCCATCTATTTGATTTTCTGCCATACAAAAAATGTCATTAATTTGTTTTTGCAAATGAGTGGATTGTAATGCCATTTACTAAGGTAGGAAACACAGGAAAAAAAAAAACAGTCTGGAGGGGAATAAGATGGGCTCAATTCTAGTTATCTAAAAGTAGATTTCCAGTAAGCAACTGGATTGACAAATCTCAGGAGAGATTTGAACTAGAAATATAATTCTTGGTGTCATCAGCACATAGCTTAAAGCCTTCAGAAGAGACAAAATCATCAAGAAAATGTCTAAGAAAAAATAAGAGTCAAACACAAAACACATATCAAGGAAACACCAATATTTAAGAAATGAGGTCATGAAGCACAAGAAGGTAATATTTGGCTACATCAAAAGCTACCAAAAGTTCAAGCAGCTTCGAAGTTTAAGTATCCATTGTAGAACTTCCACTTCTAGCCACCAGGTGTGACAGGAAGCAGAATTATCTGTCAGCTGTAAATAGCTACAAAACTCAACAAAATGTAAGAAACTATTTTCAGATGCTGGCTATCAGGTATTCCAGAACTGGATATAGTGAGGTCCCCAAGAGAAGGAGAAGAAATAAGATGAGCCCTGCCATCACCCAGGCTTTAGATCTAGAGACTATGTCAGACTGTAGCACAGGAAAAGAAGAACTCAAACAGAACCAAGCAATTCTGCTGAGTTGAAGAAATAGAGCCTAGAGTTTGGTGAGGAATCAAGGCAAATAGAACTTCCATTACAGAGTATCAGGAGAAGGGAGCTATGCAGAGAAAAGGTTCAGCAATCTATCTAGAGGTTTCCATGAAATGCCAGTCTGTGCAAGCTTACAAAACACTCCTCAAAGCCCAGCAAAACCAGTTTCTAAAGGGGAAAAAAACGATCAGGGAGCAATAAAAAGCAAAATTCCCAGACGTATCACAAGGCAGGGAATCTTTCCTACTATCCAGAGTTGAAAGAACTCCATGAATATAAAGGTCACTCAGAAAAGAACTCAGAAAAGCATTATTTTAGAAAGGAAATTATATTACCAAAAGATAAAGGATATTCCAGATTCTCCCTAGAGTAGCTTAAAAACTAACCTCAAAAGCCTCAAGCCAAACCACAAGACAACTTACTTAACTGCCTACCAGAACGAGTCCGTAACTTAAGCAAAACAAAATTCGACATTCACAAACATAAAATTAACAATGTCAAAAAAATCAATCAAAAATTATTAAACCTATGAGTAATCAGGAACTATAACTCATAAAGAGAAAAATTAGTCAATAAAACAGACCCAGAAACAACAGAGGCGGTGAAATTGATAAATATCTTATAAAAAGCTCTTATGAATATACTTTCACATACTCACAGATGTTAAAGGAAATGGAAGATGAGGGAAAGATAAACGGAAATTTAAGAGATAAAAAATAAAATATTTGCTTTTGTTGCTGCAGCAGAAGCTGTGAGTATGTTCAAGGCTTCAGAAGAGGCTTACCTCTAGCATCCTCTGCTGTGGCAAAAAGATCTGGCTGGACACCAAGGAGACCAATGAAATCTGCCATGCCAACTCCTGTCAGCACATCCAGAAGCTGATCAAAGGTGGGCTGATTGTCCGTTAAGTCGGTGACTGTCCGTTCCTGGGCTCACTGCCAGAAAAGCACCTTGGCCTGCCAGAAGGGCAGGTACATGGACACAGGTAAGCAAAAAGGGTACAGCCAATGCTCAAATGCCAGAGAAGATAACTTGGGTGAGGAGAACAGGAATTCTGCGTCAGCTGCTCAAAGATACTGTGAATCTAAAAAGACTGACTGCCACACGTATCACAGCCTGTACCTGAAGGTAAAAGGGAGTGTGTTCAAAAACAGGCCGATTCTCATGGAACACATCTGCCTGCTGAAGGCACACAGTCCCACAAGATGCTCCTGGCTGACCAGGCAGAGGCCTGCTGGTCTAAGATCAAGGAAGCATGCAAGTACCACGAACAGCGCCTCCAGGCAAAGAGGGAAGAGCATATCAAGACTTTGTCCAAGGAGCAAGAGACCAGGAAATAAAGCTTCCCTTTTCTTGTCTGTACACAGTGGTCTTGGTGATTATACAGATCAATCATTAAAATAAAACACATCTTTATCTACAAAAAATATATATATATCTGAAACAAAATTTGTGTTGAATAAGATTAAAATGAGATTAGACAGTGCAGCACAAAACATGAATCATTTGAAAAGGAAAAAATGTTATTTAAATAAAGGAAGAAACAAAAAGCCTGAGTCCCACATGAAAAATAAACAAACGGGATGGGAAGTAATGAAAGAAAAGTAAGGCAAGGAAGGAGGGAAATAAGGAGAAACATTTTCCAAATTTTATGTAAACCATAAACCCACACAGATGCATCAAATTCAACAAATTTGAAAAGATAAAACACAAAGAGAGAGAGAGAAGGTGAGAAAGAGAGCCAAGATATATTATGATCAAATTGCTGAACATCAGCAATTTGTATAGGTATAAATTTTGTATAGAGAAAAAATACTAAAAGTATTCACAGGAAAGACATATAGGCATATCTCAGAGATACTGCAGGTTCGGTTTCAGACCACATCAATAAAGCAAATACCACAATAAAGCAAAAAACACAAAAATGTTTGTTTTCCCAGGACATATAAATGTTTACACTATACTGTAGTCTATTACGTATATAATAGCATTATGTCTGAAAAAATATATATATACCTCAATATAAAAATAATGTTTGAGGTGAAGGATACCCACTATTCCCTGATGATTGTTATGCATTATATGCCTGTATCAAAATATCTCATGTACCCAATATATACACCTAATATGTACCCATAAAAATCAAAAGTAAAAAAGATTTTAAACACTTTATTGCTAAAAATGCCAATGATCATCTGAATCTACAACGAGTCAAAATCTTTTTGCTGGTGGAGAGTCTTGCCTCTATGTTAATACTTCTTCCTGATCAGTGTGGTGGTAGCAAAATGTTGGGGTAGCTGTGGAAATTTCTTAAAATAAGACAACAACGAAGTTTGCCACATCAATTAATTATTCCTTCCCAAAAGATTTCTCTATAGCATGTGATGCTGTTTGATGCATCTTACCCACAAGCAGAACTTTCAAAATTGGAGTCAATCCTCTCAAACCCTGCCACTGCTTTCTCAATTAAGATTATATTCTAAATCCTTTTTTATTTCCAAGATGGCAGATTAGAGGCTTTTAGTGGGCCTTATTCTCTCGGAAATAGCAAGATAGTGTACAAAGGTCAACTCTGAGAGCTTTAATTCACAAAGGAAAACAGGAATCCACTGGAATCATGATGGACACCCGAGATCCAAGGAAGACACACAAACACAAACAGCCCCTATGATGGCATCCAATTGATAAAAGTGAGGGAAGCCCAAGTATGCATGACAGTCAGAAAGCCTCCCTCTGTGACTCACTTTTCCACTGGGGATCTGAGCAACCCAGGTCAAGAAAGAGCACTTTGTTTCTTCCAAGACCTGGATCTAACTTGGGGACAGGCTGGTTTGGAGATGCTGTGAGGGACAGACACTGGGAAAAGCTACTGGCATTTCCCAGACCCAGGACGGAGAATAGAACACCATTTTAAATGTGGGTGCATACAAGTCAACCATTCTTTGGCAACCCAGCAGCATGGCCACATAGGCATCTGGCTCTGAAGCAGGACAGGGGTCTTCACAGCCACACTGTAGTTAGTGCCTCAGCACTAGGTGCCAGGATTGTGCTCTCCTCCACTGCAGGTCTAGGATGAGAGGAGAGCTGCTACGGCTGTAGTTTCTCCTGGACAACCAGATTTGGAGCCAGATCCAGGTTGGCAACCTGGAACTGGTCTGCATGTGTCATGGCTGGTTGCCACAGCCTGTTCCTCTGAGAATGTGGTGCAGCAGGGCCCTCTCTGCTCTACTCCCTGGCAAAAATCCAGGCATTTGGAGCAACTGTTTGCCTGGACAAGCAGGCTGAACCACCTCACCCTTCATGGATATAGATCATGGCACAGGGGAGGCCTCTCTGCTCCACATGTAGGCAGATCTAGAGGTATTCAGAGCACCCCCGCCAACTACATCCACAGTCTGAGCTGCCTTACCCTTCCTGTGCATAGATTGTGTACAGTGGGGCCCTCTCCACTCCACATGGAAACAGATATCCAGGTATCTGATGCACCTGCTCACACGGACTAGCAGATTGAGTTGCCCCACTTTTCCTGTACAGAGATTCTGTGCCAAGGGGCCCTCTCTGCTCCAGGCCCAGGCAAATCTCCAGGCATTCAGAGCATCTGCTCACCTGAATCGGCAGCCTGATCTGCCTCACCCTTCCTATGCAGAGATCCTAGTGTAGGGAGGCCCTCTCTGCTTCACACTCAGACAGATCTCCCAGGCATTCAGAGCACCCACTCACCTGGATCAGCAGCCTGAACTGCTCCATCCTTCTGTATATAGATTATGGTGCAACAGGGCCCTTCCACACCATCGCCCAAGAAGATCTTCAGATATTCAAAGTACCTATTTGCCCAAACTGCCATCTTGGGCCATGCCACTCTTCCTATGAAGAGATCTGGGTACAGGGAGGCCCTCCCTGCTTCATGCCCAGGCATATCTCCAGGCATTCAGAGCACCTGCTTGCCTGGTTCAGCAGCTTAGATCACCCCAACCCTCCTCCACAGACATCTTAGTGGTGGTGGGGTCGGGGGGACCCTCTCCACTTCATGCCCAGGCAGATGTCCAGTCATCTGGAGCACCTACTCTTCAGGATTAGGAGTTTAAGCTGCCGCCCATCCCTGTGTAGAGAACTTAGGGCCAAGGTGGTCTCCCAGCGCCACACCCAGGTACACCTCTGGGTGCTTGGTGACTACCCACTGGATTCTCCCTATGCACTGACGTTTGTGCTTGCCATTGGAGGACCTGGCGGTGAAAGTGCCCAGTCCAGCCCTACATATCTTGCCCTCTGCCCCCTCAGGGCTGAGCAGGAAACTCAGACCACTATACAATCTACAAATCAGCCCACTGCCTGAGGCAATGGAGAGCTGCTCCCAGTAAACAAGGATCAAATATATACCCAGTCACACTGGCAACACCTGGCTCTTACCCATAAGGGCCTTCTACTGGTTTATAGGACAAACTACACAGCCCAATATAAAACCTGCCAACTGAAGTGCATAGGACTATAAAAACAAAGCCAAAAGACTCTACACAGCATTATTTCCACTTACACCCCCTAAGGAAAAGGGGAAAGGGAGAGAAGAAAAAACATTATAAGAAAGAAAAAATCCTACCAGTATGAAAATAATCACACAAATTAGCAGTGCCAGTGTCTCCAGATGGGCAGAAACCAGTGCAAGAATACTGGCACCATGAAAAATCTGAAAGTAGTGCCACCACAAAAGGATCACACTAGCTCTCCAGCAACGGTCCTCAACCAAAAAGGACACTCAGAAATGACAAAGAACTCAAAGCATGGGTTGCAAGGAAGCTCAAAGGCATCCAAGACAAGACTGAAAATCAATACTAACACACTTCAAAGGAAATCCAGCAAATAAAAGAAGAGGTAAAGATCTTTAAAAGAAATCAATCAGAGCTTCTGGGACTGAAAAAGGTTTACTTAAGAAATTTCAAAATATAACTGAAAGCTTTATCAATAGACTGGACCAAGCAAAAGAAAGAATTTCAGGCCAGGCATGGTGGCTCATGCCTATAATCCCAACACTTGAGGAGGCTGAGGCAGGAAGATCATTTGAGCCAAGGAACCTGAGACCATCCTGGAAAACATAAAGAGACCATGTTTTTACAAAGAAATTTAAAAATTAGCTGGGTATGGTGGCTCGCACCTATAGTTCTAGCTACCTGGGAGGCTGGGGTGAAAGGATCACCTGAGCCTGGGAGTCCAAGGCTGCAGTGAGCCGTGATCATATCACTGCAAAACAGACAAACAAAAGGAAAAAAGAAGAAAGGGATGAAGGCTGATCTTTTGAACTAACCCAGTCACACAAAAATAGAGGAAAATGAACTTTTAAAATTGAACAAAGTCTTTAAGAAACACAGGATTATGTAAAGCGATGAAACCTATAAATTATTAGCATTCATGATACAGAAAGAGAAAAAGCAAACAACCTGGAAAATATATTTGAGGAACTAACTCAAAAAAATTTCCCTAATCTTGCTAGAGTGATAGACATCCAGATACAACATATCCAGACAACACCTGTGAGATAATATACAAATCCAGACAACACTTGGGAGATAACAAACAAAATGAACATCACCAAGGTATATATATACTCACCAGGCCGTCCAAGGTCAATGTTAAAAGAAAACAAAAAAATCTTAAAGCTAAAGAAAAAGGTCAGGTTACATACAAGGGAAACCCCATCGGGCTACCAGTATGCTTCTCAGTAGAAATTTTACAAGCTAGGAGAAACTAGGGGGATTATTTTCAGCATGCTTTTTTCTTTTTTGAGATGAAGTCTTGCTCTGTCACCCAGGCTGGAGTGCAGTGACGTGATCTCGGCTCACTGAACCTCTGCCTCTTGGGTTCAAGCGATTCTCGTGCCTCAGACTCCCAAGTAACTAAGATTTCAGGTACGTGGCACCATGCCCAGCCAAATTTTATATTTTTAGTAGAGACAGGGTTTCACCATTTTGGCCAGGCTGGTCTCAAACTCCTGACCTCAAGCAATCTGCTAGCCTTGGCCTCCAAAATGGTGCTGGGATTACAGGTGTAAGCCACTGCACCCAGCCAATTTTCAGCATTCTAAAAGAAAAGAAATTCCAACCAAGAATTTCATATCCCCCCCACAAATTAAGCTTCAAAAGCAGAAGAAAAATAACATGTTTTCCAAACAAGCAAGCACTAAGAGAATTCATTACCGCTAGACCCAACATTACAAGAGATCCTTAAGGGAGTTCTAAACATGGAAACAAAAGAATGATACCTGCTACCACAAAAACACACTTAAGTACATAGCCCACAGACCCTATAAAGAAACTATACAATACAGTCTACAAAACAACCAGTTAACGACTTCATGATAGGATCAAATCCTCACATTTCTCTTTTTTTGAGACAGAGTTTTGCTCTTGTTGCCTAGGCTGGAGTGCAATCTTGGCTCACCGCAACCTCCACCTCCTGGGTTCAAGCGATTCTCCTGCCTCAGCCTCCTGAGTGACTGATATCACAGGCATGTGCCATCACATCCAGCTAATTTTGTATTTTTAGTAGAGATGGGGTTTCTCCACGTTGGTCAGGCTGTTCTCAAACTCCCGACCTCAGGTAATCTGCCCACCTCAACCTCCCAAAGTGCTGGGATTACAGGCATGAGCCACTGCGCCTGGCCAAAACCTCACATTTCAATGTTAACCTTGAATGTAAATGGTCTAAACGTTCCACATTAAAGGTAGAGTGGCAAGTTGGATTAAAAAACAAGACCAGATATCATGGCAGACAGGAGGCAGGACTAGATTGCACCTCCCACTCAGAGCAGTGTGTGGAGGCTCACATCTTGAACTTTTGCTCCAGAATGACTGTAGGAATACATTAGGAAAACCAAGAAAACCCAGAGACCCTCTGAAGGAAGTGGACTGCTCCTGCAGGACCTGGCAGACATCCCAAATATTTTGAGTGCCCAAGCTGTGGAAGTGGGAAAGGGAGATTGTCCGCCCCCGAACACACACCCCCAACTGGGGAACGTGAAGGTCTAGATTATGGGAGAAGATTCAGACCTTACCTGGAGCTGAGACAATTTAAAGAGCCAAGAGAAATATGGGCCAGGTGCGGTGGCTCACGCCTGTAATCCCAGCACTTGAGAGGCCAAGGCGGGCGGATCACAAGGTCAGGAGATCGAGATCATCCTGGCCAACATGGTGAAACCCCATCTCTACTAAAAATACAAAAATTAGCTTGGCGTGGTGGTGCGCACCTGTAGTCCCAGCTACTCCGGAGGCTGAGGCAGGAGAATCACTTGAACCTGGGAGCTGGAGGTTGCAGTGAGCCGAGGTCGCACCACTGCACTCCAGTCTGGCGACAGAGCGGGACTCCGTCTCAAAAAAAAAAAAAAAATGCAAGAACTGAAGGAAGAAATATTCAATGAAACAGATAGCATAAATAAAAAACAAAACTTCAAGAAACAATGGACACATTTATAGAAATGCAAAATGCTCTGGACAGTCTCAGCAATAGAATCGAACAAGTAGAAGAATGAACTTGAGAGCTCAAAGACAAGGTTTTTAAATTAACCCAATCCAACAAAGACAAAAGAAAAAGAACAAGAAAATATGGACAAAGCCTCCAAGAAGTCTGGGATTATGTTAAACGACCAAAACTAAGAATAATCAGCGTTCCTGAGAAAGAAGATAAATCTAAAAGCCTGGAAAAATATTTGGGGGAATAATCAAGGAAAAATTTCCCAGCCTTAATAGAGACCTAGACATCCAAATACAAGAACCTTAAAGAACACCTGGGGAATTCACTGCAAAAAGATCATCGCCTAGGCATGCTGTCATTAAATTATTTAAAGTTAAGACAAAGAAAAGAATCTTAAGAGCCACAAGGAAAAAGCACCAGGTAACCTTTAAAGGAAAACCTATCAGATTAGCAGCAGATTTCTCAGCAAAAACTTTACAAGCTAGAAGGGACTGGGGCCCTGTCTTCAGCCTCCTCAAACAAAACAATTGTCAGCCAAGAATTTTGCACCCAGCGAAACTAAGCTTCATAAATGACGGAAAGATAAAGTATTTTTCAGACAAACAAATGCTGAGGGAATTTGCCACTACCAAGTCAGCATTACAAAAACTGCTAAAAGGAGCTCTAAATCTTGAAACAAAGCCAGGAAACACATCAAAACAGAACCCCTTTAAAGCATAAATCTCACAGGACCTATAAAACAAAAATACAATTTAAAAAACAAAACAAAACAAAAAAAACAAGGTATACAGGCAACAAATCACATAATGAGTGGAACAATACCTCACATCTCAATACCAACACTGAACGTAAATGGTCTAAACATTCTACTTAAGATACAGAATTGGCCAGGCGTGGTAGTTCACACCTGTAATCCCAACACTCTGGGAGGCCGAGGTAGGCAGATCACAAGGTCAGGAGTTTGAGACCAGCCTGGACAACATGGTGAAACCCTGTCTCTACTAAAAATACAAAAATTAGCCAGGTGTGGTGGTGCGCACCTATAATCCCAACTATTCAGTAGGCTGTGGCAGGAGAATCGCTTGAACCGGGGAGGCAGTGGTTGCAGTGAGGCAAAATTGCGCCATTGCACTCCAGACTGGGGGACAAGAATGAGACTTCGTCTCAAAATAAATAAATAAATATATCTATAGAGAGAGAGAGAGAGAGAAAGAATTGCAGAATGGGTAAGAATTCACCAACCATCTGCTGCCTTTAAGAAACACACCTAACACATAAGGACTCACATAAACTTAAGGTAAAGGGGTGGAAAAAGACATTGCATGCAAATGGACACCAAAAGCGAGTAGGAATAGCTATTCTTATACCAGACAAAACAAACTTTAAAGCAACAGCCATTAAAAAAGACAAAGAGAGTCATTATATAATGATAAAAGGCCTTGTCCAACAGGAAAATACCACAATCCTAAATATATGTGCACCTAACACTGGAGCTCCCAAATTTATAAAACAATTACTAAAAGACTTAAGAAATGACACAGCAACAATAATAGTGGGGGATTTCAACACTCCACTGACAGCACTAGACAGGTCATCAAGACAAAAAGTCAACAAAGAAACAATGGATTTAAACTATATCCTGGAACAAATGGACTTAACAGATATATACAGAACATTCTACTCAACGACCGCAGAATATACGTTCTATTCAACAGCACATGGAACTTTCTCCAAGATAGACCACATGAGAGACCACAAAACGAGCCTCAATAAACTTAAGAAAACTGAAATTATATCAAGTACTCTCTCAGACCATAGTGGAATAAAAATTGGAAATCAACTCTAAAAGGAACCTTCAAAATCATGCAAATACATGGAAATTAAATAACCTGCTCTTGAATGATCACTGGGTCAAAAATGAAATCAAGATGGAAATTAAAAAATTCTTCGAACTGAACAATAGTGACACAATCTATCAAAACCCCTGAGATACAGCAAAGGCAGTGCTTAGAGGAAAGTTCATAACCCTAAACGTCTACATCAAAAACTCTGAAAGAGCACAAACAGACAATCTAAGGCCACAGCTCAAGGAACTAGAGAACCAAGAACAAACCAAACCCAAACCCAGTAGAAGAAAGGAAATAACCAAGATCAGAGCAGAAATAAATTAAATTAAAACAAAAAAAATACAAAAGATAAATGAAACAAAAAGCTGGGTCTTTGAAAAGATAAAATAAAATTAATAGAACATTAACAAGATTTCCAAGAAAAGAAGAAAGAAAATTCAAATAAGCTCAATTAGAACCAAAAAGGGAGATATTACAACTGATACCAAGGAAATACAAAAGATCATTCAAGGCTACTACGAACCCCTTTATGTGCCTAAACTAGAAAACCTAGAGGAGATGATAAATTCCTGGAAAGATAAAACCTTCCTCGCTTAAATCAGGAAGAATTAGATACTCTGAACAGATAGACAGCAAGCAGCAAGACTGAAATGGTATAACTTAAAAATTACCAACAAGGCACTTGGGAGGCCGAGGCGGGCGGATCACCTGAGGTCAGGAGTTCGAGACCAGCCTGCCCAACATGGTGAAACCCCGTCTCTACTTAAAACACAAAAAATTAACGGGGCATGGTGGTATGCACCTGTAACCCCAGCTACTCAGGAGGCTGAGGCAGGAGAATCGCCTGAACCCAGGAAGCAGAGGTTACAGTGAGTCAAAATCATCCCATTGCACTCCAGACTAGGGGACAAGAATGAGATTTCATAGCAAAAAAAACAAAAAAACAAAAAAAAAAAAACTAGTGAACCAAATACAGCAGCACATCAAAAACTTAATTCACCATGGTCAAGGAAGTTTCATTCCTGGGATGCACGGTTAGTTCAACATATGCAAATCAATAAATGTGATCCACCACATAAACAGAATTTGAAATAAAAATCTTATGACCATCTCAACAGACATGGAAAAGGCTTTCAACAAAATTCAACATCCCTTCATTAAAAAAAAAAAAAAACTCTGAACAAACTAGACATCAAAGGAACATACCTCAAAACAGTAAGAGCCATCTATGACAGCCCCACAGCCAACATCATACTGAGTGGGCAAAAAATGGAAGCATTCCCCTTGAGAACTGGAATAAGACAAGGATGCCCACTCTTAGCCCTCCTATTTAACACAGTATTGGAAGTCCTCGCCAGAACAGTAAGGCAAAAGAAAGAAATAAAAGGCATCCAAGTAAAAAAAGGAGAAAGCAAACAGTATCTCTTCACGGACAATTTGGTTCTATACCTAGAAAACCTTAAAGGCTCCACCAAAGGCTCCTAGAACTGATAAACTACTTGAGTAACGTTTCAGGATACAAAATGAACAAAAACTAGTAGCATTTCTATACACCAGTAATGTTCCAGCTGAGAGCCAAATCAAGAACATAATCCCATTTACAACGGCCACAAAATAAAATAAAATAATAAAATAAAATACCTAGGGATACATCTAACCAAGGAGATGAAGGATCGCTACAAGGAGAACTACAAAACACTGCTGAAAGAAATCAGAGATGACACAAACAAATGGAAAAACATTTCATGTTCATGAAGTGGAAAAATCAACATCATTAAAATGACCACACTGCCCAAAGCAATCCACAGATTCAACACCATTCCTATCGTGCTACCATCATTTTTGACAGAACTAGAAAAAAACTATTCTAAAATTCATATGGAACCAAAAGGGCCTAAATAGCCAAGGCAATCATTTAAGTAAAAAGGACAAAGTCAGAGATATCACATTACCCAACTTCAAACTATACTATAAGGCTACTTTAACCAAAAAATCAAGTTACTGGTACCAAAACAGACACATAGACCAAAGGAACTGAATAGAGAACCCAGAAATAAAGTTGCACACCTACAGCCATCTGATGTTCAACAAAATTGACAAAAGCGACAGGGAAAGGACTCCTTAATTCAACAAATGGTGGTGGGATAGCTGGCTAGTCATATGCAAAAGAATGAAACTGGACCCCTAACTCAAGATGGATTAAAGATTTAAATAGAAGACCTCAAACTGTAGGAATCCCAGAAGAAAACACAGGAAACACCATTCTGGACATCAGCCTTGGGAAAGAATTTATGACTAAAAGCAATTGCAACCAAAAAACTGATGAGTGGAATCTAATTAACCTAAAAAGCTGCTTTTGTATAGCAAAAGAAACTATCAACAGAGTAAACAGACAACCTACAGAATAGGAGAAAATATTTGCAAACTCTGCAGTCGACAAAGGTCTAATATCTAGAATCTGTAAGAAACTTAATTCAAAAAGTAAAAAGCAAATAAACCCATTTTTAAAATCGGCAAAAGACATGAACAAACTTTTATCAAAAGACATACAAGTGGCCAAACATATGAAAAAATGCTCACATGACTAATCATAAGAGAAATGCAAATCAAAACTACAATAATATACCATTAGTACCAGTCAGAATGACAATTATTAAAAAGTCAGGCCTCGGATTTCTGGACTGATAATGAGCATCGGCTTCAACTTAAAGTCACCAACTTCATTAGTCCCTAACAAGAAAGTCAGTCTGTACTTTGAAACTTTGAAGCCAGTCACTGACATCTTTTCCCTAGCTATGACAGTCCTAGATGACATCACCTTCCAGTAGAAAGCTGTTTCATCTACATTGAAAATCTGTTGTTTACAGCAGCTACACTCTTCAATTATCTTAATTAGATCTTCTGATAACTTACTGCAGCTTCTATATCGGCAATTGCTGTTAAGGGATGGTTTCCTGGCCCACCTGAATTCAGGGCAGACAGCTTTTGTTTCTACTTGCCCATCAGAAACATGATTTTTTGCCTGGGGTCAGAATGTAAAATATCCCTATCCTTCCCCCATCAGCAGATGGCTTTTCCTTCTCTCTCTCTCTCCCTTAGGACAAGTATATCATGTGTAAGGATTGGAAGACAATATTTTTAAAGTCAATCCTCCCAAGTTTGAGCTTAGATCAAGGCAATCAATCAAAATCCCAGAAGCCTTTCTGGTTTGTCATTACACACCACTTTGGGAGGTGCATGCCAAAACTGAGAGAAAGTAAGGTAACTGACCGCAAAGGAACATAACACAACTTTTTGAGGTGGTAGAAATGTTCTAAATCTTGATTTGGGTGGCAGTTACAGGATTATACACACTTCGTCAAAACTCATCAAACTGCACACTTAGAGAACATGAACTTTATTACATAAAAATATTAATGATCCTATCTTTTAAAACTTCAGCCAGTTTTTCCAGTAGAAATTGACAAGCTGGCAATCTTAGAGTTTGTGTATTTTCTTCAATGCTGCTCAGAACTCTGACGGTAGAATTTGTCCAGAGTTGGCATTTTCCAGGCAGATGCCACAAAATACCAATGATATAAGGGAGTTAAAGATATTAGCAAAAGAATGGTTGATGAAATAGACCGAGCAGAGAAAGAAATTTTAAAAGAGGGAGGGGAACTAATGAACAGGGAGAAAGAATAAAGTAGAAACATTTTGCGAACCATTGAAGAGCATATTCCTACGGAAAGATAAGCAATCTTTTTTAAAAATTGACAATTGCACCTTAGAAATCAAAGAGACTTCATCTTCATGGCTAAGGCCAAGATGAAGCCATCCACGTGGTACAGTGATAGAGGCAGCACTATGTTAACAAATCTCATTAATATTAAACCAAAAAAGTAATCAATGGCTACATGATTCTCCAGGAGTTAAATGTTTGCTTCAAAGCAGCTCATAATATGGCTCACTTTAAACAAATAAGTCAAAGATCCCCCAAATGAATCCAGTAAACACGAGAATTTTCTATTAGTCCCCGCATCTCATTTTCTCAATATGTGGAACAATTGGAATGTTACTAATTTAACTTAGGCAAAAAGGCAATCTGTGAGGCATTGGTCAAGTGAAAACACATGATTTATTTTGGTAAACAATTCATGTTTTATGTCATTTTGTCTTTATTTCCTCTTTTTCTGGTGTTTTACATGAAAATCTTTTCAGTCACGAATTTTAAATAATTCTTATACTGTCTATTTTTAAAATCCTTACAGTCAAAAAAATCTCATAATTAAAAGTCAATATAAAATACACACACAACACAATTTTCTATTTTCCTGACTTGGCAAACACAATGTAATATACATAGTTTCATCTGTCTTTGACATACTATGAATTTTAACACCTCAGAATATCATCATAAAGGTAATGTTTTTAATCAAAGGCCCCCAAAAATGTTATTCTTGACTGACTGCCTTTAGAGCATGCACTCTTCTAGTTGCTTGGGAATTTTGTGGAGAACAAGTCACCCACAAAGTACCTCTCGTGGACGTTAAGAGGGAGGGTTTCTTATGTGCTTAGGCAGACATACTCTGGAATTACCTTTTTTAAAATAAGCAAGTAGCAAATGCAATCTGGTTTTCCTATTGCTATGTTTTGGATATGTCCTCTCCAAAATTCAGGTGCTGAATCTAAATGGTCAATGTCATGTATTAAAAGGTGGGGTACTTTCAGAAGTTTGAGGTTACAGTGAGCTATGATCACCACGCCACCACACTCCAACCTAGACAAGATCAAGACCCTTTAAAAAAAAGTTGGGCCTTTAAAAGGTAATTAGGTCATGAGGGTTCCTCACCTTGTGAATGGGATTAAGGCCCTAATAAAAGAGATTTCACCCTTGTCTTTTCACAACGTGAAAACACAGCATTCCTCACCACCAGAGGATACAGCAACAAGGCACTATCTTGGAGTCAGAGAGCAGCCCTTATTGGACAACCAAACCTGCTGGCAGCTTGATCGTGGACTTCGTAGCCTCTAGAACTGTGAGTAAATAAATTTTTCTTCTTTATAAATTACCCAGTCTATGGCATTTTGTTACAGCAGCACAAACAAACTTAAGACATCTATCATTTAAAACTATCTCATTAAGTAGGGAAGAGCATAATCTCCTATTTGACAATGGAAATATACTTAATCAAAGATAAAAGCAACCATTTTTGAACATTAGGATATGCCCTTTTTTTTTTTCACTGACATCCAAATTCTCTAGCACTTCAAAACAGTAAGCTTGTTGTATCTCATTTTTGTTGTTTCCTGTTCAATGTAAGAATTTCCAGCCAGAAACAGTGGCTCATACCTGCAATTCCAGCACTTTGGGAGGCCGAGGTGAAAAGACTGCTTGAGGCCAGGAATTCAAAACTACCCTGGGCAACGTAGCAAGATCTTGTCTCTATAAAATTTTTTAAAATTAGCCAGGCATAGTAATGGGTGCCTGTAGTCCTAGCTACTGAGGAGGGTGACACAGGAGAATCCCTTGAGCCCAGGAGTATGAGGTTATAGCAAACTACAACTGTGCCACTGCACTCCAGCCTGGACTACACAGCAAGACCCTGTCTCTTAAAAAAATAAAAAAGGAAAAAACAATTCTGTCAAAATTTTTTCCCAGCTCTCAATACAAAGTTTTCTAAATATTGAGGGGAGGTGGAGATTCTGTATAGAGTAGTCTCCATTTTCTTCAAATTCTTCCTAATATTTTATAATTTCAAGAATAAGTTACATTTCAAATTATACCACAGACAATGCTCATATGGTGATAAATTATTTAATATTCTTATCATTTAGAGATACATGCTAAAAGTTAAGAATATATCTGAGATTATTTCAAAATAATAAAGGATGCAGTATATGTAGGGGAGTATATTATGTAAGATTGGCCAAGGAATTAATAATTGTTGAGACTAAGCGATGAATACATAGAGGTTCACTTTCTCTACTTTGCTAAACTATGTTTAAAGTTCTCCATAATAAAAAGATTTTTCAAGAGTAAACAATAGGAATTAAATCTAATTAAACTGTTCTTAGAAATAATTAGACACAAAAAAGGGTATTCATTGTAAATTACTTATAACAAAATTTAGAAGGAAATTAAATGTCCAAACATAAAATATTAATTAGTTATAGAACATTCATTCCATGAGATACCAAGTAGCCACTAAAAATCATGTTGTAGAAAACTCATTGATATAAAAAGAATTCACAATATACTTCTAAGAGAAAAAAAGCAGGTTACAAAATAATATGTACAGAATTGAACCATTTTCATTTTTTAAATGTGGGCATGTGTGTGTGTACGTGTGTGTTTGCATATGTGTATACTTCTACCAAATACTGAGAGACTTGGTTTCATTCACTGTTTTATTCCCAGCACAAAAAACTGTACCTGGAACATAATAAGAACAACATATACTTGTTGCATGTAAAGGTTTTGGCATTCCAGACAACAGGGTTTCCCTTGGGGTATGATTCTCTCTGTGCTTTTGTTTCATAAGGTTTCTCAAATAAACATTCAGTTTTTTCTGTTATTGGGGGAAAACACTTAAAATTGTATCTCACATAGCAAAATTAAAATTTATTTGCCTGATTCAATAATTATTTCATGAAATGCATTCAATAAAATCATTTTATACACTGAAAAAAGAAAGGCCTCTTCTATACTTTGAATGAATAAACTGGCAACAGCAATCAGAAATAGTAAAAACAGGCTGGGTGCAGCGGTTCATGCCTGTAATCCCAGCACTTTGGGAGGCCGAGGCGGGAGGATCACGAGGTCAGGGGATCAAGACCATCCTGGTTAACATGGTGAAACCCCGTCTCTACTAAAAATACAAAAGCTTAGCCAGGTGTGCTGGTGGGCGCCTATAATCCCAGCTACTCAGGAGGCTAAGGCAAGAGAATGACATGAACCCAGGAGGCAGAGCTTAAAGACAGCCCCTCTGCACTCCAGCCTGGGTGACAGAGCAAGACTCCGTCTCAAAAACGAAAAAAGGAAATAGTAAAAACAGTAACTTGTTAATCAGTCTTATCCTTGTGGGTGAATTCTGTTGCTGAGCAATAACATAGCCTTACTATATTTAGGAAAGCTAATACTTCTAAAATGAATCTTTAAAACTGATACAAAAAAGTATAAAATCCGTTTTAAAAACATGAGTCCATTATATTCATTCAATATACACTTACTGAATTTGTAGACAATAAGTTACCTGCTAGGGTAATCCAAAAAAAGATTACGTTATAGCCCTTGATAACCAAGAGGCTCCCAATCTAGTGGGAAAGACAGATGAATAAAAGCTAAATTAAACATAAAAATAAAGGTAGCTGACATTTGTTAGGTTCTTTTTTTTGGCATTGTGCTGACACTTAACAAGCATTTTCTTTTTTTTTTTTTTTTAAGACAGAGTCTCACTCTGTTGCCTAGGCTGGAGTGCAGTGGTACAATCTCAGCTCACTGCAACCCCCACCTCCCAGGTTCAAGCAATCCTCCCACCTCAACCTCCCAAGTAGCTGGGATTACAGGTGTGCACCAACACGCCTGGCTAATTTTTGTATTTTTAGTAGAGACGGGGTTTCAACATGTTGGTCAGGCTAGTCTCAAATTCCTGGTCTCAAGTGATCCACCCACCTAGGCCTCCTAAAGTGCTGGGATTATAGGCATGAGCCACCACAACTGGCCAAACAAGCATTTTCTTATTTAATCCCAATAACAACATTTTTAGTAGTTACTATGATATTCTCAGTTTTTAGAAAAGAAAACAATAAGACTTAAATGACTTCCTCAGTCACTTGGGTAATAAATGGCAAAACAGAATCAAACCAAATAAACCCTGTCCCAGATACAATATGGGGTCGCTCATTGTTAGGATGCTAGTAAACACCAAAGTGGACTCTTATCATTTCCATCAGTTACTATCAAGTATAACATAATAGTCATCTTTTTTAAGGTAGATATCCTTTTGGAAGTGTTTCCAGGAATTTCTTATCTTCAACTCAACTAGTTATCTCTACTTTGAAATACACTATTACAGCCACTAACCTATGAGCCTCTAGAGCATAGAATTCAGTAGCTTCCCTTCTCCCAGTGCTATACAATGTATGCACTCAAGAAATACTAAACAGATGAACTTTTAGCTTGTTTTATGCTTCCTAAATTCCAAATCACTATAACATATTACATAATAGTTGGTCTAGGTCAATAGCAATTTCATTTATGTTATTAGGAAAATGTGGTATGGGAAAATCAGAGGAATAAAATTCTGAAGTGCTAAATTATGGTGGTTATGCTAATTGGGGAACACTGCTGACCGCATAAGATGAACCAAGATACTCTTCCTCCAGGGACTTCTTCCTAATCTTCTAAATGTCCTATAAGCCAAATTTCATAAGAGAACTGGAAATGTGCAAAACTAGAGGGTAGTTTTGTTTCTTGCAAAAATCTGGTGATAAAGATCTGAGCTAAAAATAGTGAGAATGACGGGAAAGAATTCAAGAGATATTTCAAAAGCAGAATCATTTCTCACTACATGCAAGACAAAAATCGTAACTAACTGTGGAACCTAAGATCTTCTCAGTCACCTCATTTGTTTCCTACAGCCTAGCCAGAGAGAACTACTCCTTAAAGGTCCTGAATTCTCACATAACATTTTAAAACTCCCAAAATAACTGTAATATAGGCTGGCGCGGTGGCTCACGCCTGTAATCCCAGCACTTTGGGAGGCCGAGGCGGGCGGATCACCTGAGGTCAGGAGTTCGAGCCTGGCCAATACGGTGAAACCCTGTCTCTACTAAAAACACAAAAATCAGCCAGGCAAGGTGGCGGGGCGCCTGTAATCCCAGCTACTCGGGAGGTTGAGGCAGGAGAATCACTTGAACCCAGGAGGCAGAGGTTGCAGTGAGTCGAGATCACGCCACTGTACTCTAGCCTGGGCGACAAGAGCAAAACTCCATCTCCAAAAAGTAATAATAACAACCGTAATATAAAAAGCAGATAGTGTGCAGTCACTTGTATGTTACAAAAGAAATAGACAGTAGAACACAGGAATGGGAAAGGCACTCAAATTTTGTGTTGGAAAATGAACGAATGAAGGTAATGCAGAAGACCTTCATAACTGATTTGAGAAGGGACTAGCAGCTATCTCTTGGTGATGAGATAATACAGGCCCTACCTCTATATTACCATATTCTCTTACAACATGATCTTCCCCTTATCTCTGCCTGTCAAAATTAACCACTTGCTTAAAAACACCATCAAAAATCTTCTCTGGGAAATTTACAGAAATCACCTCCTCACTTCTACCATTGTCCCCACCCATCCACACAAGTACACACACATACACAAAGAACTAGTCCCACTGTCTACTATGGTCCCACAGCACTTGGCACCTGCCTCTATTATAGTACTTAGTACAGTGAGTCATTATTCCTTTCATTATTATGTTCTGTATGAGAATATCACTAGAGCTAGAATATGAATTCCACAAGGATATGGATCATATCTTATCTAACCTATTTCCATTAAATACCTACCACAGAACCTCACACACTACTGTTTAAATAACTTCTATCTAATAAACAAATGAATAAACAAATGAAAACAAATTTGCTAACTCCTGGAGAGCTAAAGGAACCTCAAAATGTCTGTGACTTAAACAGTGCCTTTATGGGGAAAAAAAATCTATCTTCCTATATAAACGCTTATGGCTAACCATGACCTGCTTCAACTTAAATCAGTTTCGCTACCACAGCAATAAAAAATACACATATATGGCTAGAAGTTGATGTAAAGGCCAAAAGCATCCCTACCAGGGCTGAAATGGCCAATGGCGATATTCCAAATTTCATGGTTGCAAAATGACCCAATTAATCTTAGATTTCAGATAACTGAACAAAGACAAGGGTCACTGGAGCTCAAGTCATCATTCCAAGTGACTCTAAGCTGTTAGTCCCTGTGTTAATGGAGCCTGTTACACAACCCAGTATTAGAAAACACTGGAGCTCGGAAGGAGCATGCTACTCCATGCACATTTCCCAAGTATCCTCACAATAAACTTCTATTACTGAAGACAATCTATGTAGTTCTCTACCTTGAGTCTTAAAAGACCTAAGTAACAGTAAATAATATAGGAAACCAAGCAAAGGAAAGAATCATACACCAAATGTGAACTGGAAAAAGTGACGACGCCAATTAGTAAAGATTAGGTGTCCCAGGCGCGGTGGCTCATGCCTGTAATCCCAGCACTTTGGGAGGTGGAGGCAGGCGGATCACGAGGTCAGGAGATGGAGACCATTCTGGCTAACACGGTGAAACCCTGTCTCTCCTAAAAATACAAAAAATTAGCCAGGTGTGGTGGCGGGCACCTGTAGTTCCAGCTATTCGGGAGGCTGAGGCACGAGAATAGTGTGAACCCGGGAGGCGGAGCTTGCAGTGAGCCAAGATCGCGCCACTGCACTCCAGCCTGGGCAAGAGGGAGAGACTCCATCTCAAAAAAGAAAAAAAAAAAAAAGATTAGGTGGAAGGTGTGGATTCAGTTCTGAACATACGGCCTTTAAGGAGACAGTAATCAAATATTTGGGTTTTTGGTTTTGGGAGTTTTTTTGTTTTGTTTTGGAGACAGAGTTTTACTCTGTTGCCCAGGCTAGAGTGCAATGGCACGATCTTGGCTCACTGCAACCTCTGATTCCCCAGTCCAAACAATTCTCGTGCCCCAGCCTCCTGAGTAGCTGGGATTACAGGAGCACACCATCATGCTCGGTTAATTTTTTGAATTTTTAGTAGGGATGGGGTTTCGTCATGTTGGCCAGGCCCGTCTCAAACTCCTGGCCTCAAGAGATCCAGCCGCCTCAGGCTCCCAAATTATTGGGATTACATACGTGAGCCATTGTACCTGGCCAGTAATCAAATGTTAATTTAGGAGACTGGAAATAATGAATAAGACTGAGTATAAAAATTCCAAGTCTCAATAGTATTTGTGGACCATTTCAATCAAATTGAAGCCATTAGAGTAGATAAACTCACCAAGGAAATAACTATGTAAAATAAATAAACAAAGGAGGAAAAGATAGAAAATGCAAAGTCACTGTCAATTATGAACTGTGAAGATCAATTCATAACTGAACATAAAGCAGGCAGAGAAACGGAGGCAACAGGAGAATCAAAATGCCAGAGAAAACTTCAAGAAGTAGATATGAGGAATGTTAAGAACAGAGAAAAAGTTTCTGGTCTTGCCAAAACAATGACTAATCTGCAACCTAGAGTAGTTTCATTAATAAACAAGGCCTAAGCATGTTGGAAGGCTGAAACAGAATATACTCGTAGAAACAGATTTTTAAACTGGGGGGCAAAAGTGTGTTTACAGGAATAAAGTCCTAAGAGCTATGAAAAGGGACATGTTGAAAGGTCAGATGAGATGAAGAAGAGAAGAAATTGTCCTTCTGTGACAGAAGCAAAAATTATGTAGAACAATAATCAAATGAAATTAAGATGAAAGTACATAAGGCAGCACCTCTTCCTACCAGCCACTGTATTTCAATCTTCTCTACAAAGTAGCGGAAAGCATCTGTGTTAAATTATATGAAAACATGAGGGTAGGACAGGAAAGAAAGTGTAAAGTGAGAGGACTACAGCTGTTTCTGAAAAGTCTGCAAACACCAAAACACACGAAACAGCTCGGTCAGTCACAAAAGGCCTTAGGGCAGAAAAAATGAAGGGACTATATTTGGTCCTCTTTCTTTCTTTTCTCTGTTTCCAACCTTGGAACAGCAGTTTGCACGTTTGTGGACAGGTTGTAACTTCTGCTAAGAGACTCAGGAAAAGCTGAGAAGAAAGGAGAGAGCTGTTTATGATTGGCTAAAGGCTTTTTTTAATTATTATTGTGGCGGAATATACACAACATAAAGTTTACGATTTTAACATGCACAATTCAGTGATCCGTACATTCAGCTGTTGTGCAACAATCACTGTTATCCATTTCCCAAATTTTTTCATCATCTGTAATATGGTGATCTAATAAGAAATATACATTCCTGGCACACTGCCCCGAAAACCTTTGGAATTTCCTGAATGATAAGGGTGGAAGGATTACCTTTTGCTATTCATAATAAGTCCCTTTCAAATAAATTTGAGCTTATGCTAATGAGATGACTCTTGGTAGGCCCCTACAAAGCTGCAGGGGAGTGGGTAGGGAAGCTGGTCACCCAAGAAACCAATCATGTGATTATATGGTCAGAACTTTCAGCCCCACCTTCAGGGAGGGGAGAAGGACTGGAGTCTGACCTAATCACAAAGAGCCAATAATTTAATCAATCATACCTACGGGGTGAAGCCTCCATAAAAACCCTAAATGATGGGACTCAGCGAATTTCTTCTGGATCAATGAACACAACCACGTGCTGAAAGGGTGATGCACCCCAACTCCATGGGGACATAAGCTCCTGCACTGGGGACCCTTCCAGACCTCACCCTATGTGCCTTTTCATCTGTATATCCTTTATAATAAACTGGTAGTAGTAAGTAAAGTGTTTCCCTGCATTCAATGAACCATTGTAGCCAATGATTGAACCTGATTTGTAGCCACATCAGAAGTACCAGAGGCATGGGACTTGCAACTGGCATCTGAAGTGGTGGAAGTCTTATATAACTCAGCCCTTAACCTGTGGTGTCTGACACTAACTCCAGGGAGTTAGCATCAAAATTGAATTAAATGCTAGGACAGAGTACTGGGAGCTGTGGGCGAAAAACTCCACGTATTTGCTGTCAGAAGTCTTGCAAGTGTAGAAAAAGTTCTTTATCATCTCCAACCAAAACTCTATACCTATTAAATAACTTTCCATATTCCACTTCCCCATAGTCCCTGGTAACCACCATTCTGCTTTCTATCTGGTTCTATGACTGTGACTATTCTAGTGGAATCATACAAATTTGTCCTTTTGTGTGTACTTTACTTCACTTAGCTTAATATTTTCAAGGTTCATCCATGTTGCAACACGTGTCAGAATTTTATCCCTTTTTAAGTCTGAATAATATTCCACTGTGTATATACACCACGTTTTGTTTATCCATTCATCCGCTGATGGACACGTGGGTTGCTTCCACCTCCTCCGGGCCGTTGTACATAATGCTGCTATGAATATAGGCACACAAATATCTCGAGACCCTGCTTTCGATTCTTTTGGGTATTGTATTCATCCGTTCTGGTGCTGCTATAAAGAAATACCTGAGACTGGGTAATGCATAAAGAAAAGAGGTTTAATTGACTTATGGTTCTGCAGGCTACACAGGAAGCATAGCAGCTTCTGCTCTACTTTTGAGGAAGCCTCAGGAAGCTTCCAGTCATGGAAGGCAAAGGGGGAGTAGCACTTCACATGGCCATGTGGCTGGAGCAGGAGGAAGAGAGAGAGTGAGATAGGGACGTGCTACACACTTAGAAACAACCAGATCTTGTGAGAACCCTCTCACAAGACCAGCACTGGGGGATGGTGCTAAACCATTCATGAGAAACTGCCCTCACGATCCAATCACCTGCCACCAGGTCCCACCTCCAACACTGGAGATTACAATTTGACATGAGATTTGGGAGGGGATACAGATCCAAAGCATATCAGGTATATATCCAGAAGTGGAATTACTGAGTCACATGGTAATTCTATGTTTATAATTTCTTGAGGAATTGCTACAATGTTTCCCACAGTGGGTGCACTATTTCACTCTCCCATCAGCAATGCACAAGGGCTCCAATTGTTCCACATCCTCACCAATGCTTGTGATTTTCTGCCGGTTTTTTTTTTTTTAATAATAGCCATCCTAAAGACTATGAAGTGGCATCTCGTTGTCGTTTCAATTGCATTTCCCTGATTACTACTGATGTCAAGCATCTTTTCATGTGCTTATTGGCCAATGTATGTATCTTCTTTGGAGAAATCTCTATTCAAGTTCCTTGCCCACTTTTTATTTATTTGTTTTGGTGAAAAGCTTTTAAAAAAAAGACACAAAGGAAGGCTTTCTATACAATCAGATCTAGCTCTCTAGTCAAAAATAATTGGTGATATAGTTTGGATGTTTGTCCCCTCCAAATCTCATGTTGAAATGTGATTCCCAATGTTGGCGATGGGGCCTAGTAGGAGGTGTTTGGGTCATGGGGGAGGATCCTTCATGAATGGCTGGTGTTGTCCCCTTGGCGATAAGTGAGTTCTCGCTCTATTAATTCACAAGAGAGCTGGCTGTTTAAAGAGCTTGGCACCTCCTCTTCTCTCTTGGTCCCTCTCTCTTCCCATGTGACACACCTGCTCCCCTATGCCTTCTGCCATGAGTAAAAGCTTCCTGAAGCGTCACCAGAAACTAAGCTGATGCTGGTGCCATGCTTGCCAAGGAAATCTTTCTTCATAAATTACTCAGTCTCAGGCATTCCTTTATACTAGCAACACAAAACAGACTAATACAATTGGTATCTGCCCTCTAGATCTCTTAGGAAACTAATCATGGAAAAGAGGCACTGGCAAGAGTGTTAACTCAGGAAGAGAAAAAAGTTCCAACCCCGAGAACAGAGATTTCTTCTTCATAAAGTGCCTTCTACCTGATTTCAGCTCTGTAACTGTCAATCTCTTTTTCTCTTCTGGCAGATTTCCCTATCACTAACGCAAAGGTTTTAATGACCACACTGCTGGTAGCTGTATCACTACTAATAGCAGCTATTTAATGAGTCATAAGTGTTACTGATATGTGCTAGGCATGACCCTTCATCTCATATGTGAAATCTCATTTAAAATTAAGTCCTACTAATGACGCAGAGAGGATTATCACGGTTCCTACACAAGGATGATATGCAAATTAATTAAGTGTTCCATTTAAAGAGAAAAAAAAAAAAAACCTCTTCCACCCTAGCAGTTTCACTTTAAATACTGTTATTAAAAAAAAAAAAAAAAAAAGTCATACATCTTTAAAACACATGAAAGGTTTTCATCCTTTAGTCCTTCAATATGACGTTATTAAACGATGTCAAAAAGTCTCAAAGTTAGCATTAAATAAAAAGCATTTTCTAAATTATACATTGAGGAGTCTGATTTTGAATCCACAAAATAAAACATCTTTTCTTCATCAACTACAGGAAGTACACTTTTACCTCAAACTAGTAAAATTAAAGGTTTCTTTGTTGTTGTTGTTGTTACTGTTTTTGAGACAAAGTCTTGGTCTGTCGCCCAAGCTGGAGTGCAGTGGCACTGCAGCCTCCACCTCCCAAGTTCAAGCAATTCTCCCGCCTCAGCCTCCCAAGTAGCTGGGATTATAGGCGTGGGACACCATACCCAGCTAATTTTTGTATTTGTAGTAGGGGCAGGGTTTCACCATGTTGGCCAGGCTGTTCTCGAACTTCTGACCTCAAGTGATCCAGCCACCTCAACCTACCAAAGTGCTGGGATTACAGGGGTGAGCCACCGGGACCGGCCATTTTTTTTTAATCCTGCTCCCTTTTGCCTTTTAAAAGCTCAACATTTTACAAATATTTAGCAAATGTTTAGCTCTGAAGTAATAAAATTGATTTTTCTTAAAAAAAATCAGCTAGAACTAAAAGTGAACATTGTCTTATTATACTCTTAGAAAGTTATGTGTTTCTCAAGAAAAAAATGCTCATCATGATTGGCCATCAGAAAAACGCAAATCAAAACCACAATGAGATACCATTTCACACCAGTTAGAATGGTGATCATTAAAAAGTCAGGAAACAACAGGTGCTGGAGAGGATGTGGAGAAATAGGAACGCCGTTGTGGAAGACAGTGTGGCGATTCCTCAAGGATCTAGAACTAGAAATACCATTTGACCCAGCCATCCCATCACTGGGCATATACCCAAAAGATTATAAATCATGCTGCTATAAAGACATGCACACATATGTTAACTGCAGCACTATTCACAATAGCAAAGACTTGGAACCAACCCAAAT
>NW_012106598.1:1788424-1793598 GCF_000951045.1 Mandrillus leucophaeus
ACTGCAGCACTATTCACAATAACAAAGACCTGGAACCAACCTAAATGTCCATCAATGATAGACTGGATTAAGAAAATGTGGCACATATACACCATGGAATACTATGCAGCCATAAGAAAGGATGAGCTCATGTCCTTCGTAGGGACATGGATGAAGCTGGAAACCACCATTCTCAGCAAACTATTGCAAGAACAGAACACCAAACACTGCATCTTCTCACTCATAGGTGGGAATTGAACAATGAGAACACTTGGACACGGGGTGGGGAATGACACACACCAGGGCCTGTTGTGGGGTGGGGGGAGTGGAGAGGAATAGCATTAGGAGATATACTTAATGTAAATGACGAGTTAATGGGTGCAGCACACCAACACAGCACATGTATACATATGTAACAAACCTGCACATTGTGCACATGTACCCTAGAACTTAAAGTATAATAAAAAATTTTTTAAAAGGAAAGTTACGTGTTTCTTCAAAAGATGCTGACAATGTCAGACACATTTTTTAAACAGTTTGGAAACTGTCTTCAGAGACAAATGCTGTAAAATCAATATTTCATTTAATCTTCACAAAACTCAAGGAGAAGGTAGTATACAACTTCCATTTTACGAGTATATTCAGACAGAAAAGCTAAATAACTTGCCCACCACTGCATTTCAGTAAATGGCAGAGCTGAGATTAGAGCCAACATCTATCAGACTCTAAAGCACCAGCTCTTAATTGCTTTACTTTGTATCACTGTTTTGATACAAAATAGATGTAATCTGATGATTTCATAGTGTATTTGCTTTTATAAAACAGTATTAAATTTATGGGAGTTTAATTAATTATTGGCACCATAAAAACCTGAAACCACCTAAGAAAATAAATGCTCTGCAATAGACAGAACTTTTTTAATTAAATGAAAGTCTTGTTTTTTAACTCTATGATACTATTTCCTCTTAAGTTGGGCTCTTTGCCCAAAAGTACTCTAAAATTATAATTTTCTGGCAAGGAGTTTTAAAAGAAAAGAAGCTGAAATTTTCTCTTCTTCTTTCTCCCTTGGACTCTAATTTTTATTATCTAAGAATTTTCTCCACTTATCATAAACTGGAAAGTGATATGATTTCTTTGCATTTCTTGTAACAAACCTATACAAAGTTAACGAACACTGCGACATACTCCCTATTCCTAAGACATGTTACTACATTCACTTTCTTAATTACTAATTATTCAAAAATCACAAATTCAGAAAATACAGACAAATTTGAAAATGGTCTAACATATTCATGTCCTATTAAAATAAATTTGAAAATGCCCTAACATATTCATGTTCTAGTAAAATAAAAATTAAAAGTAATTTCATTAGAAATATGGACACCTATAAGGCTCATACATTTTAATCTAGTTCATTGTAAGTATTCTGAAATAACCATACCTAGATTTGAGAACTAAAAAAGGCAACTGAATCTTTAATTTATTTTTTTCCTTTTTTTTGAGACAGAGTCTCTCTCTGTCACCCAGGCAGGAGAGTAGTGGCGCGATCTCTGCTCACTGCAACCTCCACCTCCTGGGTTCAAGGGATTCTCCTGCCTCAGCCTCCCGAGCAGCTAGGACTACAGGTATCCGCCACCATGCCTGGCTAATTTTTTATTTTTTGTATTTTTAGTAGAAACAGGGTTTCACCATGTTGGTCAGGCTGGTCTCGAACTCCCGACCTCAGGTGATCCACCTGCCTCGGCCTCCCAAAGTTCTGGCATTATTCATGAGCCACCACACCCGGCCTTTTGTTTGTTTGTTTGTTTGTTTGTCACCCAAGTTGCAGTTCAAGCTGGAGTGAAGTGGTATAATTACAAGTCACTGCAGCACAACCTCCTAGGCTCAAGCAATCCTCTGACCTCAGCCTCCCAAGTCACTAGGACTAAAGGCATTCGCCACCACGCCCAGCTAATGTTTTGTTTGTTGTAGAGACAGGGTCTCACCAGGTCACCCAAGCTGGAGTGCAGTAGTACAATCATAACCTGCTGTAGCCACAACCCCCCAGGCTCAGGCAATCTTTCCACATCAGCCTCCCATGTACTGGGACTACAAGCATGAAAAACTATACCTGGCAAATTTTTTTAGAGTGGAGTGTAGTGTAGTGTAGTTTGAGACAGGGTCTCACTCTGTAGCCCAAGCTGGGATGCGGTGGCATGATCACGGCTCAGTGGAACCTCAACATCCCGGGCTCAGGTGATGCTCCCACCTCAGCCTCCTGGCTGGGACCACAGGTGTGCACCACCATGCTCAGCTAATTTTTGTATTTTTTTGTAGAGACTAGGTTTTGCCATGTTGCCCAGGCTGGTCTCGAACTCCTAGGCTCAAGTAATCTGCCTGCCTCGGCCTCCCAAGTGCTGGGATTAGTGCATGAGCTACTGCACCCAGCCTAAAATCTACTCTTACCAACAGTGGTGTTATTTGTCTTGGATTATTTTATTTTCTATCTTTTTCATTTAAAATGACACTAGGTCCTCTGAAACACTAAATGGTGAGAAAAAAGTGAGACGGGGTATTAGGATTATAGTGGGTCAAAGAGCAACCAGAGCAAATAGGAAGAACATAAAGATAAAAGTCTGCTCTAAATAGTCTATATCACATAATTTGAATTTATATATGCCCAATTTCTGACTCAAACTTAGAAAATAAATGTGTAGTGGAGAGACTATCCAGAGAAAGGAGCTCAGAACCACCAGTGCCATCACATTTTTTGGCAGAATATCCCAGAGTTTGAAAGAAAAAATCAGTTATCCTATCTATGAATAAAATGCTATTAAAAACAACAGGATACGATATTAGTCTCCAGGTTAGGATCTTGAAATACCATTTCTCACTAAGAGAAACCACGGCTTCTTGGAGAAATGGATGATTCCAGATCTGGGACAAGAAATACACAAGATGGGCCCCAAATATCAAAGCAGACAACAAGGAAACTATCAAAAACCTCTAGGGTTATGTTATCTCCTGAAGAGACTCCCACTAACCAAAGATGAGACAATTTGCACTTCAATGAAAGTAATTCCAATGGATTAAATCCATCTTCTCATAATGGCATTTAAAAGAAAAAACAATGGCCACCTTTGGAGGAAGACAGGGAACTAATTCCTTATCTTGAAAACTAGTAAGTAACAGGAAAGAATCAAACATTTATCCTGTCTTTTCCTTTATCAACGATACCACTGGGTAACTAAACAGAAGATGAGGGGAAGTTACTTTTTATAAAAACATTCCAATTAATAAATGAAAGCAAAATGATGTATTTAGAATTTCATTATTTTGCAACACCCACTAACCATCCACAGCCGCTAACATCACAAAAAAGAAAGATAATTAGACATTAAGATATTCCCATGGTCTTGCCAAACCCCACCTATATATATATCACAATGCCTAAGGGATCGAACTTGAGTCTGCTCCATCTCTGGATCCAGCTGCACGTTTGCAGAAAATACAGAAGACAAAGGAACATGTTGAACTGACCTACATTAAGCAATCAGCAAAATCCAGACTCTGGGAAAACAGTTCAAACAACCTGGGTTCTCCAACAGGAAAAGGAAAAGGATGGAGGACTAAACTAAAGATTAAAAGTGACAACTCATATTAAAACTACTTTTTGGGCTGGGTGCTGTGGCTCATGCCTGTAATCCCAACACTTCAGGAGGCCAAGGCAGGACCACTTGAGCCCAGGAGTTCAAGACCAGACTGAGCAACATGGCAAGACCCTGTGTCTACAAACACACAAATTACCTGGGCATGGTGGCCGATGCCTATAGTCCCAGCTCCTCAGGCAGCTGAGGCAGCAGGATCCCTTGAGCCCAAGAGGGTCAGGCTATAATGAGCTGAGATTGCACTACTGCACTCCAGCCTAGGTGACAGGGCAATATCTTGTCTCAAAAGAAAACACACACACACACACACACACACACACACACACACAAAACCCACTACTACTTTTTTTTCCTTTCTTTTTTTTTTTTCCTGAGACAGTGTTTCCCTCTTGTTGCCCAGGCTGGAGTACACTGGCGTGATCTCAGCTCACTGCAACCTCCACCTCCTGGGTTCAAGGAACTCTCCTGCCTCAGCCTCCTGAGTAGCTGGGATTACAGGCGGCCACCACCATGCCTAGCTAATTTTTGTATTTTTAGTAGAGATGGGGTTTTGCCATGCTGGTCAGGCTGGTCTCGATCTCCTGACCTCAGGTGATCCACCCACCTCGGCCTCCCAAAGTGCTGGGATTACAGGTGTGAGCCACCACATCTGGCCAAAACCTACTATTTCTTAATCATCAAGACTAACCAGAGTATCTAGCAATGCACATTTGGGTTATTACTACACAAGTCAGGAAAATGATTACTTACAATGAAAGGCCACTGTGATCTATTTCTCAACCTGAGGTGTGATTACAAAGGTATCTGCCTTATAATAATTCACCAAGCCACACATGTGTTTTGTACTAATGTTCTATTTTGCAATAAAAAGTTTTTTTTAATAGCAGGTTACCAGCACACCTGAACATTTCAACACCTAAAAAAGGCTAGATATGTTTTCCATTCTCTACTCTGAGTGAAAACAACAGGATAAAAATAGAAATCAGGCCAGGCATGGCGGCTCATGCCTGTAATCCCAGCACTTTGGGAGGCCAAGGTGGGTGGATCACCTGAGGTCAGGAGTTCGAGACCAGCCTGGCCAATATAGTGAGACCCCATCTCTACTAAAAATAAAAAAATTAGCTGGGCGTAGTGGCACGTGCCTGTAGTCCCAGCAGCTTGGGAGGCTGAGGCAGGAGAATCACTTGAACCCAGGAGGCGGAGGCTGCAGTGAGCCAAGATTGCGCCATTGCATTCCAGCCTGGGCGACAGAGGAAGATTCCATCTCAAAAAAAAATAATAATAATAGAAATCAGTGCGCATCATTTCCTCCCTACCCACTTTCTCTTCTAAAGGAACCACTTAATATCATATTTTAGGCCAATCAGATTCACTTTCTTGGGATTCTGAAATTCCAAGAAAGAGATTTATAGATATCCAAACCTGTTCTTCTCCCAGTCTTTCCTCATTCCCCAAGTTGTTTCAACCCAAAACATAAGAGCCAGGATTGATACTTTTTTTTCTCCTCATTCCCCACATCTAGTCTATCAGTAAGTCCTTCATTCATAA
>NW_012106598.1:1793648-1802128 GCF_000951045.1 Mandrillus leucophaeus
TTTCCCTCTTGTTGCCCAGGCTGGAGTACACTGGCGTGATCTCAGCTCACTGCAACCTCCACCTCCTGGGTTCAAGGAACTCTCCTGCCTCAGCCTCCTGAGTAGCTGGGATTACAGGCGGCCACCACCATGCCTAGCTAATTTTTGTATTTTTAGTAGAGATGGGGTTTTGCCATGCTGGTCAGGCTGGTCTCGATCTCCTGACCTCAGGTGATCCACCCACCTCGGCCTCCCAAAGTGCTGGGATTACAGGTGTGAGCCACCACATCTGGCCAAAACCTACTATTTCTTAATCATCAAGACTAACCAGAGTATCTAGCAATGCACATTTGGGTTATTACTACACAAGTCAGGAAAATGATTACTTACAATGAAAGGCCACTGTGATCTATTTCTCAACCTGAGGTGTGATTACAAAGGTATCTGCCTTATAATAATTCACCAAGCCACACATGTGTTTTGTACTAATGTTCTATTTTGCAATAAAAAGTTTTTTTTAATAGCAGGTTACCAGCACACCTGAACATTTCAACACCTAAAAAAGGCTAGATATGTTTTCCATTCTCTACTCTGAGTGAAAACAACAGGATAAAAATAGAAATCAGGCCAGGCATGGCGGCTCATGCCTGTAATCCCAGCACTTTGGGAGGCCAAGGTGGGTGGATCACCTGAGGTCAGGAGTTCGAGACCAGCCTGGCCAATATAGTGAGACCCCATCTCTACTAAAAATAAAAAAATTAGCTGGGCGTAGTAGCACGTGCCTGTAGTCCCAGCAGCTTGGGAGGCTGAGGCAGGAGAATCACTTGAACCCAGGAGGCGGAGGCTGCAGTGAGCCAAGATTGCGCCATTGCATTCCAGCCTGGGCGACAGAGGAAGATTCCATCTCAAAAAAAAATAATAATAATAGAAATCAGTGCGCATCATTTCCTCCCTACCCACTTTCTCTTCTAAAGGAACCACTTAATATCATATTTTAGGCCAATCAGATTCACTTTCTTGGGATTCTGAAATTCCAAGAAAGAGATTTATAGATATCCAAACCTGTTCTTCTCCCAGTCTTTCCTCATTCCCCAAGTTGTTTCAACCCAAAACATAAGAGCCAGGATTGATACTTTTTTTTCTCCTCATTCCCCACATCTAGTCTATCAGTAAGTCCTTCATTCATAACTCCAAAACATCACAAATCTCTCTACTTCCATCTCCATTGACTCTACCACCTCAAACCACAAACTATTCAAATAGTTTCCTAACTTGTTTCTGTTTTATTCTTAACCCTCTACAATCTACTCTACCCAAAGCAGCCAAAAGGATCTTTTAAAAACATAAACTGCTTAAAATCATGCTTAAAAACCTTTAACGACAGCACACAGAGCTCTGACTTAAATCCAAATTCCTTTCCATGGCTGGCATCATTGAATCCGTGCCCATGTCTCTGACCTCATCTCTAGCCACTGTCCTCTTCTCCAATCCAGGCACATTGGTCTCATTTCAATTCCTCCCACACATTAAGCTCTTTCCCACCTCCAGGCCTTCTCATAGCTTTCCCCTCTGACTAGAATACTTTTCCCTTGCTACTCACATGGATAATTTCTCAATGTCAGGTCACAACTTAAACATCACCTTCTCAGAAAAGCCTCTGCCAACTGCCCTATTAAGCAGGTTCCACCATCTTTCTCTACACACTACTTATATTTTTCATAGCTCAAGCTCCAATAAGAGTCTACGTTATTATATATGAGGGCAAAGAGCCCACCTGTTTCATTCACCAATGAGCATCTGGAATGTGGAAAACAATTAATAATTACTGAATGTATGAATAAATGAGAAAACGAAGTAAAGGCTGAATGCCAATTTTGCCATGAGTAGTGATCAGTAAGTAAAGAAAGCCAGTTTTCAGAAAAAAGAGAACACAGCAACACAACAGAGAACAGGAGACTACGTGGCTTGGTTCCAAAAACAAAGAGTCAAGAAAATTAGCTGCCAATTATAAATTATAAATATATGTGTGTGTGTGTGTGTGTGTGTGTGTGTGTGTGTATCAAGATAGCAGAAACATCTGAAAAATTTACTCAATTCACCTCTTCACTGTCTGGTATTATATAAATCTATAAACTAATTCAGAACTCAAAATAATACTACCTAATTATCATTAATGTTAATACTTTGTAATTCTCATTTTGCTATGAGTCATTTTTCAAGATATACTCCTATGATGTACTTTCAGAAATTCAAGGTAACCTTCATGTCGATATTCATAGTATGTATGCAAGCAATGAACATTTTTGAGAACGGGTCTTGCTCTGTTGCCCAGGATGGAATGCAACCACGCGATCATGGCTCATTGCAGCCTCAATCTCCTGGGCTCAAGCAATCCTCCGGAGCACCTCTACCTCCCATTTACATAAACGTGTCGGTCTATACTGAGTCTCAGTATCAATGATTATTTTTTTGAAAAAATGTTGAAAGCCAGTAATATATGATGGCCTGAATTGTTTATAGAGTCAACTAAAGACTGAGTTTCTCTAGTTGACGTGCAACAAAAGTTTGTTTACCAGAACTATTGCAACTTTTATTGTCACACTCCTTCTATCCAAGAAGAAAGAGCCAACTGACTGTTGCCATCAGCAGGGCCTAAAGCAATCCTAATCAAGTCAATGCCACCCTAAATTAACCAAGAAAAGCCAAAGGGAGGACAGCAGATGCTTTAGGGACCAAGTTGTTAATTCAGAGATGCTTCTGTTTGCTTGGTTCTTTTCTTTTCCCCTTGGACTAACTACTTTGAACATTTTGTCCATTTGCCTACCTCTAAAATTGGAAATTTTCCCTAGGGCCTTCCTCTAAGACTGCTGGGTTTTTTAAGGGTTCTTAGAGTTCATCTTCTCAAAGAAAACTCCAGCTCTCTATTTAGTCAATCTCTACGATATACACACAATTTTACTTTCCAACATTCCAAGGAAACATAAATTAGGAATATACACATAAAATGACATCCGCCCTTCTTCTCCCTGCAATATCTTCGTAATATTCCTACTATCCACTTAACTGGTGTGTTGCTTTGTCTCACCCACTTCCATTCATGAGCACTGGGAGTTACCTGCTCTCTCTCTCCATTCCTAATTCCTGGCCTGAGATCCAGGCTACAGATGCTACAAGTTGATGTGGGCTCTTCATGCTGAAGAATTCATGAGTACTTTCTACTTAACTCCTCTATATTCTCAACCCATTACCTTTGCTTTTTCATTCCATAATAATCTATTTTCTGATGGGTAATCCTTCCAAACATTCATTTGCCCTTATGAAATTAGTGTTTTCTTGCTTTCCATTTGTGTGAAGGGACCCTAATATATGACTTCAACCTTCAACTTTATTTCCCCCAAACTACCCTTTCACACTATTAAAAATAATAACAGTAATTAAAAAATTGGGACAGAATCCAACTATAGCTTAAATTAAAGAACTCTCCTCACCTGTCTTGAGAGTAAGTATGCTTCAATAGCTTATTCTTTTACTATCCTTTTAGTGTTTTCATTGTTCAATGCTAACCTGTCCTCCAACTACACCTTAATCAACGAATTATACATTTTAAACAACAACTAACACTATAACCTATTTGAGGAACAAGCCTATTTGGTAAAGTGTCTCTCTCCAGCAGTGATATTCTGTCCTCTCTTTGACAAGTATTAAATATATTCTCATGCTGCCCACCTATCTATCACAGAGACCTACCTCCCTTCCATGAAGGTTCCACCTGGTGAAGAGCCCATGTTTTCTGGTCATTTACCTTTCTACCTATCAAAGCTGGACTATTATGTGGTCATTTTTCTCTCAGCTAGCAGTTCCCCTACAAAAACTCCAATAAATTTGGCAGTGTGCTGTGGCTCAAGCCTGTAATCCCAGCACTTTGGGAGGCCGAGGCGGGTGGATCACGAGGTCAGGAGATCCAGACCATCCTGGCTAACACGGTTGAAACTCCGTCTCTACTAAAAATACAAAAAAATTAGCTGGGCGTGGTGGCGGGTGCCTGTAGTCTCAGCTACTCAGGAGGCTGAGGGAGGAGAATGGTGTGAACCCGGGAGACGGAGTTTGCAGTGAGCCGAGATTGCGCCACTGCACTCCAGCCTGGGTGACAGAGCAAGACTCCGTCTCAAAATAAAAAAAAATAAAATAAAATCCAATCAATTCCATCTAACCAAAATGCTAATTAATAATCATTTAATAAAGGAGTGCCCAACTTCTTTACAGTACAGTACAGTGGACCAGTACTAGTCCATGGCCTGCCAGGAACCAGGCAGCACAGCAGGAGATGAGTTATGAGCAAGCATTACTGTCGTTGCTCTGGGCTCCAGGTCCTGTCAGATCAGCGGTAGCATTAGATTCTCATAGAAGCGTGAACTCTATTGTGCTGTGCATGCAAGGAATCTAGGTTGCATGCTCCTTATGAGAATCTAACTAATGCCTGATGATCTGAGATGGAAGTTTCATCCTGAAACCATTTCGCCCACAACTAAACCATCCGTGCAAAAATCATTTCCTACTAGACTGGTCCCTGGTGCCAAAATGGTTGGAGATCTATGATTTAATGGATTTCCCTTCCCAAAGGGAAATCCTTTTAATAACGACTTTGGCCAGCCTGGGCAACATGGTAAGATCTCATCTCTACAAATTAAAAAAAAAAAAAAACCAGGTGTGGTGGTGTATGCTTGTGGTCCCAGCTAATCGGGAGGCTGAGGTAGGAGAATAGCGTGAACCTGGGAGGTGGAGTTTGCAGTGAGCCGAGATCGCGCCACTGCACTCCAGCCTGGGCGACAGAGAGAGACCCAATCTAAAAAAAAAAAAAAAAAAAAAAAGTTAAAAAGAAAAAAAGGACTTCTGAAGACCTCAGTGACAGATATGTTAAGGAAATCTAAGGAATCTAAAAACTACTCTGGTGCCTCAAGTCAGTGACATGGGTGACCACATCTATTGCCTATGTTTAACACAAACCTTGTTAAGGAGACCAAATCAATGAATGTGAGGGTGAGAGTTGCCTTAAAAATCATCTAGGTCTCTGAGTCATGATTCTTGAACTTGGCTACACACTGGAATCTCCAACTCCCAGAGGAGATACCCAAAGAAGCAAATTTCAAAGTCAGTGACAAGGCCAGGCCTAATACCCAGGCCTAACATTATGTGCTGATATGTGTACATACATACATATATATACACACATGCATACACACATAAATATATATAACATACTAAAAATATAAAGGCATGTATGGGAAGGACAAATATCCAATTCATGGCAGTGGTTACCTTTTGGGGGATGGGAAAGGAGTGTAATTGAGAAGAAATACACATGGTGGCGTCAAATGTATTGGTAATATTTTTATTAATATTTCTAATTTAAATAATTTAATAATTTAATAGATACTTAAGTATACTATAAGTATAAGTATACTTAAGTATCTATTAAATTAGGCTCTGTTCTCTTTTTTGTTTTGTTTTGTTTTTATTTTTATTTTTGTTTCTTTGAGGCAAGGTCTCACTTTGTCATCCAGGCTGGAGTGCAGGTGGCACAATCACAGCTCACTGAAACCTGCCACTGCTGGGCTCAAGCAATCCTTCCACCTCAGCCCCACAAAGTGCTGAGATTACAAGGCATGAACCACCGCAGTAGGCCCTCTTTATCTTTTGGGTCTCTAAAATTTTGTAATAAAAAAGAATAAAAAGATGGTATATAATCAAATGGATACCATGTTATGAATTCAGTGAAATATCTCAGGCTAGAAAGTACTCAGAAAACATACTTGATGAGGTAGGCTTTGAAGGAAGAATAAAACATAGATTATTCTTCAGGCAAAAAGTAACACAAACTTTTCTAAAGGAAAAGTGTGAATAAAGGCAAAGCTGGGAGTACCCACAGCCTATAACATAAATAAAGAACAGTGGGGGCCAGGCACGGTGGTTCACGCCTGTAATCCCAGCACTTTGGGTGGCAGAAGCAGGTGGATCACCTAATGTCTGGAGTTGGAGACCAGCCTGGCCAACATGGCTAAACCCTGTCTCTACTAAAACACAGAAATGAGCTGGGCATGGTGGCGCCCACCTGTAATCCCAGCTATTCAGTAGGCTAAGGGACAAGAATCGCTTGAACCAGGATGGTGAAGGTTGCAGTGAGCCGAGATTGCACCACTCCATCTCAAAACAAAACAAAATAAAACAAAATAGTTTTGAAAACCACTGGACTAAAGTGCCCAGCTAGAAGGTACTGCTGCAATTCAAAAGTGAGGGTCATAAAACCATGGAATGGGTTTTATGGGGTAGTACTCTTGAGAACGAAAAGAGAAAAAATTAATCCACCAACTTTTCAATAGAAAATTTGATAGGCTCTAGTGACAAACTAGATGGGTTAATGAAAGAGGAAGACCTACCTCAAAAAATGAAAAATGCCAACTGAGCAGCAGCTTCTAGTCATACCCGAACATCAACAACATCGATAAGGCCATGTAAAAGTCAGCACTAAGGAAGTGTTATTCAAGGCAGAAAAGCAAAATGGCACTTTTATAGGCATTATGAGCAGAATAAGCAACAGAGACCAGGAGATTACAGAAAAAACAGGACCACTACATCATGGAATAAGAAAGAGAGTTTTGAAAAGAGCCATCACTGTATACAATGAGAGGGTGCACAGCCTTTGTAGCCAATCAGATGCAGAATTCTGGCACCTTCTCTACTTGATCAAGTTATTTAGCCTCTTTGAGCCTCATATAATAAAGAAAACATAAGTTAACAACTAACACTGTTGAACACATAGGGGCTTCGAATATATTGGTCAAATTTTATTTCTTAAGCTCAGTTGTGATACATAAATATTTATTAAATTAGTCCCCATTATCTTTTGTTGTTTTTGTTTTGTTTTTGGTTTTTTTTTGAGACAGGGTCTTACTCTGTCCCAAGTGCTTTACATATCACCTCATTTAATCCTCACAATACATTTCCACAGATGGAAAAATTAAACTTAGAACTAGCATAATAAGTAGCAGTGCCAGGATTACTATTTCTTAGGATTTAAATAATGTATATTTAAATTTCCTGGCAAACAGGATGACCTCAAAACGAGTAGCTATATTTCATTATTAGGAGATAATAATCAATAGGGACAAAACTGCCAGTAATTCCTGTCATAGCCTTCCATGTGGCAAACTCCCTCAACATCCTCATCTATAAATTAGGATTAATGCCTATAATCCAACCTACTCCATAGGGTTGCTGTGAGGATTAAATATTATGAATACGAAAATTCTTAAAATGTTGAGACATTCAAATATAAGGGATTGCTGTCACATACCTTTTGCCTTTTCAAAATGCCTTTGTGGCATTTTTGTTCACTACTTCAAAATAAGACTCTCCGAATAAGCTAAAAATAAGTATGTTAAATGTGCAACCACCACTTTGAAAAGTATAAATCACCACAGAATTACCGCCTACACCTGCCCCTGACTCCTCCAGGTTCTCTAATGTCTCTACAAGGGCAAGGATTCTCTTACACCTATAATGAAACTCTGATAACTTACAGTACAGCTAATCAATAGAGAGCTGCACTTCAATTCAGTTGCTCGAACTGGCCTATTGTGTTTTCTCAGAAGTGCTCCTTCCAGTTCTTCCAGAAAAGAAAAAAGTGCCCAATTCTCTTATATTGTATTAAAATGGTGCCCAGTGAGTAGAATGCAGGTAACTTACGAAATGCTAGAAAATAATCTATCAGTTGACTTACTCAAGGGCTCTGACAGCAGGTCCCTTTTGGAAACTCCTTCACGACTCCCCCCTTTTTTCACCTGAACAGATGGCTTCCAGGCCTCAAGGTTCACTTGTCTAGTCACAATTCACAATAGCCCCCAAAGTTCCTACCTTTTCAATTATCCTACGTTCTTGAACACACCTTTCATCTAAAGATCTCCAGCTGTCAAAGCAAACGATCTCTTTAATCTTCACAACAGCACTATCTGAGAGATTACTATCCTTATTTTATAAGTTAAAAATGAAAGACTGAGTAAATGTTTTAGCAACATCAGACAATTCGTTAACTCATTCTTGGGGAGAGAGGAATGCATATTATGAACTTCTGTCAATGGACAACCTAGATTTGGCTTCCTAAGATCATCGCAAATATTAGCTCAAACACATCCCACTCTTGTATGCACACATTTCCAACATAGGTATCAAAGATTAAATATAAACCATTAATAATAGTAAATACCATACCAAAGCAGCACTATTTTTACACGCAAATCTATATTGGGGGAGGGGGTTCTAATTTAAACTTCCCACTGTCTTGAATCCATAAATACTTTTGAACTTGAGGGGTTAGGCGGAGGAACACCTGTCAGAGCAGCACATCCAGAATGTTTTACAGACTGTGTAGCTATTAATATTTAATTCCTTAAGCCGTAAGCAAACCACCTTCTCAAAAAAAACAAAAGGCAGTATTATGCAGAACA
>NW_012106598.1:1802908-1805237 GCF_000951045.1 Mandrillus leucophaeus
GGGACGAAGGCCGCGCTGACCCCAGAGCCCCGTGACCGGGAAAAGGAGGAGGTTCGGCTAGAGCGAGGGGGCGAGGCCGGAGCCGCTCTAGCCTGGGGAAGGGCGAGTCCCTCCGAGCTGGCCCAGTGCTCCGCCCCTCGCTTGCCCTCGATACGGTTTGCCCTGATCCAATTTGACTCATTTCTTTGGCTTTCCCAACGATACATCCAAACATCGTGTGAATCCGTTTGAAGTATTACTTTCTAACTGCCCACGCTTCCCTCTCTAGTTCTGTTTATAATTATCGGTTATGTTTTTCCCCCAGCCATTTGGCATGTGTAGGCCGCAGTACTAGGGATACTTCTGGAAATTCTTGTTTGATTTTTATTGTAGACAAGCTCCTCGCTACATTTCACAATAATTACATCTAATTACCGAGAAAATAATTAATGCAGTGAGATCTCTCGGTGCACCAAATTCAGTTGCACTGGGTCCTTGCAGCTGTCCCATTGGATAACCTGGCAAGCCTGTCACAAATTATGGTGCCAAGAAGAATACTCAAGAAAAGTGTGTTTGGTTCCCTCTTTGGTCCTCTCCCCTAACTTGATCCCAGTAGTCCTCATCCCATTGTAATTTGACCACTGCATGCATCCATATTGTGGGTATACTTTTAACCTTAAATTCCATGTATAGATACCTTTCACATAACAATATACAGCTGCTACATGAGTTTACCTGTTTTTGTCAGAAATTGTCAAGATGGGCCGGGCGCGGTGGCTCATGCCTGTAATCCCAACACTTTGGGAGGCCAAGGCGGGCGCATCACTTGTGCTCAGGAGTTCAAGACCATCCTGGCCAACATGGTGAAACCTCGTCTCTACTAAAAATACAAAAGTTAGCCGGGCGTGGCGATGCGCCTGTACTCCCAGCTACTTGGGAGGCTGAGGCAAGAGAATCACTTGAACCCGGGAGGCAGAGGTTGCAGTGATCCGAGATCGCACCACTGCGCTCCAGCCTGGGTGACAGAGCAGACCTTGTCTCAAAAAAGAAAAAGAAAGAAAGAAATTGTCAAGATGTAGAGTTATATAGAATTTTCTTGGAGGTTAGAACAATAAATATGAAGATAATGCTAAATAAAGGAAATGAATTTGAAGAGAATGTTGAATAATGTGAATATTTGCCCAGATTAAACTTGACTGTTAGCAGCTAATACAAGTTTAGTTTAGTCCTCTTGTTGCATTAAGTTTCACTATGTAATAAACTTACATTATTTATTTTCAAACCATTATATTCTTCCCCAAATTTAGTTATTTTAAGGCCATTCATTTTTGAAACTCAAATTCTGAGAACAAGAAAAAGGGTTTTTTTGTTTTGTTTGTTTGAGACAGGTTCTCACTGTCCCCCAGTCTGGAGTGCAGTGGTGTGATCATGCCTCTCTGCAGCCTCAACCTCCTGGGCTCAAGCAGTCTTCCCAACTCTGCCTCCCAAGTAGCTGGGACTACAATGCCCGGCTACAAAATTTTATACTTGTTTGCATTTATTAAAGATCCACAGTCTGACTGTTCAGAAATAACAGGACAACAACAATTTTAAAACCTAATATTTAAAATGTTAAACCTGAGAAGAATCTTTGAAATTACCCCACTCTAACCCCCTAACTCTCATCTTCACTTCCATGGCATACTCCCATCTTTTTTCTTTTTTCTTTTTCCACTCTTGTTGCCCAGACTTGAGTGCAATGCCGTGATCTCGGCTCACTGCAACCTCCGCCTCCCTGGTTCAAGAGATTCTCCTGCCTCAGCCTCCCTAGTAGCTGGGATTACAGGCACCCACCACCATGCCCAGCTAATTTTTTGTATTTTTTAGTAGAGACAGGGTTTCACTATATTGGCCAAGCTGGTCTTGAACTCTTGACCTCAGGCAATTCACCACCTCAGCCACCCAAAGTGCTAAGATTACAGGCATGAGCCACCGTGCCAGGCTCACTCCCATCTTTTTGTGTTTCATCAGAGAAACCTCTTGAGGAAGGCTGGGCGAGGTGGCTCACACCTTCAACCCCAACACTTTGGGAATCCAAGGCAGGCAGATAGCTTGAGCCCAGGAGTTCGAAAACAGCCTGGGAAACATGGTGAAACCCCATCTCTACAAAAAAAAAAATACAAAAAAGTAGCTGAGCATGGTGGTATGCACCTGTAGTCCCAGCTACTAGGGAGGCCAAGGTAGGAGGATTGCCTGAGCCCAGGAGGCCAAGACTTCAGTGAGCCATGATCAAGCCACTGTACTCCAGTCTGAGCAATAGAGTGAGACCCTGTTTCAATAATGAGAGAGAGAGGAAGGAAGGAAGGAAGGA
>NW_012106598.1:1805287-1814697 GCF_000951045.1 Mandrillus leucophaeus
GAAGGAGAAAGAAAGAAAGAAAGAAAGAAAGAAAGAAAGAAAGAAAGAAAGAAAGAAAGAAAGAAAGAAAGAAAGAAAGAAAGAAAATAAATGATCTCTGAATTGTTTTATCAACTGTAATCTCCAGGGAGCCTTTCCCAGTCAAACCACCAGCACCATCACCCACTATCTGTCACATTTAAGTGGTGAAAGAGATACCCGTCTTGTATATATGTCCATAGCAGCCCATGTTAGCTTTTCTATGAAACTTTTCACACTATATTGAAGTTCTGTTGTTAGACTGTCATCCCAACCCAACTATGAGTTGATTGAAAGTTGAGCCATATCTTTATTCTCTATACCTTGCATAGCAAGTGCCTGATACATCGTAAGGGCACTGGGCTAGATAGCTTCCTTTTGGTCCTGCAGATTCATTCTCCATCCTTTTCCATCTGCTCTCTGCTCTGAGAGCTAACATGTATGGCTGACATCGGAAGCCCCTTGGCTTATGGTTGGGTCCGATGATAGACCCAGCAAAAGATCATCTGAGGGAGAAAGGAGGGTGAGGTCAGACTATTGGATGCCCTGGTTCCCTTCCTGTGAGGTGACCTAGGGCTAGCTGTGTTCCAGAGAATCATGGCTCTTTGCAAGGCAAATTACTCTACCTAATTATCCCTCCTTCCCCTTGACCCTTTGGGCCTAAGTGTCATGGCTGCTCTCCTATTCCCTGGGTTTCTTCTCTATGTCCTGTGTTCCCCAACCTCAATCCTCAACTGATGCTTTGTAAATTAAACTCCTTCAATTGACCCTAATTTGATTGTACCTTCTAAAGGGCTTACGATCCTGACTCATACACCCATAAAGAATTGTGGAAGGAGGAGGAATACTATCAGAAAATAAATTTCTGAGGTCTTTCCTCAACTTGAAAAGGGAGAAGGCTAATAATTATCATACAACTCCAACAGGATCAGACACTTGGCCTCCATTTTCTTATTAAACCCTTAAAACAACCTTGTGAAGTAGTTACTTCCATTTTATAGGTGAGAAAACTGAGGTTCAAAAGTGTGAAAGGAGTTACCTTAGGATAAACAGAATGTCTGTGTTCTAATCCAGGCCTTTATGACTCCAAAGCTGGGCCTCATTCCACTGTAGATCAGTCAACAAATATTTATTGAGCACTTAAGTATGCCAGGCACTGTTCTAGGTGTTGGAGATTCATCAGTAAAGAGACGAGATGACAAATAGACAAAAATCCCTGCCTTCAGGGGGTTTACATTCTGGTTGGGGAAACATAATAAGATAAAAAAAAGTACCTAATGGGTCATGTTAGAGATTGAAAACTGGTAAGGAAGAAACATGAAATGGAAAAAGGGAATATAAAGTGGAGGGGAAGAGGCCAGATGCAGTGGCTCACACCTATAATCCCAGCACTTTGGGAGGCCAAGGTGGGCAGATCACTTGAGGTCAGGAGTTTGAGACCAGCTTGGCCAACATGGTGAAACCCCGTCTCTACTAAAAAAATAACAAAAATTAGCCAGGTGTGATGGTGGACACCTGTAGTCCCAGCTACTTGGGAGGTCAAGGCAGGAGAATTGCATGAACCCAGGAGGCGGAGGTTGCAGTGAGCCAAGATAGAGCCATTGCACCCCAGCCTGGGCAACAGAGCAAAACTCTGCCTCAAAAAAATAAATAAATAAATAAAAATAAAGTGGAGGGGAAGTGATGAATTTCAGGTAGGATGGCAAAGGAAGGCCTCAATGAGAGAGTGACTAAGGAAGTGGAGGCCAGAGCCATGCAGACAGCCTGACTGTGAGGCCAAGGGAATGTTAGAATGTGAGGCCAAGGGAACAATAAGCGCTAAGGCCCAGAGGCAGGAGTGTGCCTGGTGTGTTGTGTGTTACTGAATAAAAGGAATTGTTTTTCTCCTGAATTATTCAGAAGAAGAAAAAAAAATGCTTCAAGCTTCTATTTTACTTTGTCTGTGGAAAACCAACCTGAAGATTCCAGGAGGAAAGCATAGAAGTCATCATTCAAACTGCAAATAAGAACATGAACAATGAAAGCTGCAGGAACATTTGAGATACAGATAGGGCTCACCCAGCTTCACTTAACTGTGAAAGTAAGGTAATCGGCCAGGCACAGTGGCTCACGCCTGTAATCCCAGCACTTTGGGAGGCCGGGGTGGGTAGATCACAAGGTCAGGAGATCAAGACCATCCTGGCTAACACCGTGAAACCCCGTCTCTACTAAAAATACAAAACAATTAGCTGGGTGTGGTGGTGGGAGCCTGTAGTCCCAGCTACTCGGGAGGCTGAGGCAGGAGAATGACGTGAACCCGGAAGGCAGAGCTTGCAGTGAGCCGAGATTGCACCACTGTACTCCAGCCTGGGTGATGGAGCAAGACTCCATCTCAAAAAAAAAAAAAAAAAGGAAAGTAAGATAATCTGTTTCTGCTTCCATCAGCTCCATTTCGAATCGAGATTAAAGATACACTTTAATTATACTAGCAAACAGCTGATTACAATTCTCAGTTGAGTGCTCTAAGAGAAATGGGAGAGAAATTTGCAATTTGAGATCCAGTTCCTTTGAATAACAAAAAGCACATTCTTTGTAACTGAATCCGTACACCACCATGTTTAAAATATTAAGACAGAAAAATATTAAAGTAAAAAAAATTTTCCTTGTCATACTAGTTGCAGCTATTCATTGAAACTACAACTTTGTATTTCTCTTAGGCTGGAGTGCAGTGGCACAATGAAAGCCCACTACAACCGTGAACTCCTAGACTCAAGGAATCCTCCTGCCTCAGCCTCCCAAGTAGCCGGGACTAGAGGCATCCACCACCATGCCCAGCTAAGTTTACTTTTGAGTTTTGTAGAGACAGGGGTCTCACTATGTTACCCAGACTGGTCTCGAACTCCTGGTCTCAAGCAATCCTCCCACCTTAGCCTCCCAAAGCGCTGGGATTATAGGTATGAGCCACCATGCCCAGCCTCATTTTTATATTTGTTGGAAAAATAATATCAATTAACAAATGTTAATTAATCTTTTCCGCTATAATAAGGAAGAGTTTGGGGAAGAGAGAAATCTCTAATCAAATACGTTGTGTAGGTTTTTATTTGCAGGAAAATTTAGAAATGTTTTCCTTCAAGAGGTAACTTCACAAAACATTTTCTCTCGATCTGTTTCTCTTTTCTAACTCAGTTTTATGGTTAGTTTGAAACTAGCATGTTGCATTTGAATTTAACCACTGTCCTCCTTTATCGTAACAATCTTAAACTATTATTTAACTTGTTTCTCAGACCACACTGAGAGCCTCTTGGGAATAAGGACAGTATCTTCTTCCTATTTGTCATGTCAGGAGTCTATCATAACTATTAGCTACAAGTAACAACTCAAAACGATTTTTAAAACAAGAAGCCTAGAAGGAGGTGTTTCTAGGTTTGAATAATTCTTCAATTTACTTCCATTTCTTGTTGTCAACTTAAGAATCACAAGGTTCATAAATTTTGAGTGGAGAGCTTTATTTCTTATAAAAGGTTGCAGCCTGCAGGCTGGCCATCCCACAATCTGGGAAGCATAGCCTCTGTCAGAAACTGGAAGCAGGCATTTTAAAGAAGGAAGAATGAGACGGATTGGCTAAGTGTACATATTCAATAGGTCATAGTGCCTCCCCTTTGTGACTACGTATATTCACAAAGGGAGACACTCATATGCACAATAAGCAAACATGCATATTACCCGTGTTCACTTTCGGGTGGAGACTTCAATTTACATGCACTAACATTAAGCTGTATACTTCAAAAGGTGAAACTGAAAACACAGAGGCATCCTGTGTGCATCCTCTGTAAATCAGCCACAGCCAGTCCATGGTGGTCACTTACCAGAAAGGAATGCTGGTCAGTTGTGTTGTTAAAACCACAAAAAAAAGGAGTCCAGCAAGTCTTTCGAAAGGACTAGTTCCTGTTTGACTCTTAGGAAAGAAAGTCTAAAGGCAATTAGCAAGGGAAGAAGTATAATGAGGTATGTCTGACCGCCTATCCTGTCATGGCTGGGAACTTAGCTTTTAAGGTTTCTCTGGGGTCCCCCTGGCCAAGGGGAGTCCATTCAGTTGGCTGTGGGGCCTAGGATTTAATTTCTATTCTCACTCCTCTGCTGTGCACAGCAGACCTAGTTGTCTCCTCAAACTATCTCCCTACCCTCAAAGGACCAAGATGGCCACCAATGTTTCAGGCCTTACATGGAGACATGACAATGCCCAGCACCAGAAGAGAATTATTTATTTCTGAATACAACTTTTATAAGATGGTAGGAAAAGTCTATTCCAGAAGTCCCTCTGCAGACTTTCCTACATGTCTTATTGGCTAGAAATGTGTCACAGACATGTTGATGAAAAATGCCAAACTGTGTAAAATATTTGAAGAGGTTTATTCTGAGCCAAATGTATGGACAATGACCTCAGGAGGTCCTGAGAATATGTGCCCGAGGTGGTTGGGTTACGCTTGATTTTATACACTTTAGAGAGACAGAAACTACAAGCAAAAATATAAATCAATATATATAAGGTTTACATTGGTTTGGCCTGGAAAGGCATCTCAAAGTTGGGGGCTGCAGGGGGGAGGTTCCAGGTCATAGGAGGATCTAAAGATTTTCTGATTGACAATTGGTTGAAAGAGTTAAGTTTTGCCTAAAGAGTTCAAGTCAGCAGAAAGGAAGTCTTGTAGTTAAAATAAGGGGGGTTATGGGAGCCAAGGTTCATGTTATGTAGATAGAGCCTCCAGGTAGCTGACTTCAAAGGGAATAGATGGTAAATGTCTCTTATCAGACATTTACCAGTTAAATCTCTCCTGGATCAGGAAAAGATATGGAAAGGGAAGAGGATTCTCTAGAGAAAGTAAATTTTTTCCACAAGAGACAGCTTTGCAGGGCCATTCCAAAATATCTCAAAGAAATATATTTGGGGGTAAAAATACTTTGATCGCCTTTAGGGCCTGTTATTTGTCATGTGATATGACCAGAGGCAGTTTGGAATTGGTATCTTATTGCTATAAAGAGTCTATTCTGTCAATCTGAGGATTGCTATTTTAATATTAACACTGGTCAGTTGTGCCTAAACTCTACTTCCTTCATAACCTGAACTAGTTTTTCAGGTTTCTTTGGAATCCCTTGGCCAAGAGTGGGTCCATTTAGTCAGTTGGGGGGGCTTAGATTTTATTTTTGGTTTATAGCCCCATCTCTGACAAAGAAAAGGGGATAGCCAAAACCTATTAAAACCATTTGTGTGATTCACCCCATGGAGGTGGGCTTAGAGCTGAGGCTGGAACTAGACTTCCCTGAAGCTTATGGCAAAGAGAACCATGCAGAGAAGAACTGAGAAAAGAAAAAACCGTTATCTGAGGGATGTGAGTCTTTAAAAATTATCAGGCCCAATGAGACAGCAATCACATTCTACTCCCCTGCAAACACCTGTTTAGCTATGTATTCATTTCTTAAAACTGCTTGCTATTGCCACAAGTAGCTATAAGTGTACCTAATAATGTAGCACCAGACACCATGACCCACACTTTATAGTTGAACAATGTATAGCAAATCAATAGCTTAACATACTTAAATATACATTCTTGGCAATGGAACTGCCTCTTCTTTCCCTTTAAAATTCCACTTGTAACTGCTGCTAATTGGAGTGCATATTCATGGCAACTTGAATCTGTGCTCCCAGGTTGCAATCTTCCAGCTTGACCCAAATAAACTCTCTACTTACATTAATTTTGTCTCTGCTTCTTCCTTTAGGTCAACAGAACAGAATTGGAATCCTATTATTTAGAAAAAAATGGGGAAATTGTAATTAGACAACAGACTACAGTGTCTGCTACACATAAGTACTCAGAACATTATAATCAATGAATAAATGTTTGTTGGATGAATGAATGGATTTCCATACAAAGAAAACATAAGGAGGCTAGGAGGTCCAAGATTAAGAGCCTGACAGATTCAGTGTCTGGTGAAGGCCAACTTCCTGATTCATAGACAGCCATTTTCCCCCCTGTGCCTTCACATGGTAGAAGAGGTAAACAGCTTCCTCAGACCTCTTTTGTAAGGGTACTAATTCCATTCATGAGGGTAGCCCTCATGACTTAATCACCTCCAAATGCCATCACCTTCAGGGGTAGGATATATGGAATTTAAAGAGACACAGTAATTCATGAACTATACATTATGTCAACGTTAAATGATGAGATTCAGAAAATACGATTAAGTATAGAGTTTATTCCAGCCCAAAGCTTGAGAATGACCTCCTGATGAACAGCAGTTAAAAGTGGGGTGTAAAGAAAAAAGAAGAGGCAATTCCTAAATTGTTACCAGGAATTTACATTTAAATAACATAAGCTATTGATTGGCTATTCATTTTTCTTTGTATCACAAAGTTCAGGAACATGAAGATAGTGGGTGAGGCAGCTAGTCAGGAACAAAATGCTTTTACACAATTGCCCCTGGGCATGGGTTGGAAGAGGCATGACTGAAGTTCCATACTCATGACTCTCTGGACCTGATACATTTTGCATACCTCACATAGCTCAGACTACTCTGAGTTCTTTTTCTTTTCTCATAAGAGAAAATGAGTATGCCATTTGTGATTTTGTTTCTTCTCAACTCTAGATTCATCCTTCATTGCCTGCTCTGTTAAAATAGAGCTATGCCCTTTGAGTAATTTTTCTTTACCAGATGGCATGATGTTAAACTTTGTCAGTGGACAGCACTAGAAAGACATTGCAAAAGAAAAAGGTTTCCTTCCTGGTGGGCATGTGTTCCCTCTGCAGGCTCCTGCACCAAGGACTGCTTTTCTGGGTCCTACTAAATGGGCAACTTCAACATTGTCCAGCCAGGTCCTGTAACACATGTACCCTCTTCAGTATTTGGTTCCTGCAGTACAGAGCAGCAGCAGCACCCAGTGACCAACAGTTTCCTTCCCACCACACCCCACCCCTCCTTCAGGCAGTTTTGCTACCAAGTGCCCCCAGTGAGACACCTTACCATGAACAGCTTTCCCAGAAACCTAAGAGGAAGATTTCTGCAAAGTTCCAGAGGGAAGATTTCCAGCAAGTTCTGTCAGCATGGCACTACAGTAACTTCTCTGCCATTCAGTGAGACACAGCTGTGTCTTCTTCAACAAGGTCTGGATCTCAGTCCTGGGGGGCCTCTTCCTTGGGTGCTCCAGCTCAGCCCCAGGGGGGAGTAGCTGTTATTCCTGTTGTCTTAGTCAGTTCAGACCGCTATAACAAAATATCATAAACTGTTGGCTTATAAACTAGAGAAATTTGCTGGGCACAGTGGTTCACGCCTGTAACCCCAGCACTTTGGGAGGCCGAGGCAAGTGGATCACCTGAAGTCAGGAGGTCGAGACCAGCCTGCCCAACATGGCGAAACCCTGTCTCTATCAAAGATGCAAAAATTAGCTGGGCACAGTGGTGGGCGCCTGTTAATTCCAGCTACTTGGGAGGCTGAGGCAGGAGAATCACTTGAACCCAGGAGGCAGAGGTTGCAGTGAGCCGAGGTTGCACTATTGCACTCCAGCCTGGGCAACAGAGTAAGACTCTGTCTCAACAGAAAAAAATAAAATCAAAATAAAATCAAAAAATTGAAGGAAAAAAAAAAAGAGAGAGAGAAATTTATTTCTCACAGTTTTGGAGGTCCAAGATCAAAGGCCTGGCAGATTCAGTGTGTGGTGAGGGCCAACTTCCTGATTCATAGACAGCCATCTTTCCCCGTGTCTTCACATGGTAGAAGAGGTAAACAACTTCCTCAGACCTCTTTTGTAAGGGTACAAATTCCATTAATGAGGGTAGCCCTCATGACTTAATCACCTCCAAAGTCCCCACCTCCAAAGTCACCACCTTCAGGGTTAGGATATCAACACGTGAATTTTGGAGGAAAACAAACATTCAAACAATAGCACCTATATTCTTTAGAAGTGCCTTCGCTTCTTACTAGCCAATCACTTTCACTCCAGTCCTTAGTTATAGTTAATAATTCTTTATATTAAACTCTTCCTGTTCAAATAACTGTGGTCTCTATCTCTTGTGGTTTCTGTATCAGATTGGACCTTGACTGATACAGAGAGTAATAGCAAAGAATCCCAGACCCCACTATAAACTCAGAAAAATGATTTAGATAAGATCAGATTGATTTTACTTTCAGTTCAACACATAATTACACCAACAGGTCTCAAACTTTTTTGTCTCAGTACCATTTTACACTTTTAAAAACTACGGAGAAACTTAAAGAGCTTTTGTTTATGTGGATTATATCTATCAATATTAAGAAATTAAAACTGAGAAAATTTTAAAACACAAGATACACAAGCACACATTTCATTAGGCATCAGATCAATGATATCATTACATATCCATGTAGCATCTGGAAAACTCCATCATACATTCATGAAAGAGGGAGACTGAAAAAGGCAAATAATATTTAAACCTTGTTTTTAAATAGTTTTGACCTTGTGGACCCCTTGAAAGGGTCTCAGATACCCCCGGAGGTGCCTGTATCACACTTTAAGAACAATTGATCTATACTAACGTTATATAAACACAATAACTAAGACCTGTGAAGGGAAAGTATAGAAAATATGGTCCTTGCCCTCTCAGAACTGCTTAGTTGAAAATGCAGAATATATACTCATGAAAGAGTAAAATAACAATTCAATTCTGTATGTAATAAACTATCAGTAAGTTCTATCATTCAGAAAAGTGCTGTAGTTCAGGCTGATAACAGGCTGGAGTTCAGCAAAAAGAAAAAATGGCTTTCATTTTATAAAATTCACCCTCCTTATACATTAGTTATAAGGAGAAAAAACATTTCCTTTATGTACAAACCCAAGTTCCAGAACAAGCTGAAGATCCCTCAAAACACAGCAATGATTGGCTAAGACACTAAACACAGCCACAGAGCTAAGGAAGAGAAAAGAACCAACACGAAGAATCTGATAGACTCCATGAGATGAAGCCCTTTCATGGTGCGTCCTTAGTTACATTGACATAAGGAAACATGTCCAGGTGTGGTGACTCACATCTGTAATCCCAGAGCTTGGGGAGGGCCAGATGGGGGGATCCCTTGAGGCCAGGAGTTCAAGACTAGCCTGGGCAACATAGTGTAGACCCCCATCTCTACCAAAAAGATGTAAATGTCAACTGGGCATGGTGGCACACACCTGTAGTCCTAGCTACTTGAGAAGCTGACATGGAAGGATCACTTGAGCCCAGGAGTTTGAGGCTGCGGAGAGCTATGATTGCACAACTGCACTCAAGCCTGGGTGATAGAGCAAGACCTTATCTAAAAATAAATAAATTAGTCTGGGTGTGGTGGCTCACACCTATAATCCCCGCAGTTTGGGAGGCCAAGGTGGGTGGATCACTTGAGGTCAGGAGTTC
>NW_012106598.1:1814747-1817025 GCF_000951045.1 Mandrillus leucophaeus
AAAAAAAAAAAAAAAAAATAGGTGTGGTAGGACACACCTTTAGTGCCAGCTACTCGAAAGGCTGAGGCAGAAGAATGGCTTGAACCCTAGAGTGGAGGTTGCAGTGGGCCAAGATCATGCCATTGCCCTCCAACCTAGGTGGCAGAATGAGACTCCATCAAAATTAATTAATTAATTAAAAAATATATAAGAAACCTAAACTCTATAAACTGTTTCTTGCTTTAATTATTTTTCTTTATACATTTTTGATCTTTCAATTTCTTTTTATTCCTGTCTGTGGCCTCTATGAATAATTTCTAATGTGTCTTGACTGAACTAAGCAGAAAGAAGACTTGTTTACTTCTAGGCGAGGAAAGTTAGGGAAGTAAGAATACCCCTAGATAAATGTGTAGTGGTGACATCAGTTAATGATCTTGGAAAACAGGGCAATGAGGCCTAGAGCAGGAGGGAAAAAAGAGAAGAGGTAGATGTTTAGTGGACAGAGAGAAGCTGAAGTGAAAGTCAGCCGCCCTAAGGCCAGTCTGAGCATGTGATACATTCAAAGCAAGCTCAAATTCAATTGCAAAAAGTTTGGAAAGATGAAAATTTTTACTAACAATCTCACAGAAATGCCGAGGGAGGAATTATATACATATTAACACAGCAAAACTTCCCAAAAATCCTCTTTACCGGTCTCTTTCCCTAAAGTTTCCCTGAAAAGCTGCCCAAATAACTTCTCTCTTGCTCACCAAATTCTCAAGTTTCTTCCGGTTTCTCATACTCACCCTCCTCTCCCTCCCCCGCAATTCCACCCCCACCCTTCCATCAAGGCCATTTACCTTCCTTGGCTATTACTTCAGACCTTTCCCCCAACACACAAGAGAATAATTTAACCTTTTTCTTCTTCTTTTTTTTGGGGGTGTGTGTGTGTGTGTGTGTGTGTGTGTGTGTGTGGATTTTTTTGTTTGCTTGTTTTTTGAGGGGGTTTTTGAGACAAGGTCTCACTCTGCCACCCATGCTGGAGTCTAGTGGTGTGATTTCGGCTCACTGCAGCCTCAAATTCTCAGACTCAGGTAATCCTCTTGCTTCAGCCTCCGGAGTGGCTGGGACTACAGGTGTGCACCACTAGGCCTGGCTAATTTAAAAAATTTTTTGTAGCACCAGGGGTTCCCACTATGTTGTCCAGGCTGGTCTTGAACTCCTGGGCTCAAGCAATCCTCCTGCCTCGGCCTCCCAAGTGGTAGGATTACAGGCATGAACCACCGTGCCCAGACTAACCTCCTTCTTAACCCAACATAGATGGAGAGATAAGAAATGAAGGCTCCTTCCTTCAGTGGGTGGGAGAAACCGAAAGGAGAAAGACTGAATATTCAAACTTTAATATTTTTTTCCTTTCAAACATTTTTTTAATCAACATTTATTCATTAAGTTGCTGGACACAGATAATGAAATGTGGTCCCTAACCTGACATTATGGAATATCCATCCCCATTACAACCTTCTTTTTGCTCTTTCTTTGGAATTCCTTTCCAAAGGGAATGATTCCCTTACAAAAAGTAATTTTTTGCTTAATAAAGTGATTATTTTACAGAAATTTTTCATGGAATACTTCTACATGGTTAATTTCCCTCAGGCATTTAAACTATGATTTCAATCTCAGTCTTTATGAGAAAGAGGGTTAGATGACTGTGGCTTCTAAAATTCCCTTTGAAACAAAGTCAAAGGTATTAAGAAAGTTATCTCAGGGGCACCTTGCTAATAAATCATCATCCAAGGGTTTTGAATAACTCAAAAGTAAAAAAATAGATTTTTCTGCCATATAACCAGTTGTTATAAAATACCGTCGACAAAGAACTGTTGAATTATCTCTGTATATTTAGCCACAAATAAGGGGAGAAAGAGTAATAGAGAAGCATCTGAATACCACAAATTTATGCTTAGTAAACGGAAATTATTTTGAAAAAAAAAATGAAGAGTAAGGGCATTAAAAATATAGGCTGGGTGCCATGGCTGACACCTATAATTCCAGCACTTTGGGAGGCTGAGGCAGGTGGATCACTTGAGGCCAGGAGTTCAAGACCAGCCTGGCCAACATGGTGAAACCCCGTCTCTACTAAAAAATACAAAAAATTAGTTGGGCACAGTGGTGCATATCTGTAATCCAGCTACTCAGGAGGCTGAGGCATGAGAATCACTTGAACCCAGAAGGCAGAGGCTGCAGTGAGCTAAGAATGCACTACTCCACTACGCTACACCCTGGGCAACAGAGTGAGACTCTGTAAAAAAAAAAAAAAAAAAAA
>NW_012106598.1:1817075-1821398 GCF_000951045.1 Mandrillus leucophaeus
AAAAAAAAAAAAAAAAAACAAAAAGCAAAAACAGCCTGAGCAACATAATGAAACCCTGTCTCTACAAAAAATACAAAAATTACCTGGGCATGGTGGCACCCATCTGTAGTCTCAGTTACTCAGGAGTCTGAGGCAGAAGGATCTCTTGAGCCCAGGAGGTGGAGGCTGCAGTAAGCGTGATCACACCACTGCACTCCAGCCTGGGGCAACAGAGTGACAACCTGTCTCAAGAAAAAAAAATGTATATATATACACACACACACATTATATATATATGTATATACACACACACAACTTATTAATCCATATCTTTATTAGTTGCCTATTGCTGAATATCAAATTACCCCCAAATTTAACCATTTAACAAACATTTATTACCTCCTAGTCTCTATAAGTCAGGAATCCAGGTGCAACTTAGCAGGACCTTTCAGTTCAGGGCCTCTCAAAAGGCTGCAGTTGAGGCACAGGTCCTGTGTCTCTCACAAGGCTTTAGTCAAGGTGATGGCCCGGGTCATAGTCACCTCAAGATTTAACTGGGATAGGATCCACTTCCAAGCTCATTCAGGGGTTGTTGGCAAGATTCAGTACCTCATGGGTGTTGAACTGAAGACTTCTGTTCCTTACGACCAGTTCGCCTCTGAGAGGCCCCTCAGGTCCCAGATGGCCGTCTCTAGAGGGCAGTGCCCAGCATAGAGGCTGGCTTCATCCAAGTGAAAGTGAGAGGAGACAAGAGAGCAAGCAAGATAGAAGTCACAGTCTTTTGCAACCTAATCACAGAAGTGGCATCCTATTATTTTTTTCTGTGTTCTATCAGGTAGAAACAAATCACTACATCCAGCCAACACTCAAAGAGAGAGGATTACACAGAGCTTGAGTACCAACAGGTAACTTTTGGGAGGAATGGATATGTTCATTGTCTTGATTGTGGTGATGGTTTCACAAGTGTGTATATAAATCAAAACTTATCAAATGATTGACATACAATAAACTGCACTTGCATTATGTGCAGTTTATTGTATGTCAATAATATCTCAATAAAGCTGTTTCAAAAATAAAGCATTATTTTGTATGTGTGCAAAACTGAGGTTCTTTAAAGCAGGAACTATTTCAATAATTCTGTCATTTCACCGTAAGACCTCTAAAAAAACAAAGAAAATAAAAAGTACAGGGTCTAGCATGGTGGCTCATGCCTGTAACCCCAAGGCTTTGGGAGGCTGAAGTGAGAGGATTGCTTGAGCCCAGGGGTTGGAGGTTACAGTAACCTCCACTGCACCCCAACCTAGGCAGAAAAGAGAGACGTGGTCTCAAAAAAAATAAAAAAATTAAAAATGTAAAAAATTAAAAATAAAAAGTTTGGACTTGATGGTTCTATGGAAAATGGAAAAATATAAAAATAATAATAGTAATAAAAAATACAAGGTTGTCTACTGCAACCTATAAGAAAAATAGGACTTCAACTATCAGGAAAGACAAAGTATCTTTCTAATGCAGTGGCTCTAACTTTAGCATGCATTAAAATCACTTGGAGAATCTGCATTTCTAAGTTTTCAGGAAATGTTGATGCTGCTGGTCCAGAGACCATACTTTGAGAATCACTGTTCTAGTTCATCAGCAATAAACAACTAGAAATTGGGTCAGAAAAAGATAGCATTTACAAATATAACAAGCTCCATAAAATACATAGAAATAATCCAAAAGAAAAATATACAAAACCTATATGAATTTAAAAAAAATAGTTAAGGGCACACAAGAAGTTCTGAATAAAAGATATACCATGTTCCTAAATGGGAAGATTCAATATTTAAAAATTTTTAATTCTCCTTGAATTAATCTATAAATTTAGTTAACTCCAATTTTTTAAAGTCTCAAAAGGACCTTTTACAGAATTTAACATGTTAATTCTCAAGTTCAAATGGAAAAGGAAATACATTTTAAAAAGTCAGTAAGGTTTTGGGCCGGGTGCGGTGGCTCAAGCCTGTAATCCCAGCACTTTGGGAGGCCGAGAAGGGCGGATCACGAGGTCAGGATATCGAGACCATCCTGGCTAACACAGTGAAACCCCGTCTCTACTAAAAAATACAAAAAACTAGCCGGGCGAGGTGGCGGGCGCCTGTAGTCCCAGCTACTCGGGGGGCTGAGGCAGGAGAATGGCGTAAACCCGGGAGGCGGAGCTTGCAGTGAGCTGAGATCCGGCCACTGCACTCCAGCCTGGGTGACAGAGTGAGACTCCATTTCAAAAAAAAAAAAAAAAGTCAATAAGGTTTTGAAAAACTGAGCAATGAAGAGAGGCTTGTCCTAGCAGGTGGCAAAACATGGAATAAAACTATGGAAATTGGCCAGCCTTACACCTATAATCCCAACACTTTGGGAGCCAAAGCAGGCAGACTGTTTGAACTCAAGAGTCTGAAAACAGCCTGGGCAACATGGGGAAATCAAGTCTCTACAAAAAATGCAAAAAATTATCTGGACATGGTGACATGCACCTATAGTCCCAGATACTCAGGACACTGAAGTGGGAGGATCATTTGAGCCTGGGAGGTTGAGGCTACAGTGAGCCTTGATCACACCTTTGCACTCCAGTCTGGGTAACAGAATGAGAACCTGTCTCAAAAAAAAAAACCAAAACAATGGATATTAAAACGGTGTGGTATTGGCTGGGCCCGGTGGCTCATGCCTGTAATCTCAGCACTTGGTAGGCTGAGGCAGGTGGATTGCTTGAGCTCAGGAGTTTGAGACCAGCCTCGGCAACATGGAGAAACCTCCCTGTCTCTGTCAAAAATACAAAAAAATTAGCTAGGTGTGGTGGTGCACATCTGTGGTCCCAGTTACTCAGGAGGCTAAGGTGGGAAGACTGCTTCAGCCTGGGAGGCGGAGATTGCAGTAAGGCAAGATCATGCTACCATGCACTCCAGCCTGGGTAATGGAGTGAGACTCCCTCAAAAAAAAAAAAATGTGGTATTAACTTAGATATAGATAAATTAATATATATAATAAATAATAAGCCCAGAACATAACCATTTTTATCTGGAAATGTTGTTTATGATAAAGTGACATTTTACATCTCAATAAATTGAGATGAAACAGGTGACTTTTTGGAATAAATAAAGTTAGATCTCTGTTTCTATCACTCTGCATCAGTTAGCCGCCTTTATATTGCAAGCAACTGATGATCCAGCCCAAACTGCCTTACTCAACAAAGGGCCCATTTAACTGAAAGACCCTGAAATAGAGCAGGCTTTAGGAATTGCTTGGAGTTAGTAGCTGAGTACCGACATGAAAGACATTGGGGTTTTTATTTATTCACTTGTTTTATGTTTTCTTTTTCTGCCTCTTCATTCTGACATAGGCAGTGTCAGCTGCTTCCTAAGACTTCAATGGCTGCCGAAGTTGCCAAGCTCCAAATCTTCACACCAAATTGCCCCAAAGGAGAAAAATACTATCTTTTGGTAGCTCCCTTATATGAGAAGAAGAAACCCCCTCTTCCAGCAGACAGCCTCTCTTCCTGTCATTGGCTCAAACTGTCGGCTTGACATTCCCTACCATGCCATGATTTGGTTTACACCTGAAACAGTAATAGACTTATCTGAATAAATCTGTGTGAAAAGAGGGATGGAGGCCGGACCTGGTGGCTCATGCCTGTAATCCCAGCACTTTGGGAGGCAGAGGCGGGTGGATCACTTGAGGTCAGGAGTTCAAGAACGGCCTGGCCAACATGGCGAAACCCCGTCTCTACTAAAAAGACAAAAATTAGCTGGGCGTGATGGTGCATGCCTGTAATCCCAGCTACTCCGGAGGCTGCGGCAGGAGAATCGCTTGAACCTGGGAGGCGGAGGTTGCAGTGAGCCAAGATGGCGCCATTGCGTTCCAGCCTGGGTGACGGAGCAAGACTCCATCTCAAAAAAAAAAAGGATGGGAATTCCAGTTGATCTAAAACAACAGGGCTCTCTTTTAGCGGTAAGGATGTTGTCAATTTCAACCCACTACCCCAAACAAAAGAGATGCTTGTTACATAAAGGAGAGGAGGAAGGAACAGTCCTAATATCTACTATGACGATATATCAGAATAAATTCCAGATGTTTTAGATCCAAATTGTTAAAAACAGAGGAACGGGATATTCCACTCTCAAGGAAGTAGAGCATAATTCTCACTCCTTAAGTGTGGGCTATACATAGTGACTTCCTTTAAAACAATACAGTATGAAAAGGGGGAAAAAGAATAATAGAGAAATATTCTCTCAGTCAGGTGATCAAGGTTAACCTCAGTGGCGTTAAGTTGCTTGATCATGTATACCTTTCATATGACACGATGGTCAGCCTGGGCAA
>NW_012106598.1:1821613-1822106 GCF_000951045.1 Mandrillus leucophaeus
CACGATGGGAAGAGCTTTTTACAAAAGCTCTGTGGTCTTCCTCCCACAAACACAAAACTCCAGTCTTGTTATGAGAAAAACACTGGATGAATCTCAGTTGAGGAGTAGTCTATAAAATATCTGACTAAAACTCTTCTAGGTTAATTATCAAAAACAAGAAAAGTCTGAGAAACTGTCACAGACCAGAGGAGGGCAAGGAAATGCTAGAACTAAATATAATGGGGTATCCCAAATGTATCAGGGACTCCTGGAACAGAAAAAGCACATGAGGTGAAAACTAAGGAAATATGAACAATGTATGGAGTTCAGTTAATAATGTCAATACTGGTTCATTAATTATGACAAATGTACCATGCTAATATAAGATGTTAATAAACAAGGGAGATTGGATTTGAGGTATATGAGAACTCTGTACTATCTTCACATTTTTGTAAATGTACAAATATTATAAAATTAAAATCTTATTTAAAAATTTTTAAACAAATTAGGCCAG
>NW_012106598.1:1822681-1824796 GCF_000951045.1 Mandrillus leucophaeus
AAAAGCTGGGCGTGGTGGCTTGTGCCTATAATCCCAACTACTTGGGAGGCTGATGCAGGAGAATCACTTGAACCCAGAAGGCGGAGGTTGCAGTGAGCCAAGATTGTACCACTGCACTCTAGCTTGGGTGACAGAGCAAGACTCTGTCTCAAACAAACAAACAAAAAAAAATTGAAAACTTCCACTACAGGAAAGACAATAACCACAGTTAATAGATACCTACCTAAAGCCAAGCCCAGTGGCACACTCCCACAGTCCCAGCTACTGGGGAGGCTGAGGTGGGAGAATCACTTGAACTCAGGAGTTTGAAACCAGCCTGAGCAACAACATAGCAAGACCCATCTCTAAACATTTTTTTTAAAGTTAATTAAAATAGATATTCAACAGAATGAAATAAAAATATTTGCAATATATATATAATAGACAAAAAAGAATTCATATGTAGAACACATAAACAGATAAAAGGAACTAATTAGGAAAAAATAGACTAGACAAATGGGCAAAAATCTAAACTGATAAAATTTATAGACAAAACACAAATGGTTAGTAAACATGAAAAGATGTTCAACTTCACCAATAGTCAGGAAAATGCAAATGAAAGTAACAATGTTTTTAAGTCATCATGGGGAGGAGAGGAGGGAAGGAGAAGAAAAATAAAATTAGAAGGATAGTATGTAATTGACACTGGGAGCAACTTCTGTTTATCCCTTTGAAGAGTGTAAGATTAAAAATTGTATCCAGACAAAGTGGCTCATACCTGTAATCCCAAAACTTTGGGACGCCGAGGTGGGAGGATTGCTCAAGTCCAGGATTTGGAGACCAGTGGGGTAACACAGAGAGATCCAATGTCCACAGAAAGTTTAAAAATTAGCGAGGTGTGGTGGTGTACACCTGTAGTCTCAGCTACTTGGGAGGCTGAGGACAGAGGATCACTTGAGCCCAGAAAGTCAAGGTTACAGTGAGCCATCAACATGCCACTGCACTCCCAGCCTGAGTGACGGTGAGACCCTGTTTCAAAAAAAAAAAAGAAAGAAAGAAAAAGAAAAGAAGGAAATTGTATAGCTGCTTCAAGACTTCAGGAAGTCCATGAAAGACAAGTTGTAGGCTGGGCATGGTGTCTCACGTCTGTAATCCCAGCACTTTGGGAGGCCCAGGCAGGCAGATCACTTGAAGTCAGGAGTTGGAGACCAGCCTGGCCAACATGGTGAAACTCTGGCTCCACTTATACAAAAATTAGCCAGGCGTGGTGGCACATGCCTGTAATACTGGCTACTCGGGAGGCTGAGGCAGAGGAATTTCTTGAACCCAGGAGGTGGAGGTTGCAGTGAGCCAAGAGATGTGCCACTGCCCTCCAGCCTAGGCAACAGAGCAAGACTGTCTCAAAAAAAAAAAAAAAAAAAGACAAGTTGTAAACTATGCTGCAAAGCTTAATATAAAACTTAGTGAAGTAGAAACAAATTATTCCTACTTTTGTTTTGGAAAATATCTGTGTTTGTTTTTTGAAATCATCTCACCTCACTGCAACCTCTGCCTCCCGGGCTCAAGCGATCCTTCCACCTGAAGCTCCAGAGTAGCTGGGACCACAGTTGTGGGTGCCTTCACCACAACTGGCTAATTTGGGGGTTTTGTTTGTTTGTTTTTTGGTAGAGACAGGGTTTCACCATGTTGCCCAGGCTGGTTTTGAACTTCTGGCCTCAAGCAATCTGCCCACCACAGCCTCCCAAAGTGCTATGATTACAGGCGTGAGCCACCATGCCAGGCCAGGAAAATATCAATATGCTTCTTCGGTTGGGAAGGTGGCACCCAAAGCCTTGTTCTGTAATAAGGCAATATGTAAACAGGCACCCGGAGTCAGAATTGTAAATGTATACCATGTAAGTTCCAAATGTCTTTGGACCCTAGGAAGAGATTTGGTGACGTACTAAATAGAAGCAGAATTACATTTTACTACCATACTGTTGAAGCAGATTCAAGGAGACGTTAAATGGTCTTATGGCTAGGCATATTTTAAAACTTGTGTTAAATGTTATCTTTTCTTCAGACTCAGCGCTGGCAATTAGTGGCTAATTAATCTTTACTCTAAGTCTGGGAAGCAGTTATTTTTATAGAAAAAAG
>NW_012106598.1:1826311-1827796 GCF_000951045.1 Mandrillus leucophaeus
CTAAAAATACAAAAATTAGCCAGGCATGGTGGTGCCTGCCTGTAATCCCTGCTACTAGGGAGGCTGAGGCATGAGAATCGCATGAACCCAGGAGGGAGAGGTTGCAGTGAGCCAAGATCGCACAACTGCACTCCAGCCTGGGTGACAGAGCAGCCCTCTGTCAAAAAAAAAAAAAAGAAGAAAGAAAAGAAAAGAAAGAAAGATGGAAAACACAACATGTTTGTTGTGTTTTTAACTGGCTCCTTTTTATAAAATGCCTTAGGGATAGTCATCAAAGAACCTATTGAATACCTAACAAGTGCAGAACAGTATCCTAAGTGCTTTGATTAAATATTTGTTTTTCACTAGAAATGTATAGTCTTCTGCTATGGTCTGAATGCTTGTGTCCCCCCAAAATTCATATGTTGAAATCCTCACCCTCAAAGTGATGGCATTAAGAGGTGGAGCCCTTGGGAGGTGGTTAGGTCATGGAGGTAGAACCCTCATGAATAGGATTAGTGCCCTTGTAACAGAGGCCCCTCACCCCTTTCACCATGTGAGATCACAGCTAGAAGGCACAACTGATGAACAAGAAAGTGAGCCCTCACCAAACACTGAATCTTCCTTGATCTTGTATTTCCCAGCCTCCAGAACTGTGAGAAATAAATTTCTCTTGTTTGTGGTATTTTGTTATAGCAGCCTGAATGGACTGAGACATCTTCATTCAAGAAAATCTATGAAATATAGAAAGTAGTAAGATAAGTAAAATAATATAATATCAATAGGTATATGTACACCAATAGGTATGCATACAAAACACAATTGTTTTGAATCTTTTGATTAAACTTTTAATTAAATCTTGCCATTTTCAATTAACATTATATCATAAGCCATTTCCACATTATTAGTCTTTGTAATCATTATCTTAATTGTTCACCATGCTTTGTAATAATTTACCTGCTCTATTTAAAAAACTTACTTTAGGCTGGGCATGGTGGCTCATACCTATAATCCTAGCACTTTTGGAAGGCCAAGGTGGGAAGATTGCTTGAGCTCAGGAGTTCTTAATATTAGAGAATATGAGAGGAGGTCTCACTATGCTGCCCAGGCTGGTCAACACAGTGAGATCTCCTCTCTACAGAAAAATTTTAAAAATTAGCCAGACATGGTGGCACATACCTGTAGTCCTAGCTACTCAGGAGGCTGAAGCGGGAGGATGGCTTGAGCCTGAAAGATCAAGGCTGCAGTGAGCTGTGATTGTACCACTAAACTCCAACCTGGGTGACAGAGCAAAACCTTGCCTCAAAAAAATATTTTGTGTCCAGTTTTTTACTATTATATACAATGTTACAATGTAGATCTTTGTACAGAATCTATTTTGTGTTTAGAATTATTTTCTGGTATAAATGTCCATAAACAAAATGACTGGGACAGCTCACATATGCAGTGCAAAACTTTTGATATGTTACTATCAAAAATGTCTTTCCAAGAGATATTTTCATATAC
>NW_012106598.1:1832911-1833831 GCF_000951045.1 Mandrillus leucophaeus
TATAAAGCTGTTAAGAATGCAGTGGTTGTGTATTGTCATGGAAAGATCTCTTAGAGAGGTAAGTGAAGGAAAAGCTAATTAATGAACAACCAGAATTACTTCATTTTTTTAAATTAATGATGACAGCTGAAGATGCATTTAAAAATTAAAATTTAATCTAATTAAAAATTTTTTTTAAAGATGCAAAAAAAAAAAATAGGGATTACACAACTGTGGCTGAGACCACTAGTTGTCCCACTGAATCCATCTTCCCCTTCCTCCATAGTAATAAAGTACCAGTTAGCTGGCCACATTTCCTAGCTGTTCCTGTAGTGAGAATTGGCCTTGTGATTAAATTCTGGCCAATGAGGTGTAAGCAGAAGTATTTGTGGCAATCCTGGGACTCTTCCTTAAGAAACCGCTGGTACATTTTATCAACTAATTCTCGAGAGCCTAAAATGGCAATTACTTATTATCGTGGATCTGCAGGCAGCTGGGGCAACTGTGCTCCACATGCTTTAACTTTGGAGCCCAGGCTGAAGGGGCAGCAGCTCACTCAGGAATGCTCTTCTCATGACAACAGCAGCATGGGCAGGAGGGCAAACAGAACCGTGGAGGTTCCTGAAGGCCTGGGCTTGGAACTGCCACTGACCACAGTAAGTCACATGGCCAATCCCAAACCCAAGAGGCAGGGAAGTGTGTCTATGATGAGGCCATGGCAAGATGTCAATGGAGGTAGGGTAGAGAAGTAGGACAATTAAGGTCCGTAATATACACTTTCCTTAAATGTATTAAGTTAATTTTCTAGGGTTACATGGTTACTATGTATCAGAGCCAGGAATTCAAACCTACCTCTACTAGATCCAAAGCCCATGATCTTTTAGTCTCACCACTATGCACTTTTGTGTTTTTATTCTGTTTTCATTCTGGTAGAATAAATT
>NW_012106598.1:1835230-1839224 GCF_000951045.1 Mandrillus leucophaeus
TGTGTGTGTGTGTGTGTATGTGTGTTTTTAGTAGAGATGGAGTTTCACAATGTTGGCCAGGCTGGTCTCAAACTCCTGGCCTCAAGTGATCAACCTGCTTCAGCCTTCCAAAGTGCTGGAATTACAGGTTTAAGCCACTGTGCCCGGCCACCAAAAAGTATTATGATGACACTTTAAATGATCTTTTTTTTTTAATCACAGTAAAGAAATAACTTCTTTTAAACTTTTTTTTTTTTTTTTTGAGACAGAGTCTTGCTCTGTCACCCAGGCTGGAGTGTAGTGGCACAATCTCTGGCTCACTGCAGCCTCAACCTTGCAGGCTCAAGCAATCCTCCTATCTCAGTTTCCTGAGTAGCTGGGACCACAGGAGTGTGCCACCACCCTCAGCTAATCTTTGTATTTTTTTGTAGAGATGATGTTTTGCTGTGTGCCCAGGCTGGTCTCAAACTTCTGGGCCCATGTGATCCACCCACTTCGGCCTCCCAAACAAAGTGCTGGGATTACAGGCATAAGACACTGTGCCCAGCCTTGGAAAATAGTTTTGGGGGGATGCTCTTATTACATTTTGCCCAAACCATTCCTGGGGCTTCAAATGGTAATGAGTCCTCCAATTCTGCAGCAAGCACATAAAGGACAAGAGTAGACGACAACATCTGCCTGGGATATTTGGCCAGAACTGTCCTTTTGCTAAGAGAAGATTTTTACACTGCAAGTGTTGCAGGGATTTGCTACATTAAATAAACAACTATTGGCGAAATTTTTGTGGGAATATATTTTAAAAGCACTCAACCAAGAAAAGTGAAACACAATTTTAGATTGGGCTGAACTTGTTGATAAGGATGCACTTACCAAAAGTGCTGCATCCAAAGTGCTGGCTTAAGCAGTTGGATGTCTAACTGGATTGGATAAGGCAAATCAGGCACCAACTTGGGCCCTCATTAAAAGATGCAGAGATGCCAAAAGTCCCTTGGCATATATATGGGAAGGAAATTAAAGGCTCCATGAGATAGGAATCCTGGAATAGATTCATTACGAATGTCCTGCTTTGCACATACATAACTGTTGCCTCAAGAATGACTGAGACTGCCAGATGCAGTGGCTCACACCTGTAATCCCAACACTTTGGGAGGCCAAGATGGGCAGATCACCTGAGATCAGGAGTTCAAGACCAGGCTGGTGAACATGGTGAGACCTCCATCTCTATTAAAAATACAAAAAATTAACCGGGCATGGTGGTTCATGCCTGTAATCCCAACTACTTAGGAGGTTAAGTCCAGAGAGTCTCTTGAAACGGGGAGGTGGAGGTTCCAGTGAGCTGAGATCACACCGCTGCGCTCCAACCTGGGCAATAGAGTGAGACTCCATCTCAAAAAAAAGAAGGACTGAGATGGAATTTCATCCATGACCTTGAGACCTGCACTGTTGAGGGCAATTTCAGCATCTTACAGAAAGAAAATATTCATGACCTATTTTCTGAATGTTGGAAATTGCTGGTGGGAAATACTGCAACTGAAATGCATTTGCTGGTTTCAATTTGCATAGGAGAATCTTGGGGTTATAGAGGTAAGATAGCCTTCCTCAACAGTCAGAGCCGAGCGTACTTGATTATGACAATAGGCTGTAAGACTAGCTTGGTAATTGGAATGAGTTCACCCTCAGAGATATCTGGCTATGCCTATCTGAACACAGAGTTTCCACAAAATTCTTACTTAATTTGTGTAACCAAAATAGACCAATGTGACCTGAGGCAAGACAGTAGAGAGTCATGACTCTTCATGCAATTTCCAGAGCTGAATTAACAAATTCATAGCACTTGCTTGAATGGAAGTCTAGGTACTGTGTTATAACAGCAAAGGTTCCCTTTCTATGACTATTACTCCTAGACAGTCCTAATGGGAATTTAATAGGGTAACTGTGTTTTAGGATGAGAGGAAATAAGGCTTTTTGGAAACTCTTAGATACCTGCTCTGGGCTACTAGCTAGTTCTGGTACGCATAAATCACCAGGAATTACCTGTCAGAGTGAGGATGTACCTGGGTCACTTTGACTGGATCAAACTTTAAACTCACTCATTCTGTGGATTTTTTCAGTTCCTGTGTTGGATAAACATTCTCCACAAGTGGCAAAAATCCCCAGACTTTTTTCCTGTGAAGTAAGAATTATTGTGATAGGAAGAACCAAATGGAAGACCCTGGGGTTTCTTCTCCCTATTAAAATGATAAATCAAAGGCAAGGATATATCCCGGGGAGAATTTAAGATGTTAATGCCACTGTTTGTGACCTATCCAATAGCTATATTTACTTGCTAAACAAAATGCCTCTTTAAAGTTTATTTTATTTTAGAGGCAGGGTCTGTTCTGTCACCCAGGCTGGAGTGCAGTGGCAAAACCATAGCCTTGAACTCCTGGGTTTAAGTGATTCTCCCACCACAGCCTCCTGAGTAGCTAAGACAAATGTGCCACTGCACCTGGTTTAATTAATTCATTTTTTTAAAGAGGCACAGTCCCATTTTGTTGGCTAGGCTGGACTTGAACTACTGGGCTCAAGCGATGATACTACTCCCACTCGGCCTCCCAAAGTGCTGGGAAATAGGTGTGAGCCACCACGCCCAGTCTCACCTTTTTTAACTTTAAAATTATAAAACAGCCATGGGCTTCAAGGAGACTAAACTCCTTCCCATTACATGAGAATAAATCTTAATTAGACTATGTCCAAATCTAAATAATTTCATTATCTTTGCAATAATTGGTTCAGATATGACAATATGATGTCATTCTAGCTAATAAGATGAGAAGAAAGGAAATAAAAGAGAACACAGCCTGCAAAGGGGCTAGAAGTATTCCAACACAGCTTGGTTTTTGTGTGTGTGTTTTTGTTTTTGTTTTGAGACGGGGTTTGGCTCTGTTGCCCAAGCAGAAGTGCCTTGGTGCAATCTTGGTTCACTATAACCTCTATCTCTTGGGCTCAAGCCATCCTCCCACCTCAGCCTCTCCAGTAGCTGGGATTACAGGCCTGCACCACCATGCTCAGCTAATTTTTGTACTTTTTGTAGAGAGAGGGTTTCACCATGTTGGCCAGGCTGGTCTCCAACTCCTGAGCTCAAGGTATCCTCCTGCCTCAGCCTCCCAGAGTGCTGGGATTACAGGCATGAGCCACTGGTCCCGGCCCCAACACAGTCTTAAAGAATGTCAATGATTATTGCTAGCATGATCAGATGGTTATTCCAAGTGCAGCTGCTCTTCTAAATACGTAACGGGGTAAAATACTGCAGCCTCAGTCACTGGTATACAGCTTTGGAGCTAGGAAGTGTTTTTTCTACTTCCCAACAAGCAAAGTACACCAAAAGCACTTTGCTGCCACGTGACAAAAACTGACAATGGTTGGAGCAGAGCATCCCAGTGGCAATGACTTGAGATTGTCACTTAGTTCCTTCTGGATCCCTGGACTTGCTCTGGTTCTTATCCTCTCTGAGACCCTATTCGATAGTTTTTGCCTTGATTCTATGGCTACATCACAGCCCTCTAATAACTTTCTTTTTTTACTTAGAGTTCATTTCTGTTACTTGCAAGAACCCTGCTAGATATACCTACTTATTTTTTTAAACTACATATTTATTTCACAAAGTTTTTGTTTTGCATTCAGTTTTATAATATATTTATCAATTTTAGGTTTTATGTGCTTACTTGATTTTGTTACATGTCAGCAGTTCTTTTCTACTACAACTTCCTCATTCTTAAATTCTTCAGTTTTGACAAATCTCTCAATGTAATAGAGCTCATCTTTAAGAAACTTTTCAGACAGAACACATAGATGGTCTAATTCTGAGACCTTTTATAACTGAGAATGCGATTCTTTTGACATCACACATGACAGCACTCCAACCCTGTTTCTATGGGTATTGCTTTATTTTTTTTATGGTATTTGGTGTTGCTCAGAAGCCTGAGGCCAATCTGATATTTTTCCACTGAAAATAACCGTTTTTCCATGTTCATAT
>NW_012106598.1:1839274-1846251 GCF_000951045.1 Mandrillus leucophaeus
TGAGCCACTGGTCCCGGCCCCAACACAGTCTTAAAGAATGTCAATGATTATTGCTAGCATGATCAGATGGTTATTCCAAGTGCAGCTGCTCTTCTAAATACGTAACGGGGTAAAATACTGCAGCCTCAGTCACTGGTATACAGCTTTGGAGCTAGGAAGTGTTTTTTCTACTTCCCAACAAGCAAAGTACACCAAAAGCACTTTGCTGCCACGTGACAAAAACTGACAATGGTTGGAGCAGAGCATCCCAGTGGCAATGACTTGAGATTGTCACTTAGTTCCTTCTGGATCCCTGGACTTGCTCTGGTTCTTATCCTCTCTGAGACCCTATTCGATAGTTTTTGCCTTGATTCTATGGCTACATCACAGCCCTCTAATAACTTTCTTTTTTTACTTAGAGTTCATTTCTGTTACTTGCAAGAACCCTGCTAGATATACCTACTTATTTTTTTAAACTACATATTTATTTCACAAAGTTTTTGTTTTGCATTCAGTTTTATAATATATTTATCAATTTTAGGTTTTATGTGCTTACTTGATTTTGTTACATGTCAGCAGTTCTTTTCTACTACAACTTCCTCATTCTTAAATTCTTCAGTTTTGACAAATCTCTCAATGTAATAGAGCTCATCTTTAAGAAACTTTTCAGACAGAACACATAGATGGTCTAATTCTGAGACCTTTTATAACTGAGAATGCGATTCTTTTGACATCACACATGACAGCACTCCAACCCTGTTTCTATGGGTATTGCTTTATTTTTTTTATGGTATTTGGTGTTGCTCAGAAGCCTGAGGCCAATCTGATATTTTTCCACTGAAAATAACCGTTTTTCCATGTTCATATGCTTAGAAGTTTTCTCATATGTTTTGTTATTATTTCTGCTTCCTTTGTTATTTTTACGTTCATAAGTTCTACAAAGTTAGTCTGGACTCTTGCAGTTGCTAATGACAGAAAATCAACTTAAAATTGATCAGCATTCAATTGTGGACAAAAGAATTCATTGAAGTCAGTTTAAGCAGAGAGGTACTTACCAAAGTGTATTAACTTGCTGCAGAATGATTGGAAGACTTGTAGCAGGAGGCTGGACTTTCAGGAACTCCTGGAGCTACATTGAAATCTACCTCAGCAAAATTGCTGCTACCACTGCCGCTGCACCACTACTGACTTAAAGCCGGCTGCCTTTAAGCCTTGGTCAAGAAAGCTACCAGAGTAGGAAGTTACTGCTGTCACTGCTGGTTGCACAGAGCTAGGAACTGACTAGACATCAGAGCTTCTGACAGCTGCTGCAAAAGCACCAAAATGCCTCTGACACTGTGCTGCCAGGATAGCCTCCTCATAGGACCCATAACCCTCTTCCAAGTCTCATTCAGATGCATCTATTTGATGGATGCTACATCCCATGCAGAAATCCTCACTGCAAAGGTGTGTGGGTAATGTAGACTTCCATCTTCCAGCCTCTGATGTACACAAAGTCTCGTTAGTATGGGGTTGGAGCATTATTGAGTGAACCAGTTGACAGTGCCACACTCACTAGAATAAAAGGAAATTTGTTCACCCATGTCCCTGGGAAAGCCAAGGAACAGGCTGACTCTAGAAACAAATGGAAGCAAAAGTTCAAACCATGTCACCAGCATTCTTTCTCTCTTCCTGTTTTTCAGTTCTGATTTTATTCATTTAACTAACATTTATTAAGCACCTACTATGTTCCAGACACTGTTCTAAGTGCTGGGATGCCGCAGTGAACAAAACATACATAAGTCTTTGCCTGCCTTGGTCCTTACTTTCCTCTGGGTTAACTTTGTTTTCTGGCAGATTATTTGAAAATGGCAGCAAAACTAGTTCTCAGTAGCTCCAAGCTTATAGGTTACTTAGTGCTTGAAATATCACAAGCAGAAAGGGTTTTCCTCCCCCAAAGCCATATACATTCCACACAATAAAAAGATTATAATTGATTTTATTATGTGATGCATCCAAGACCGATCAGGGTATTGAGGAGCCACCAGATGTGGAGAGACTGTTCCCAAACACAAACGGTGCTGTAACCACAAAGATAGAGTTGATGTCCATTTCATTCCTAAACTATTCAGGATCCTAGACACACACACACACACACACACACACACACACACACACATTTCCATATACTTTAAAAAGTAACCCCCCATGACAATGCAAATTTTTCTTCCACAAATGAAAACACACTCTCTTTCTCCCCAAAAGAAGAAATCTCAGAACTCATCTAGTCACCTTATTGTGCTCTAAAGTCCGAGAATTTTAGGTCTAGATATGACTCTTCACCTTTTAATAACCCATGGATAAATTAAAAATATAGGCTGGGTACAGTGGCGAGTACCTGTAGTCCCAGCTACTCAGGAGGCTGAGGTGGGAGAATTGCTTGAAGCCAGGAGTTTGAGGTTGCAGCATGCTATGACTGCGTCTGTGAATAGCCACTGTGCTCTGGCCTGAATATTCAGTTTTGCAATATATGAGGTAAATCAGGAGACCACAACAAAACCTCTTATTTGAAAACTGAGGGCCAATTTCCAGTGGCCACCACTCTATGGCATATACCTGTGCTGCTAAAAGAAAAAGTAAGGAGTCTGCCCTAGCAGTAGGGTGAATCTTGCACTGTAAACTCCATGAGCTAGTAACCAAAGTCAAAGATCTGCCAGGTCCTGATTTTTGAACCTGAACCCACAGCCCAGTGGCTTTTTCTCTTTGCTGCAGACCTTGCTGCTGGGCCCATATGCCTTGCTCTTGGTTTAACTGTATTGTTGCTGGCTGTGACCCAACACTCCAAGATCCGTTAGTCTTTCTCAGACCACATGCCAGTGGTTGTCTTTAGTAGCAGAATTACTCTCACCTTTGTGGTGCTGAGAAGTAACAGCAGGAGGTGTCTGGAGGAGGCCTGGGGGTCAAGCTTCTACACAGCCAGTCTTTTCCCCTTTTTTAAAAAAAAAAAGTTGCTTTTTTGTTTGTTTTTACCTTTAAAAATATTTCTTCCTATTTATGTCCTTACTTAACCCCAGCCAGTTTTATCTTCTGCAATTCCCACCTGCCTGCCTTACCTCTCACTAACTTTAGCTCCAGGTTCAAGTAGGGAATAGTGTTCTTAGACTTCTCCAAATGCACACGATCAGCTGCTTCTTAGTGATCCTGCAGGTATCTCAGATATCTTGCTGGTTACAGACAGAAAGGGCCTCTCCACAGAGCTATATGTCATTCCCCTTCAGCATGCTGTTTAGGTTAAAGCCTTCTTGTTTAAAAAAACAGTTTTATAGAGATATAATTTTCATGCCATATAATTCACTTATTTAAAGTAAAGTTCAATGGCTTTTTAATATCTTAGTTCAATGACTTTTTAATATCTTCACACAGTTGTGCATTCCTCACCATAATCCATTTTGGAACATTTTTATCACTCCAAAGAAACCTAGCACTCACCTCTCAATACCCTTATCCCTCCCAGTCCCTGGCAACTGCTAATCTACTTTTTTTTTTCTTTTTTTTTGAGACGGAGTTTTGCTCTTGTTGTCCAGGCTGGAGTGCGATGGCGCCTTCTCAGCGCTCCCTGCAACCTCTACTTCCTGGGTTCAAGCGATTCTCCCACCTCAACCTCCCGGGTTGCTGGGATTACAGGTATGCACCACCATGCCTGGCTAATTTTGTATTTTTAGTAGAGATGGGGCTTCTCCTTGTTGGTAAGGCTGGTCTCGAACTCCTGACCTCAGGTGATCTGCCCACCTCGGCCTCCCAAAGTGCTGGGATTACAGGTGTGTACCACTGCGCCCAGTCTAATCTATTTTCCGTCTCTACAGATTTACCTACTCTGGACATTTCATATAAATAGAATCAGATAAAATGTGGTGCTTTGTGACTGGCTTCTTTCATTTAGCATAACATTGTCAAGGTTCATCCTTGTGGTAGCATATATCAGAACTTCTCCTTTTATTGCTGGATAATATTCTTTGTGTGGATGTACTACATTTTCCTTATCCATTCATTAGTTGGTGGACATTTTGTTGTTTCTTACTCTTGGCTATTATGATAATATTGCTATAAACATTCATGTACAAGTTTTGATGTGGACATGTGTTTGCATTTCTTTTGGAATACCTAGGAGTGGAATTGCTGAGCCATGTGCCGATAGTATGTTTAACTGCTTGATGAAGGCTGTAATTTTCTTGAAATTATTAAAAGCATAAAAAATCATCAACTTATTCCAATATCTGGGTATTTTCTACAAGTCACTAAAGCACTAGCCATAGAAGGCACATGATCAGATTTCCCAAATATAACATGTGTGGTTACCCTATAATCCAAGTTTCAGTTCTTAGATGGGGACAGAAGAATCCTCATTCCCACTTACATACCTCAACTCACCCAGTTCTTCATGTTAGGGCCTAAGACTTGCTGTACTCCACTTCTAGTTACCAATATTTATCTTATGATTGCAAGTAAACCAGTTAGGTTTCACATAACTGGGAAGTTTGGGAGACCTGACTTCAGATATAGCTGGATGCAAGGGTTCAAACTGAACAGAGACAGATGCCAGCTTTCTACTTTTCAGCAATCGTTTTCCTGCTTTGGCTTAATTCTCAGGTGAGCTTGCTCTGCTTGACAACAAAAGTGCTCTTAGAAGCTCATAATTTCAGATACCAAAAGAGATCCGTATCAATCGCTTCATAAATTGCTAAGTAGCCCTCCTTGGATGTGGAGATGGGGATTATTTTCACTTCTTGTTCAATTTCCAGGTCCAAAGGAATAGGGTGGTCAGCCTGGGTTACAGGCCCATTCCTGTGGCAGGAATCGGGAGGTCAAATGATTGCTATCCATACTAGGTATAGGATGAGAGGTTACTGAAAGGAAAATATGCCTGCAAAACAGAAAAGAAACAACTGTTCAACACTTTCTGTATCTATTATTCAATCACATAATTTTCATTTTTATCTCTTTATCACTTTTATGTGTGTCCTGCGAAATGTTTCTCAAACTTGCCCTATACATCATTTATTCAGTTTTCTGCAAGGTGAAGTCTATAATTCACCTTCTGCACTTTGGTTTCTGTGTAGATTTTTTTAGATGATTTATGTATTTATTAAATTAATTTTTTTAGAGATGGAGTCTGTCTATGTTGCCCAGGCTATAGCGCAGTGGCTATTCACAGGGACAATCATAGCACACTACAGCTTTGAACTCCTGGACTCAAGCAATCCTCCTTCCTCAGCTTCCTAAGTTGACTACAGTCAACATGCCACTACACTTGTATTTAAATGTTTACTATGAATCTTCTCTGCTCTGGGTATTAGGCTAGGACAAGGACCCTGTCTTCAGAGAGATCACTCTCTAATGGAGGAGGAAGCCAAGAAGCAGAAAATTACAATAAGATAATATGATTAAGGTAAGCTCAGGGGGCTTACAAGTGCACAGCACAGGCATCCAATCCAGCTTGGGGGCAGTCAGAGGTTTCCTAAAGGAGTGACATCTTTCAAGAATGAGTATTGATTACACAGGGAACGGGGGCCAAAGAAGGAAGGGAATTTCAGGTCATGGAGCAGTATGTACAAAGACATGAAGATGTGAAAGGGCTTGTCCTGAAAGAGGAACACCAGTGATTTCAGTGTGACTGCGACATGCAGTGCGTGGTGGGCAGCAAGAATGAGGCTGGTGAGGAGCACAGGGGCCAGGTCATCAATCACACTGCACCCGTGCGCCTGGGGGTTCAGAGTTTAACCTGGGGCAGTGGAAGGGTTTAAACAGGAGAGTGTCATGATCAGAGCCACATTTTAGAAAGGCAATTCTAGGGCCCTTCAGAATCAAGAAGATTGTCTGAGAGGTTACTGCAGCCACAATAGTGAGAGACGGTGAGGGCCTCAATTGTGAAAGTGTGGCAGGTGTGTGACCTTCACGTGCCCAGCTCCTTGTTGTAATTAAGTCAGAAGCTCAGCTGACATCTCCTTGGAGATTTTCTCTGCGCTCCTAGAAAGTGATCTTCATATGGCTAAAGCCTCCTCACCTTTGAGCTCAGCTGTCACATCTCAGAGAGGCCTTCACCATTCTAAGGAAGCAACACCCCCAACCATCAGCCCTGACTCAAGTATAATTTTCGTGAGAACAGGGACTCATCTATCTTACTGTTCTCTGTACTCCAGAGCCCAGAGTAGGAGCTTAAGAGCATGTGTTTAGTGGATGAATGTCAAATGAACTGAAGCCATTCTCATCTTCAGGCAATGAGTGGAAGTTCGTCGAGCCCACACTAGTATAGAGAAAGGCTCTTGTGGCAAGGTCATGGTTGAAAAGACAGAGGTTGCAGAGTCAGAGGGGCCTTCAGATACGACCATTCTCTGAGCCTCTTATCTTGTCTTCTGTGTTACTATAGCTCTGTTGGCCTGAAGTGTGTTCATTAGTTCCTTAATGTAATCAACAATTAGCTCTAAGGAGTACGAAACTGCATTTTTGTCAGAAACTATCTTCCCCAACTACATGACAAAATCCATTTTTAGAATGAAGTAACATGAGGTTAAAAAAAAGAAGAAGAAGAGAAGGAGAAGACAGAGAAGGATAAGGAAAGGAGGGTGAGGAGGAATAGAAAAAGGAGGGGTTGAGCATGGTAGCTCATGCCTATAATCCCAGCACTGTGGAAGGTAGAGGCAAGAGAATCACTTGAGGCCAGGAGTTTGAGAACAACGTAGTCCACATATCAGGCTTTTAAATTTTTTTTGTAGATACTTTGTCTTTACAAAAACTTTTTTTTTTAAATGGTCAGGCATGGTGATGCAAACCTATAGTTCTAGCTACACAAGAGGCTAAGGTGCGAGGATCTCTTGAGCCCAGAGGTTCGAGGCTATAGTGAGCTATGATTGTATCACTGTACTCCAGCCTTGGAAACAGAGTGAAATCTGCTCTTAAATAATAAACAAACAAATGAAAAAGAAAAAGGAAGAAGAAGGCAGAGCCAAGAGACAGAAAGACAA
>NW_012106598.1:1846686-1848378 GCF_000951045.1 Mandrillus leucophaeus
GGTGGGGTTTCACCATGTTGGCCAGGTTGGTCTCAAATTCCTGACCCCAGGTGATCCACCCACCCCGGCCTCCCAAAGTGCTGGGATTACAGGCGTGAGCCACCGCGCCCAGCCTGGAACTAAGCTAATTTATATTGGCTTTGGGGATTTTCAAGTAAAAACGCCCTGAACCAGTTAATAACAAATCAAATAATCAATCTATCCCTACACCTATCTATTAATATGTTCTTCAAGGACATAGTTAACAATTCACTCTTCTGATTTAATTTCCTTTATCTTTTCTACTCTCATCTTCTCCTTGAGATTAAAAAAAAGCTAGAGGGTGGAAAAAACTTTGCAGGGGCAATTCTCACAGTTTATTTTTGTGTTTCTCTCAAATCTCCTTACATGTTTATGTAAGATACTACTGTGGGTCTCATGTTATCCACAGAATCTTAAAAGGGATTATTAGCATAGCTGTGGCTTTCTCCCTTTAAAATAAATCCCATGTTACTTGGAATTTGTATTCCTCAAGGGACCATTTTTTCCAGATACACATCATACTTAATATTCTAATCAAATGTGTGATTAAAAATATTTTCCATTTTACTTCTTTTATTTATTTAATGGATTCATGTTACCCATTCTTTTTGGAAGAGAATTAACTTGGAATAAAAGCTCAGCTTTTATATTCCAAAATGTGAAAAAATAATTTCTTCTTTTTGGGACACATAAAATGTCAGTCTAATTGTCCATTGTTTGGTATAGTCATGTGTAGTTCTAAGGAATATGAAATTATATACATTAATATTAAATTAATTTTTCCTAGGATATCTGTCTCATACTTAAAAGAGTTTGGTGTAGGGTATGACTTGAGCGGGATGTATAGATCTTTTTAGGGCTCTCACATTATTTCAGTTATCACTGTTTCATTCCCTAATGTTGTCAGATACATATCTGTATCTTTGAGTCTCATGGCACCAAGCTCAGGAGTGGTTCCTGCCTTCAACACAGTTCAGAAAAGGTCTTGGGTTGAGGCAGAAGTTGGTTCAGTACCAGGGAGTGAGCTCTGTTCTTACTGCTGGTCTCTGGTCTGTCTGCTTAAGCCTTGGTCTGTGTTTTCTTCTATTGCTGTTTTCCCTCCCCTGCTTTGCACACCTCCTAGTTCTTACTTTCCCTCTGGGTCTAGTCTCCCACTGGCTCTATTTTATGGCTGGTCCTGACTTCTCTGCTAATGCACATTCTGGCTTCTATTGCTCCATGGGTTGCTGACCCCTGGCTGCTTTTTAATCCTTCCAGATCTTGCATCTAGCCACACTCATTTGTGCTCCACAATCCTAGTGCTGATTCATCACATCTGCCAACACTTAGAGATAATGAAGTGGGGAAGCTCAGACAGAATCAGGAACCAAAAGAAAGATACAAACTACTGAAACTGACTCAAGAAGAACTAGAAAGTCTGAACAGAACTACATGTGAGAAGGATGAATTAGGAATTAGTAATGAATAATTAGTTTGTAATTTTTTGTAACATTCATAAAGAAAGACCCAGGCCCAGATGTCATCCCCACTGAATTCTACCAAACATTCCATGAGGAATACCAATTTTTCACAAACTCTTCCAAAAATAGAAGAGGCAGGAACACTTCCCAAATCATTCTGTGAGGTCAATATTACCTAGATGTCAAAATCACACTAACATACCACAAGAAA
>NW_012106598.1:1850165-1862513 GCF_000951045.1 Mandrillus leucophaeus
ATCACCTGAGGTCAGGAGTTCGAGACCAGTCTGGCCAACATGGCAAAATCCCGTCTCTACTAAAAGTCCAAAATTTAGCTGGGCATGGTGGCAGTCACCTGTAATCCCAGCTACCCAGGAGGCTGAGGGAGGAGAAGCTTGAATCCGGGAGGCAAAGGTTGCAGTGGGCCAAGATCACACCACTGCACTCCAGCCTGGGCGACAAGAGTGAGACTCCGTCTCAAAGAAAAATTAGCCGGGCAGTAGTGGCAGACACCTGTAATCCCAGCTACTAGGGAGGCTGAGGCCTGAACCTGGGGGGTGGAAGTTGCTGTGAGCTGAGATCACGTCATTGCACTCCAGCCTGGGTGACAGAGTGAGTGAGACTCCATCTGAAAAAATAATAATAATAAAAAAATAAAGAACTCTTTCAATTCAGTAATAAAAAGCCAAATAACACAATTTTAAAATGAGCAAATGTCTGAATACATGTTTACCAAGAAACAGATACAAATAAATGGCCAATAAGCACGTGAAAAAATGGTTGACATCATTAGTCACCAAGGAGATGCAAATTGAAGTCACAATGAGATACCATTTCACACAGTAGGATGGCTAGGATAAAAAAGTCAAATAGTAATTAAATGTTGGTGAAGATGTGGAAAAATCAGAACTCTCATACACTACTAGCGGGAATGTAAAATGGCACAACCACTTTGGAAAACAGTCTGGGTGCTCCTCAAACAATTAAACATAAGATTACCATAAGACCCAGTGCTTTCATTCTTAGGTATATGCTGAAGAGAAATGAAAACATCTGTCCACACGGACACTTGTATTCAAATGTTTGTAGCAGCATTATTATAAGAGCCAAAAGGTGGAAACAACCCAAATGTCCATCAACTAATGAACAGATAAGTGAAATGTGGCACATCTATGTAATGGAATATTACTGGGCCATAAAATAGAACAAAGTACTGATATACTGCCATAACATAGATGAACCTTGAAAACACTATAGTAAGGGAAAGGACCCAGTCACAAAAGACTGCATACCATAGGATTCCATGTATATAAAAGTCCAGAATAGAGAAATCTATAAAGAAAAAACCTGGAATAATAGTTGCTTAGGGCAGGGGAGGACACGGGGAAGACAGTGAGAGAGCAGATAGCTAAAGAATAGGGGGTTTCTTCTCGAGATGATGAAAATGTTCTAAAATTGACTATGGTAATGGTTGCACATAACTGTGAACACACTAAAGGCCACCGAATCACACACTTTAAAGGGTGAATTGTATGGTATGTGAATTATATCTCAATAAAGCTGTTAAAAACAAACCAACAATAACCAAATCCACCCAAGGGTTGTATTTGATGACTTTTCAGAACATTAAAAAGCTTTGAACATCTGGCGCAGATTTCTGAAGGTTTAGCTTCATGGATCTGTTTATTTTGCAATTAATGAAGGTTAAAGGAGCATTCTCCAGCCTCTCAAAAACTGTTACTTAGATTCTAGTTATGAATCTAAGCACAAGAACAGCCCCTGTCATGTCTTTCAAAGGAGAATGTATTTGCCTTATTAACAAATCAAGAGTACTAAGTTTCTATCAAAAGAGCAGAATAAAAAAAGATTAAATGGCTTATTTGCTCACTGTTTAGAGAAGTATGCTAGTGAATAATAGGTTTAAACTTCTTTAAGAGTTACTAACATTTCAAGTTCTTAAAAAAGGAATAATGCATTAAAGTCCATTTAAAACTTCTAAGAGTGACATCAATGACCATAAAATAGAAGCTGAATGAGTATTTCAAGTTAAAATTATTTACTAGACCAACTACTGGCTATAAGCAATTAAACTAAATACAGAATTACTGAGATGGCAATAAGAGGAAAAGAAAAAGATAAATCCTGATGAAAGAGCTGTAACAATATTCTGATAGGAGGATAATAAGAGAATCAGTTAGAAGCAAAACTGGAGAAAGGAGAAAAGGAAAAGCCAGTGTGAAATATTCAACTGGGTGTTGAAAAGTATGATAATTTTGATAGGCTCACTTTTTTAAACTAATTTTCTCACATGTTTACCAATGGCTGGATATGCAAATGGACAGCAATTTTTTATCCTGTAATAAAATGAATTTCAAAAATATAAGGTAGGGCCAGGCACAGTGGCTCATGCCTGTAATCCCAGTTCTTGGGAGGCCGAGGTGAGTAGATTACTTGAGATCAGGGGTTCGAGACCAGCCTTGCCAACACGGTGAAACCCTGTCTCTACTGAAAAATACAAAAATTAGCTGGGCATGGTGGTGCATGCCTGTAGTCCCAGCTACTCGGGAGGCTGAGGCAGGAGAATCACTTGAACCTGGGAAGCGGAGGTTGCAGTGAGCTGAGATCACGCCACTGCACTCCAGCCTGGGCAACAGAGCGAGACTCCGTCTCAAAAAAAAAAAAAAAAAAAAAAAAAAAAAAAAAAAAAAAAAAAAGGAGATCTCTGCACATTGGCAGCAATGTGAATGAATAAAAGGATTAAGGATTACTGAATATTTGTCAGTTAGAGGACAGCCAACTCAGTGTCTACAAGAATAAATCATTCTTGACTATTCTTTCAGAAGGAAAACAAATTTACAGAGAAAAGGGAGAGACAATGAATTTATTTGATTTTTAGAAAAATCTTTGAAAAATTTTCACACAAATAGCTATTCCTTAGTTGAGTTAGCCTAGGGTTTTACTGTGAGAAAAGAATTAACATCAAGGTAGAGGCAGAGACCTTATTAAATGGAGAAGTGTAAATTGTGATATTTCCTGAGGAAGCAATTCTGGGTCAGTCCAATTTAATGGTTTATTATGTTTTGGAAAAGACAGTAAAATCTCTACATTTGAAAATGATACTACATTTTTATAGGGAGTGAGATGTCAAAATGACAAGGATAAACTATGCAAAGCAAAAACAGCAGACAATTTTGGCCTATATATAAGTTAACAAGCACATTAGTGGGAAAATCATCCAAGCTCTAGTTATACATGGATTTGATTGCTGAGTCACAATGGGGCACAGGAATCTAGGCGTCACTGAGGCTGCTTTTTAAAGATACCCCAATGTGCTGTTGACATTAAAAAAATCAGCACAAGGTTATTGGAAACAAGGCAACTGACATTGTTGATTTTCCTACCCATGAACAACATGGCTGTCATGACTCCTCTCAGCACATTTGGCTCTGAGACCCAGAAGCATGAATAGAAGGAGCTGGCCATGCAGGGCATGCTTTTCTACCCTGTGCAATCATATCACACAGCATGACCATGCTTATGTATAAGGACAGAATGTGGGTTGGCCACATCACTGGTAAGAACCCAGACAGCATTTCTTGGGCTCTGATAGGCACCAGAAAATGGAAGGATGTTTATTGAGAAGTTACAATGTGAAAGGCACTCTGCTGGGTTTAGGAAGGATATGTAGATAAATTAGACAGCGTGCTTGTGTACTTGAACTCCAAGCCTACTTAGAGAAATAAAACTATTGCAATATGGAGGAGTTGGTAATTATGCTATCTGAGAGGTATGGTTGTGGGTGTTCAGAGGAAAGGGAAACCAAATTCTGTCATTTATTTATTCATATTAGTTCAACTAACATGTATTGAGTACCACTATTCATTCATGTATTAATCAATATTTATTTACTACTATGTACCAGCCACTTTTCTAGGTGCTGGGATATAGCGGTGAACAAGACAAGGTCCTTGTTCTCATGAAGTTAAGACAAATTTTTTTAAAGGATCAAAATAGACGTGATAACATCAAATAGATAAGTGCTATGAAGAAAACAAAACAAATGGATGTGATGGAGTGGCTGGAGGTTGGCGGTTCCTTTATACGGAATCAGAACAAGTCTCCCAGAGAGGTGACATCTGATACCTGTTGATTAGAAGGAGCCTGCTGTGGGAAGATGCCCAGGAAGAGCTTTCTAGGCAGAGGGAACAGCAAGTGTGAAGGCCCTAAGGTGGGAAGGAGCTTGGTGTGCTTGAAAAGCAGAAGAAAGACCAGTTATCTCTCAGCAAGCCTGGAGAAGTCAGACAGACAAGGCTGGAAGAAGACCTTGTTCTTCCTTTTGTGGATCCCTCAACCCTCACAGCCCAACAGGAAAAAGAGAACATGTCAGTAAGTATGTGATAACGTGCAGATTGCACAGATTTACAAGGGAGATCAATTTTATTTTAAATGTGAAACAGGAGTGAAAGATCATAAGTTATGAATTATATTTTCAGAAAGAACTAGGAGTATAATGCTGAGGAAGAGGGACTATGGACACTATGGACCAGCATACGACAAACACACAAAAATCTGGACATGGGGTGGATGCGGTGGCTCATGCCTGTCATCCCAACAGTTTAGGAGGCCAAAGTGGGCAGACACCTTGAGTCCAGGAGTTCGAGACCAGCTTGAGCAACATGGTGAAACCCCGTCCCTACAATAAAATAAAATAAAATAAAATAAAAAATTAGCCAGGCGTATTGGTGCATGCCTGTAGTCCTGGCTACTGGGGAGGCTGAGATGGGAGGATCACTTGAACCCAGGAGGTGGAGATTGCAGTGAGCCAAGATCACACCATTGTTCTCCAGCCTGGGGGACAGAGCAAGACTCTATCCGAAAAGAAAAAGAAAAAATCTGGACACCAGGCTAAGAATAAGCTGTACTGTGGGAGCAGAGGCAGCTGCAAGAGTGGGCAAAGAGGGTATTGTCCAGGGCTGGGACAGGGGCTGCAAGGCTAAGCTCCTTACACTGCAGGGTTTGAATGACCCCTAAAAGGTCAATCAAATCCACCTCCTTTTCCACCAGAAACCTCCCAGGACTCACTCTGGGGAAGTGAAACACTTTACATGTCATGCCCTGCAATGTATTATTAGGGCTTCATTTCTTTGGATTTTTTTTTTTTTTTTAATTTATTTTGAGACAGAGTCTTGCTCTGTCGCCCAGGCTGTGGTGCAGTGGTGCTATCTTGGCTCACTGCAATCTCTGCCTCCCAGGTTCTCTGGCTCCCAGGTTCAAGCAATTCTCCTGCCTCAGGCTCCCAAGTAGCTGGGACTACAGGCGCACACCACCATACCCGGGTAATTTTTTGTATTTTAGTAGAGATGGGGTTTCACAGTGTTGCCCAGGCTGATCTCGAACTCCTGAACTCAGGCAATCCGCCCACCTTGGCCTCCCAAAGTGCTAGGATTACAGGCATGAGCCACCATGCCAGGCCCCATTTATTTGGATATTTAGTCTTCAAGAGGTCTCTGTTACGAGAGAATGGCAGCACCTTGGTATGAACTTTATATATGATTATAGTCCTTCCGTCTTTATAACAAGGCAAGAGATAGTAATGAGGCACTTGCAGTTTCTGAATTAGAACAGAGTAAAGAGATTGTTTTAAGGAGGCAGCATTCACAGCCTTGTGAACCAGGTACACTGTTCGTGGACTTGCCTCATTGTGGAACCTAGAGAAAATTTATTATTTGAAGTCCCAGTTTCCTCATCTGAAAGAATGTCAGCCTGAGAGATTTGTTACAGAGATTTAATTGGATAATTTAAATGAAAGTGCCTGCCAGATTCAGTAAATGTTCAGTGGTCATTTTTCCCACTCAAACCTGTGGCCCCAATTCACCCAAATCCTGGAGGCCCGCTCTGGGTGGTGAATAGGGAGTCCACAGACCCTAAAGAAAAAGGGTAGAAAGAAGGTGAGGCCATTAGGAGAAGCTGGTACTACTTATGAGGCAATGAATTGAGGAAAGATGTGTGAAAAATGAAATTCAGCCTCATTCCAAAAAGGATTCTGAGAAGAGAAACTCTGGAACTTCTGGAGTAATGCATTTTCTCCCTTCTTAATGCAGAAAGCTAATACATACATTGGTTTCAAGGGTGTTAACATATAATAGGGCTAAAATCATTTATTTCCAGGATTTTGATAACAAAATCCAAACATGAGAACTAGCAACCCACTTGCCAGAATTTAAACCAAGTTAAGCTCAAATCAATGCACAGTATATCCAACAAGGGAAAACATTTTTTACACTGCCCGACCTGGGATTCCAGCAAACAATCTTCAGCTATGTAAATTCATAGGCCCTTTTAATACCATGTTAGTCTAGGTTCACATCAATTGTTTCTTGCCAGGAAAATGGATTTTTCATTTGGAGATGGCTCAATGCCAGACCGAACAGGGCTTTTTAGAGACATTGGAACTCTCAAATGTCACCAGTCACAGTCAATACAATTTCAAGCTCATGCGATTTTAGTTAATGCAATCATTTGAAGAACTGAGAAGGCAGAAAGGAGGATGCTGGTATCAGAGGGATTGCAAAATCTATTGAAATGGCATCTACTGAAGAAGGAATCAGGCGACCTATGTGAGCCTCTTAGTTCTATTAATAAACCAAGGTAGGACTTAATTGGATGAAGTGACAGATGTCTAGTATTTTTCATTCTTAATGTACACACAACAGGTTCAAACCAGCCTAGCAGAGATTCAGGCACTCACTCGGTGGATTGGCCAATTTAGTCTGAGGCAAGGAGGCACTCCCAAACATACCAGACTCCTTGGAAATATGTTAAGTGGTATTGATGATGGCCAGGGCTGCCAAGGATGTCAAATGTATTTAATAGTGAGTGGAGCCCAAGCCTGCTGCCCTCTGGGTGGAGACATGGTTGATTTCAGGAGGATATGGTTCCTTTCTTATGGTGTGAGCAGGAGGCCCCCAGCCAAGGATCTTACCTGACACAGACAACATCAATATAATATGAAGTATGCTAGAGATGCAGCTCTTGTCTTTGTGAAAATGGTGAGAATGGTGTTATTGGTATGAGCATTTGCCTTCTTGTTTTATTTTCTCTGTTTAATTTCCTTTTAGGAAGGGCAGTACAACATTGAGCTGAAGGCAGACTATCAGCTAGATTCCCTGGGTTTCAACACTGGCTCTTCCACTGGCTAAATGAATGATATTAGGCAAGTCACTTAACCTCCATGTACCTCAGTTTCCCCATATATAATAGTGATAACAGTAGCATCTACCCCAAAGATTTACTGTGAGGAATTCATAAACACACACACACACTCACGCACACACACACCACACGAACTGTTTAGAGCATGCCTAGCATGTGGTAATTAATAAAGTTGGTTATTATATTTCTGTGTGGTTGATTAAAAAAATACATATTTGCTATAAAACAATCAGTATACAAAAAATTTTTAAATGAAAACAACCCATTACCATCCATATTCTCACTATCCACAGGCAATGGAAACATTTTGGGAAAGAAATACAAGGTAGAAACAACCATTTAACTATGTAATATTTATTCTTTCCTTCTTCCTTATTAACCACATCTTGATTTTGTTGTGGGTAGCAAACTATATTTCCCAGCCTTCCTTGCAAATAAGATCAGGCATGTGACTAATTTATGGTAAATGGAAGTTGTTGGGTGGGGCTTCTAGGAGAGCTCATTAAAAAAAGTCTAAATCAGCTGGATTTTATTCCATTTTCCTCCTTCCTGCTGTCTAAAACATGGGAGTGATGGCTGAAGTTTCAGCAATCAACTTGCAAACCTGAGTATAAAAAGCACACCATGGGGATGGTGGAATAAAAAACTAGAATAAGACTGAGCCTCTAAGGACATTATAGAACAGCTATACCCACCAGGAACTGCTGCCTTCTGGATCTTTCATTTGGTGAGAGGAAATCTCTTCTTGTTGAAGCCACTAACTATTGGAAATATCTGTTTTCATATAACTAAACTAGATTCTTGAGTACTTCCATTGTCTCTACCTTGTATTAAATCCTGTTTCCTGAATCTCCTGGTTTCCTTTTCCTTGGTTGATTCCCCTGTGTTGGTGGAGCATATCCCAGGTAACTTCATGAGAAAGGTACATCACATGCAAACTGTTTGAGATTTAAGAATTTAGGTAAAATACTTGTTTATCTGCTACATCAAAGGTCAGAATAACAGTCGCTTAAATAAGATAGAAGTTTATATCTGTCACATAACACTCTGAACATAAGGGCCCAAGGCTAATACGGTAAACTCTGGCTACTCTATTACTATTTTCATCTTCAACAAGCAGCTTTTTGTGGTCCATATTGGCTGCTTCCACTCCTATTACAGCTACATTTCAGTCAGAAAGAAAGAAGAGGTAGAAAAAGCAATCTCCTTTCTCTTTAGGACATGGGTCAGAAGCTGCACATATCACTTCAACTCTCATCCCACTTTACAGAACTTAGTCACGTGGTCACACCTAGATGCCAGGAAGGATCAGAAATACAGTCTTTTGCAGGGCAACCAATAGAAGCCATACAGCATTTATTACTACAGAAGAAGAGGCCAGTCGTGGTGGCTCACACCTGTAATCCCAGTGCTTTAGAAAGCCAAAGTGGGAGGACCACTTGAGACCAGGAGTTCAAGACCAAACAGGGCAACATAGCAAGACCCTGTCTCTACAAAAAGTTTCTTAACAATTAAGTGGCTGTAGCAGACCCAGTTTGAAACCAGGTTAATTTTGCCAGAGCTTTTGTTCCTTCCGCTATATCTCTCAGCCTCCCAAGCAATCTGAAATGGCCTTTCTATGCCATATAGTTTACTACTTTTTTTTTAAAGACAGGGTCTTACTCTGTTGCCCAGGCTGGAGTGCAATGGCATGATCTCACTGCAGCCTCAACCTCCTGGGCTTAAGCAATCCTCCTGCCTCAGCCTCCCAAGTAGCTAGAACTACAGGTGTTCACCACCAAAACCAGCTAATCTTTAAAAAAATTTTTAGAGATGGTGTCTTGCTGTGTTGCCCAGGCTAGTCTTTGTCCTCCCACCTTAGCCCCCCAAAGCACTAGGATTATGGGCATGAGCCACCATGTCCAGCCTAGTTTGGTATTTTTAAAGCACAGGTCATTTCTCAGGGGCACTCTCTAATAAAGTTATATGATGTGCCTTTGAAATAGCAGTAGGCCAATGCCATTGGCTATAGAGTATCATTATGGACATCAAAGTCCATCAAAGTCTATATTACCTTGCAACACAGTGGAGTATCAAAGCCCCGTTAGTGCCTTGCAGTGATCATTGTGTGAAATAGCCCACTAGGTTTTCTGCAAGGCCTGTCGCCTGCCCACAGGACAACACACAGGGCTGCCCCAGACTGTTTCTTCCTCCTGGGCACACAGTCCTCTAGGCTGGAGTGGGCAGAGGCTCTGCAGGCAACATTCCCGGGATGCAGGACCACGTGCCCGCTTGCTGTGTGTTGCTGCCTGCACACCGTGGCTGCTGCTTTCTGCTCTATCTATACCCTATAGTCTTTAGACCATGATGCTCAGATCTCTCAGGCATGTTGCTGACGGAGCAGAAATTCCAAATTTTGTTAAGTTCTCAAAGCATTTACTGTTAAGAGAGTATCTGTGTCTAGTTTTTGAATTCCACCTATTTGGAAGCTGCAAACTGAGTGTTCATTTTGCAGGATCAGTAGTGGCCTTACATCATCAACAACAAACATTTGCTGAAAGCCTCTTATGTCTAGAGCTGTGGGCAGCTACCTTTGTGGTGTAATTGGATCTCCTCTAGAATCAGGCGCTCACCCTGTGACTGCTTAATGTAGTCTATGAGGTTATGAACCCCTCAACCCAGGTGAACAGAGACATTAATTGACCCATGACTAACCAGCTTTTGACAAGATGCTTCCCTGTGGCAAGATGTGGGGCTGCTAAATTTCATTGAGACGCAGGTAGTCCAAGGCACAAGCACTCTGGGGTGGTGAGGCATTGCAGCAGGAAGAATACAAGGTGAGTAGAAAAGCTGGAAAGAGTTTGTTGAATGTGTACCGTGTGTCAGACATTATGTATACATTAGCTGGTGTAAGTCAGGCTCCCCAGGAAACAGATTCTGAAATGGAGGTTTGAATGTAGAGGTTCATTGGGAACTGATCTCAGCACCAATGCCTGAGAGGACTGAAGTAAACAGGATAGGACAGAGGAAAGAGTGGAAGAATAGCACAGTTGCAATAGAGGTTTCAACCAATCCTCCCACCAGAAGCTGCTAGAACTGGGGTGGTCCTTCAGAGGTATCCTAAGTCGAAGTAAGGGAGTGGGCCTTCTTGCCCTTACCACACACAGTTGATAAGTCATCAGATGCCAGATGCCCCTGGGGAGGGGCATAATTTTGGACTCAATACCTTCAGCTAAAGGCAATTTCTGGAGGAGGCTCAGTTGTGAACTGTTAACAGGTAACTCTCTTGGCAGGAGGGGAAGGAGAGGAAGAGTGCCTTGATCCTGAAAGGGTGATCTGGGCAGCAAACCACAACATCCACTACATTATATTATTTCATCCACAGGACAATCCTATGAAGTTATTATTATAATTGCCGTTTTAAAATGGGGAAACTGGCCCGGCACAGGGGCTCACGTCTGTAATCCTAGCAATTTGGGAGGCTGGGTGGGTAGACTGCTTGAGCCCAGGAGTTGGAGAACAGCCTGCGCAACATGGTGAAACCCTGCCTCTACAAAAAAATACAAAACTTAGTTGGGCGTGTTGGTGCATGCCTGTAGTCCCAGCTACGGCAGGCTAGGGTGAGAGGATCACTTGAGCCTGGGAGGCGGAGGTTCCAGTGAGCCGAGATTGCACCACGGCACTCCAGCCTGGGTGATAGGAGTGAAATCCTGCCTCGAAAAAATAATTTTTTTAAAAAAAGGGGAAACTGAGGCTCGAGAAGTTTATCTAACTTGTCTACGCTCACATAGCTGGGCTAGATTGACTAAAACATCCATATGCTTTCTACTACACTACCCTGCCTCAGAAAGGAAAAAACAAAGCAGGGAGGGCATGGAAAAACGCTGGAGACAGCCTCACCCACTGCACAATTTTGTCAGAAATGGATCAGAAGATGCAGATTACAAAGTGGTTATGAGCACAGTCTCTGGAGCTACCCTAACTGGTTTGTATCTCAGCTTCATTGCTTACCAACCTTCAGCAAGAATTTAACCTCTCCATGCCCCAGTTTTCTCATTTGTGAAATGGAGATAATAATAGTACATGCCTCACAGGGTTATTACAAAGCTTAAATGAAAGAATAAATGCAGCACATGCCAGGGCCTAGGACAGTGCCAGGCCTATAATAAGCCCCTGGTAAACTTTAGCTACTATTATAACATTCCCATTTATGGTAACTCTTTTGACAGTACAGAAAATACTCTCTTTAGGGGTTCTGCTGAGGCTTGCCTACCATTTCAAAGTATGATGCCTGTCCCTGAGCACCACACACAGCCTCATCACCAGTGAAGGCTCTGGATGTTCCATGGATCTGAATAATTTTAAAAATCCAGCTTTTAGATGGTCAGGGTGACTCCTGAAATACGAAAGGGAACAAGTGCCAACCACACCTACACCTCCAATGTATAATCCTGGAGGCAGAATAATAAAAGAAAACTGTAAAAAACAGCTCTTTATTGTCTGCCAAACAAAATACCTTTTATTGAAGTCAACTTTTTAGAAATCTTGGACAGTGCATGAGTGGAAGCTATTCAATTCTCAAAGAAGTTTCAGTTGAGTTTTGTAATCCAAATCCCACAGCCTGGGGAGAAAGATCATTAACCTTATTGCTGCAATTTCACCGCCACTTCCTCTGGATAGCAAAGCTCAGGGAGTTAAACCCTCAGTGCATGTTTCTTAGGTGTGTAGCCCATTTGTGACTGTATATCCCCCAGCCCCACTGGACCCACTCAGTGGGTTCTACCACAGCTCAGTTCTGCCTGCCATGTAGCCATGTGATAAAAGGACCTGGAAATTTAAATCAATCACTCATTTAAAAAATAACTTTTAAGAAGAAAATCATTCAACCAAGCATAGTGGGTTAAATGTTGGCCTCCAAAAAGATGTGTCCACTTGGAACCTGTGAACGTGACCTTGTTTAGAAAAAGGGACCTAGTGCAGTGGCTCATGCCTGTAAACCCCAGCACTTTAGGAGGCCAAGGCCAGCAGATGGCTCAAGCTCAGGAGTTCGAGACCAGACTAGGCAACATAGTGAGACCTTGTCTCTACTAAAAATTAAAAAAAAAAAAAAAAAAAAAAGCCAGCTGTGGTGGCACATACCTGTGGTTCTAGCTACTCGAGAGGCTGAGGTGGGAGGATAGCTTGAGCCTGGGAGGTCAAGGCTGTAGTGAGCTGTGATCATATCACTGTACTCCAACTTGCATGACAGCATGAGACCTTGACTCAAAAAAAGAAAGAAGGAAGGAAGGAAGGAAGGAAAGAAAGAGGAAGGGAAGGGAAGGGAAGAAAGAGAGGGAAAGAAAGAAAGAAAGAAAGAAAGAAAGAAAGAAAGAAAGAAAGAAAGAAAGAAAGAAAGAAAGAAAGAAAGAAAGAAA
>NW_012106598.1:1862598-1863774 GCF_000951045.1 Mandrillus leucophaeus
GGAGGGAGAAAGAGAAAATAGAAAAGAAAAGGAGTCTTTGCTGATATCATTAAGAATCTCATGCTGGGTCTGGTGACTCTTGCCTGTAGTCCCAGCACTTTAGAAAGCTGAGGCTGATGGATCACTCAAGCCCAGGAGTTCAAGGCCAGTCTGGCCAACATGGTGAAACCCAGTCTCTACCGAAAATGCAAAAATTAGCTGGATGTGGTGGCTCACACCTGTAATCTCAGCTATTCAGTAGGCTGAGGCACAAGAATCGCTTGAGCCCGGGAGGCAGAGGTTACAATGAGCCGAAATCGTGCCACTGCACTCCATCCTGGGAAACAGAGTGAGACCCTGTCTCAAAAAATAAATAAATAAAATAAAATAATAAAGAATCTCTAGAATGTAATCATCCTGAATAATATGGGCAGGCCTTAAATTCAATGATAGGTGTCCTTATAGAGAATGGCAGAAGGAGATTTGAGAAACACAGAAAGGAAGGCCATATGAAGACAGGGGTAGAGATTAGAGTTATGCAGCCACAGCTAAGGGATGCCTGGAGCCACCAAAAATTGGGAGAGACAAGGGAGGATTTTCCCCTAGAGACTCCAAAGTAAGCACCGTCCTGCCAACTCCTTTATTTTATTTTTTTTTAAAGTTTAATCCATTTATACAGATTTATTATACATTTCAGAAATACAATAAGAAAATAGAAATGAATATTATTGTCTTTGAAAATTTTCTTTTTTTTCTCTTTGCTTTGGGATATTTTATTTTTTCTTTATTATTATTATTATTATACTTTAAGTTGTAGGGTACATGTGCACAATGTGCAGGTTTGTTACATATGAATACATGTGCCATGTTCATGTGCTGCACCTGTTAACTCATCATTTACATTAGGTATATCTCCTAATGCTATCCCTCCCCCAACCCACCCCATGACAGGCCCCTGTGTGTGATGTTTCCCACCGTGTGTCCAAGTGTTCTCATTGTTCAATTCCCACCTATGAGTGAGAACACGCAGTGTTTGGTTTTCTGTCCTTGTGATAATTTGCTCAGAATGATGGTTTCTAGCTTCATACATGTCTCTACAAAGGATATGAACTCATCCTTTTTTATGGCTGCATAGTATTCCATGGTGTATATGTGCCACATTTTCTTAATCCAGTCTGTCACTGATGGACATTTGGG
>NW_012106598.1:1866929-1868380 GCF_000951045.1 Mandrillus leucophaeus
CTTAAGGAGATTTTGGGCTGAGATGATGGGGTTTTCTAAATATACAATCATGTCATCTGCAAACAGGGACAATTTGACTTCTTCTTTTCCTACTTAAATACCCTTTATTTCTTTCTCTTGCTTGATTGCCCTGGCCAGAACTTCCAACACTATGTTGATTAGATATGTGAGAGAGGGCATCCCTATCTTGCACCAGTTTTCAAGGGGAATGCTTCCAGATTTTGCCCATTCAGTATGATATTGGCTGTGGGTTTGTCATAAATAGCTCTTATTATTTTGAGATCTATCCCATCAGTATCTAGTTTATTGAGAGTTTTTAGCATGAAGGGCTGTTGAATTTTGTCAAAGGCCTTTTCTGCATCTATGGAGATAATCATGTGGGTTTTGTCTTTGGTTCTGTGTATATGCTGGATTATGTTTATTGATTTGCGTATGTTGAACCAGTCTCGCATCCCAGGGATGAAGCCCACTTGATCGTGGTGGATATGCTTTTTGATGTGCTGCTGGATTAGGTTTGCCAGTATTTTATTGAGGATTTCTGCATCGATGTTCATCAGGGATATTGGTCTAAAATTCTCTTTTTTTGTTGTTGTGTCTCTGCCAGGCTTTGGTATCAGGATGATATTGGTCTCATAAAATGAATTAGGGAGGATTCCCTCTTTTTCTATTGATTGGAATAGTTTCAGAAGGAATGGTACCAGCTCCTCTTTGTACCTCTGGTAGAATTTGGCTGTGAATCCATCTCATCCTGGAATTTTTTTGGTTGGTAGGCTATTATTGCCTAAATTTCAGAACCTGTAATTTGTCTATTCAAGTATTCAACTTCTTCCTGATTTAGTCTTGGGAGGGTGTATGTGTCCAGGAATTTATCCATTTCTTCTAGATTTTCTAGTTTATTTGAGTAGAGGTGTTTATAGTATTCTCTGATGGTAGTTTGTATTTCTGTAGGATTGGTGGTGATATCCCCTTTATCATTTTTTATTGCATCTATCTGATTCTTCTCTCTTTTCTACTTTATTATTCTTGCTAGTGGTCTATCAATTTTGTTGATCTTTTCAAAAAACCAGCTCCTGGATTCATTGATTTTTGGAAGGGTTTTTTTGTGTCTCTGTCTCCTTCAGTTCTGCTCTGATCTTAGTTATTTCTTGCCTCCTGCTTGCTTTTGAATGTGTTTGCTTTTGCTTCTCTAGTTTTTTAATTGGGATGTTATGGTGTCAATTTTAGATCTTTCCTGCTTTCTCTTGTGGGCATTTAGTGCTACAAATTTCCCTCTACACACTGCTTTAAATGTGTCCCAGAGGTTCTGGTATGTTGTGTTTTTGTTCTCATTGGTTTTAAAGAACATCTTTATTTCTACCTTCATTTTGTTATGTACCCAGTAGTCATTCAGGAGCAGATTGTTCAGTTTCCATGTAGTTGAGCGGTTTTGATTGAGTTTCTTGGTCCTGAGT
>NW_012106598.1:1868430-1868980 GCF_000951045.1 Mandrillus leucophaeus
AGGTTTTCTTCTAGGATTTTTATGGTTTTAGGTCCAACATCTAAGTCTTTAATCCATCTTGAAATAATTTTTGTATAAGGTGTAAGGAAGGGATCCAGTTTCACCTTTCTACATATGGTTCACCAGTTTTCCCAGCACCATTTATTAAATAGGGAATCCTTTCCCCATTTCTTGATTTTGTCAGGTTTGTCAAAGATCAGATGGTTGTAGATGTGTCGTATTATTTCTGAGGGATCTATTCTATTCCATTGGTCTATATCTCTGTTTTGGTACCAGTACCATGCTGTTTTGATTACTGTAGCCTTGTAGTATAGTTTGAGGTCAGATAGCATGATGCCTCCAGCTTTGTTCTTTTTGCTTTGGATTGTGTTGGCAATGCGGGCTCTTTTTGGTTCCATGTGAACTTTAAAGTAGTTTTTTCCAATTCTGTGAAGTAAGCCATTGATAGTTTGGTAGGGATGGCATTGAATCTATAAATTACCTTGGGCAGTATGGCCATTTTCACAATATTGATTCTTCCTATCCATGAGCATGGTATGTTCTTCCATTT
>NW_012106598.1:1869030-1870074 GCF_000951045.1 Mandrillus leucophaeus
CTTTTAATTGGTGCATTTAGCCCATTTACATTTAAGGTTAATATTGTTATGTGTGAATTTGATCCTGTCATTATGATGTTAGCTGGTTATTTTGCTCAATAGTTGATGCAGCTTCTTTCTAGTATCGATGGTGTTTACAATCTGGCATGCTTTTGCAGTGACTGGTACCTGTTGTTCCTTTCCATGTTTAGTGTTTCCTTCAGGAGCTCTAGTAAGGCAGGTCTGGTGGTGACAAAGTCTCTCAGCATTTGTTTGTCTGTAAAGGATTTTATTTCTCCTTCACATATGCAGCTTAGTTTGGCTAGATATGAAACTCTGGGTTGAAAATTCTTTTCTTTAAGAATGTTGAGGCCGGGTGCGGTGGCTCACGCCTGTAATCCCAGCACTTTGGGAGGCCGAGGCGGGCGGATCACAAGGTCAGGAGATCGAGACCATCCTGGCTAACACGGTGAAACCCCGTCTCCACTAAAAATACAAAAAACTAGCCAGGCGCGGTGGCGGGCACCTGTAGTCCCAGCTACTCGGAAGGCTGAGGCAGGAGAATGGTGGGAACCCAGGAGGCGGAGCTTGCAGTGAGCTGAGATCGCGCCACTCACTCCAGCCTGGGCGACAGAGCGAGACTCCGTCTCAAAAAAAAAAAAAAAAAAAAAGAATGTTGAATATTGGCCCCCACTGTCTTCTGGTTTGTAGAGTTTCTGCTGAGAGATCTGCTGTTAGTCTGATGGGCTTCCCTTTTTGGGTAACCTGACCTTTCTCTCGCTGCCCTTAACATTTTTTTCCTTTGTTTCAACTTTGGTGAATCTGACAATTATGTATCTTGGAGTTGCTCTTCTTGAGGAGTATTTCTCTGTATTTCCTGAATTTGAATGTTCTGCCAACTCCTTTATGTCAGACTTCTGGCCTCCAAAACCATGAAAGAATAAACTCCTGTTGTTTTAAGCCACCAAGTTTGTGATAATTTGTTATGGCAGCCACAGGAAACTAATACACCAAGAATGGCCAACTCAAATGGATAGTCTTGCTACATTGTTTCCTTTGTAACCC
>NW_012106598.1:1873250-1873664 GCF_000951045.1 Mandrillus leucophaeus
TCTGATGGGCTTCCCTTTGTGGGTAACCTGACCTTTCTCTCTGGCTGCCCTTAACATTTTTTCCTTCATTTCAACTGTGGTGAATCTGACAATTACGTGTCTTGGAGTCGCTCTTCTCCAGGAGTATGTTTGTGGCGTACTCTGTATTTCCTGAATTTGAATGTTGGCCTGCCTTGCTAGGTTGGGGAAGTTCTCCTGTATAATATCCTACAGAGTGTTTTTCAACTTGGTTCTGTTATCCATCCCTTTCAGGCACCCCAATCAGACGTGGATTTGGTCTTTTCACATAATCCCATATTTCTTGGAGGTTTTGTTCATTTCTTTTTACTCTTTTATCTCTAAACTTCTCTTCTTGCTTCATTTCATTCATTTGATCTTCAATCACTGATACTCTTTCTTCCAGTTGATCGAGTC
>NW_012106598.1:1873714-1881223 GCF_000951045.1 Mandrillus leucophaeus
TATATATATACACACATATATATGTGCTATCCATCAAGATGTTTATAATTTTTTTTTTTTGGAGACAAGGTCTCCCTCTGTCACCCAGGCTGGAGTATAGTGGTGAGATCATAGTTCATTGCAGGCTTGAACTCCTGATCTCAAGCAATCCTCTCACCTCAGCCTCCCCTCCCTAATAGCTGGGACTACAGGTGCACACCATCACATCCTGCTAATTTTTTTTTTTTTTTTTTTAGAGATGGGGTCTCACTATGTTGCCCAGGGTGGTCTGAAACTCCTGGCCTCAAAATCCTGGCCTCAAACTCCTGGTCTCAAGCAATCCCCTCACCCTAGCCTCCCAAACAGCTGGGATAACAGGCATGAGCCACCACAACTGGCCCTTGTTTATGATTTTTAAATGTATTCAGTAAATTAAAAATACAAGTTGTAAACAATATGATCCAATTTTTATTTTGAAACAATACATGACAACTGTCCATTACCCAATGAGTGTTTGCACTACATATTTTTCTGAATAAATAATTGGAAAGCTTTAAACCCATATAGCATCAATGGATAGGTCCCAGATCCTAATCTGTTGTCCAGATTTGAGGAAGTCACTTCTGAGATTGAGCCAATCTTCCTCAATTATGTGGAAATATTCAGTTCTTTTCCCATCAATAGACCCAGACCAGAGATCAAAAACTCAAATACCTGTAGAAGCCAGGCAGAAATATTCTTTAAGGATGTTGGTACCATAAAAGACATTCAGGCTTCCTGGGTACTGAGGCAAACTGGAAAGAACATTCTTGTCTTGAGTTGGAGCTCCAGCTCATCCCCATCTGCTTGTTGTCACAGAGAAGTTAGGCTGAATGTTACCAAATCTTCTTGTTTTTAAAGAGGTACTGGAAATTTCAGTTTTTATATGAAAACTTCTGTTTTTTAAATGCAAGTATCTAGTTCACATTCTCTTAAAACATTTTTCAGGCAAAACAAAATCCAGAAGCTCAGTCCTTTAAGTTTCCATTTGGGATTTAGACCTTTATAAATAAAGACCATTTCATTCTTCCCAAAGGTTAAAAGAAATCCAGGCTTCAGAACACAATGCCTAGGCTTCTTTGTTGGAAGAGATCTGGAAAAATTCCTCTCATTCTTTGCTGATGAGCCTACAACCTTGAACACAAGATACAGTTAACTCTGTAATCAAGTTATTCTGCCACGTGAAATTTTTCACAAATTGTCCTGCTGAGTAAACACTGTGCCAAATATATGGTATATTTCAATGCATGGTAGATCATCATCACAATGGTTAGTATGAGTTTTCTCCTCCTCCTTTGGATAGTCCAACAGTAGAGATAGGGGTAGGATAATGTGGTACCCAGGAAATGGTAGAAGAGCTTTTATTTCTCAGGCCATCATAGTAGCAGATGCTTATTGACCAAGCCTGCAGGGTCTGTTCTAAGGTGAAGGACCCTATTCTCTCCATTATGCTTAGTGCCAAGCAGAGTCATAGTAAACTTCCATTGTGGCACCAAAGGCAATGGTTCTTGGTGTTCAGTCTAGTCCCCCAGCACCACTGCTTCCCATGCCCATCAAATGTCCAATCCCTTCTGGGGTACAACATGGGACAAGGTGTTCCACTTAGCCCCCTTCAGCCTTTGGGGTCCCTCTGCTTCTTGGATAATCCAGTACCTTTAGGAACCTAGGGCTTGAGAGGTTGGGGAAGGAAAAGCATTTTAATGACACCAGAGAACAAAAGCAGTCTCACCTGACTGCTTGAAGTGGGTCAAAGACCAAGAGAGAAAAATTCTACTTATTGTTTTCATGTTTTCTTACTGTAAGAAACCTAAGAGAAATTAATCTCTCAATGGATCCAGCCACCACATGATCGTATTCAGGAGAAATGTCCCTAAATTCTAGACTTTTGAGTCTGCCCTAGAGTCAGAAATCATTGATTTCTGTCTGCCACTGGAGAAGTTAACAAACCAAGTAGTGCCCAGGAATGTCCATAATAAACCAAAGGCATAGCTAAGAGAGGCATTTGTGTTGGGAAGGACCACAGGAACACTCTCACTACACTGCAGCTCCACAAAGCTTTGTTCTCCTGCCCAAGTCTAGAGGAAAGTCTCTTGAGGCCAGGATATTATAGATGACTTCTAGGACTGGAACAGTGACTTGCTCCTAGTAGGGCTCAATAAACTTGTTGCTTAATCATCTCTAAGAAGCTATGCGAAAGTGAGAAAGCCTCAGTCTCTCTGTTTCAGCTTCTCCAAACGTGACTAATGGCAGCAACCCTGTCTATTGCTGAGAACTGCTGTGCAGATCAAAACAAATATATGTATTTTTAAACGTAGGCAATATGCTTGTAAATTTGCATTTTGAAAAGCTAGAAATGCCCTTGAGTAAACCGCCAACTTCTTGCAGAAAAGATAAAGGAAATCTTGTTCCGCCCAGAACAAAAAGATCCTGGCTATTCCATTAAAACATAGCCTTGCAGTATTATCTAAGAATTTGTTACACAATTTGTAAGCTTTGTTAGCTAGAATGATTAGATAGATAACTGTGATTTTGAACTGTGACATCTATTCCAAAAGGTTTTAGAAACAACATGCATAACCATATAACTAAAGATTCAAAGTAAACAGGTCTTTTAAGGTTTATCTAGGCTATGTAATGACAATACAAACAGGCATTTTGATAACAAAGCAGTATGAGGTCAACACTTACAATTTTATGTGAGTCTGGAATTTAAAATCATGGGCAGTTTGACATCCTCCATATTGTCTCTGTTCTATCTCAGGAGACTGTACAGTCTACTTTTCAAACTCCAAAGCTTAAGATGTTGGAACAAATGCCTTCAACTGTTTGTTTAGACTTTTCACTCTTAGGCTCACTTAAAAAAAATTAGCGGTAATACTCTACTAATAATTCAGTTATTCCTTTTTTTTTTTTTTTTTTTTTTGAGGTGGAGTTTCGCTCTTGTCACTCAGGCTGGAGTGCAATGGCATGATCTCAGTTCACCGCAACCTTCGCCTCCCGGGTTCAAGCAATTCTCCTGCCTCAGCCTCTCAAGTAGCTGGGATTACAGGCATATGCCACTACGTCTGGCTGATTTTGTATTTTTAGTAGAGATGGGGTTTCTCCATGTTGGTCAGGCTGGTCTCAAACTCCCGACCTCAGGTGATCCGACTGCCTTGGCCTCCCAAAGTGTTGGAATTACAGGCATTAGCCACCATGCCCAGCCCAGTCATTCCATGTTTTGTAGGGGAAAAAAACTTGAAAAATACTGAAATAATTATTATATAGTACTTTAAAAATGTTTTCCAGACATTTTTAAGACAATAATAAAATAAAAGAATTATAGAGGTTTAGGAAACCTAAAAGAAATAGTCACTGGTCTAATTTTATAAACAAAGAAACTGGCACGAGAGTTCTGGGTGAACCGACCTGCTCAAACTGGTGTTAGTAAATCATAACCAAATTTGTTGCAACAACAACAACAACAACAAAAATCTTTTTCTTTTTTTGAGTCTTGCTCTGTCGCCCAGGCTAGAGTGCAGTGGTGTGGTCTCAGTTTACTGCAACCTCTGCCTCCTGGGCTCAAGCAATTTTCAGGCCTCAGCCTCCTGAGTAACTGGGATTACAGGTGTGAGCCACTATGCCCAGCTAATTTTTGTATTTTTGGTAAAGACTGGGTTTCCCCGTGTTGGCCAGGCTGGTCTCGAACGCCTGGGCTCAAGTGATCCACCCGCCTCTGCCTCCTGTTAGATATGAATTCTAAATTTCTTTTCAAAGAATCAATATGTCACTATGTTCAATTCTTTGCCTTCTACTTTTAAACTTAATTTCCTCATAAAGCAACCTTTTTCGATTAACTGCTCCACCCTGACTCAATTTCAATCACCAGCACCACCCTGACTCATTCCGATTACCTACTCCACCATGACTCATTCTGATTACCTGCTCTGTCATAACCATTTTTCCTGCCAAACCACTCACCCCGTTACTCTCTTTAAATTAGCCAATCGGAATTAGTTTAGCCTGTGCCGTCTAACCCTAGCCAATAGGGGAACAACACAGCAGCAGGGGCCAAGCGCGTCAGGGATAAGAAACCCTTTCCCTTCCTTGTCCAAGTGTACGCTCACCATTGCTCACCATTGCTCCATCTGTAAGGGTGCACCCTTCTCTGGAAGTAACTTGCCTTGCTGAGAATTAAAAAGAAAATTTTATATTCGAGTGCTATTTCTTTTGCGGCACCGAAACTTTATTTATAACACTCCCAAAGTGCTGGGATTACAGGGGTGAGCTACCACGCCCGGTCAAAAAAGTCTATTGAGAGAGAATCCTTTTTTTTTTTTTGAGTCGGAGTTTTGCTCTTTCTCCCAGGCTGGAGTGCAGTGGCGCCATTTCTCCTCACTGTGACCTCCGCCTCCTGGTTTCAAGGAATTCTCCTGCCTCAGCCTCCCTAGTAGCTGGGATTATAGGCGTGAGCCACCGCGCCTGGCCACAGATTGGTGTATTTGTGTATGCACACTTGGATATCAAAATCCACGGATACTCAAGTCCCTAATATAAAATGGTATAGTATTTTCATATAACCCATGCACATCCTCCTGTATACTTTAAATCATCTGTATTACTTGTAACATCTAATACAGTGTAAATGCTACGTAAATAGTTGTTATATCGTATTGTTTGGGGAATAATGACAAGAAAGCGAAAAGTCTGTACATGTTGAGTACAGACACAACTTTTTTTCTGAATATTTTTTATCTGAGGTTGGTTGAATCCACAGATGCTGAACCCACGGATACGGACGGCTGACCACCGTTGTTACTCCTTCACTTCAAGGCATCAGGTTTTATCCTTTGGATTTAGACAGGACTAGGATACCCACATCAATCTTAATTACATTACACTTCTGTCAATTCAATTTTTTTCAGTAAACTGTTCTTAACATATTTTACATGTACTTTTGTCAAAACTGGGAGCTGAGGAAAGAGTACGTTCAAGTCTTGGAAAGTACCTGCCACAAAAAACCTAAAGAGCGAATCCTCTTTGTCAATCCAATCAGCCTTATTTCACTTTCATAAAAAGTCTGACTTTTTCTTTTTTTTTCAAAAATTAATCAGTGTGCAATGACTTTGTTTTTCAATTCAAATTAATGTATTAATTCATATCTCAAAAACATTATTGAAAACAACTGAGAAATATCTTCAGGGAAGTACCATATAATATTACTAAAAAAGACTAAATTGATAAAATGATAATATATCAATTTTATAACATGTTATTCAAACGTGCTAAGCAAGATAATAAATCGATTTGCTGTTTCAACCATTTTGAACTCAAATAAGAAAATCACTTGAATTTGCTTTTTGTCTAACATCATTTCCATAGCCTAAAATAAATATAAAATAGGTTGGGCACAGGGGGTCAGCCTCTAATCCCAGCACTTTGGGAGGCTGAGGTGGGTGGATCACCTGAGGTCAGGAGTTCGAGACCAGCCTGGCCAACGTGGCAAAATGCCGTCTCTACTAAAAATACAAAAGTTAGCCAGGCGTGGTGTTACACATCTGTAATCCCAGCTACTTGGGAGGCTGAGACAGGAGAATTGCTTGAACCTAGGAGACGGTGGTTGCAGTGAGTGGAAATTGCACCACTGCCCTCTACCCTGGGTGACAGTGAGACTCTATCTCAAAAATAAATAAAATAAATATAAAATAAACGGCAAATAATAAGTCATTAGCAAAAAAATAAAGTGAGAAATGTGCATTAAAATGATATATAACATAAACACATTTATTTAAGAATGTATTCCAACATCAAACGGCAAATTTCAACAAAGCAAAAACTTTTTTGCACCAACCTGATACTTTGTAAAAATGTAATAGATGTGTGACTAAATTTTTAGGTTATTTGTGAAGTTAGAGGTATCATAAAAGGCATAGTATTCTTCTGAAAAATTTATTTTGATCAAACTCTGGTGTTCATTTTTTGAGAAAGAATAAGAACCAAGAATAAAAATCAAACTCCATTAAGAAAATAAAAAGACAAACCACAGACTGGGAGAAAATATTTGCATATCTGATAAAGGATGGGCAACAGACATGAAAAGATCTCACTTCACCAAAAAAGACATACAGATGGAAAATAAGCTATGAAAAGAAGTTCAACATCATATGTCCTTAGGGAATTACAAATTAAAACAAAAATTAGAAGCTACTACACACCTATTTGAGTAGCTCAAATGGAAAACACTGATAATACAAAATGCTGATAAGAATGTAGAGCAACAGAAACTTCAATTCATCGCTGGTAGGAATGCAAATGATACAGCCAGTGTGAAAGTTGGTTTGGCAGTATTTTACAAAACTAAACATACTCTTCATTATGAAGCAACGGTTTTGCTCCTTGGTATCACCCAAACCCATGTCTACCCCAAAATCTGCATATGAATGTTTAGTTAACAAACAACATATTTATGCCAATAACATATAGCATATTATTATTTAGTTAATAAACATAACAGCTTCATTCATAATTTCTAAAACTTGAACATGACAATGATTTCCTTCGATAGGTGAATGGATAGACAGGCTGTAGTACATCCATACAATGGAATATTATTCAGTACTCACATGAAATGAGTTATCAAGCCATGAAAAGACACAGAGGAACCTTAAATGCATATTACTAAGTGAAAGAAGCCAACCCCAAAAGGCTACATACTATATGATTCCAACTATGTGACATTCTGGAAAAGGCAAAACTACAGAGGCAGTAAAAGGTCAGTTGTTCCTGGAGTTGTGGGGGACAGATGGATGAACAGGTGGAGCACAGGAGCATTTCAGAGCAGTAAAACTCTACTGTCCGACACTGTTATGGTGGGTATACATCATTATATATTTGTCCAAACCTATAGAATGTACCACACAAAGAATTAACCCTAATGTAACCTGTGGACTTTAGTTAATAATAATGAATCAATATTGGCTCGTCAATCAAAACAAATGTACCACAGTAATGCAAGATATTAATAATCAGGGAAATGTTGGGAGGGGGAGAAACAAGAAGATATACGGGAACTGTCTGTACTTTTCACTCATTTTTTTCTGTAAACCTAAAACTGCTCTAAAAAACAGTCTGCAAATTTAAAAAATATCAAACTCTGTAATTTTGTTTAAATACATGATCAAAATTTTCCCTATGAATTAATAAAAGAAAAGTATATGCGTTGCTAAAAATCCAGAAGCTAGCATTTTATTTCTTTTTTTTTTTTGCCACATTTTCTTTTTTTATTATTATTATACTTTAAGTTCTAGGGTACATGTGCACGACGTGCAGGTTTGTTACATATGTATACATGTGCCATGCTGGTGTGCTGCACCCATTAACTCGTCATTTACATTAGGTATATCTCCTAATGCTATCACTCCCCTCTCCCTGCTCCCCACAATAGGCCCCGGTGTGTGATGTTCCCCTTCCTGTGTCCAAGTGATCTCATTGTTCAATTCCCACCTATGAGTG
>NW_012106598.1:1885763-1888984 GCF_000951045.1 Mandrillus leucophaeus
AATATTGCTGAACAGCAAGTGTTGCTGTCTGATTCTTTCTCTGGAAGCTTCATCTCAGAGGTGTACCCAGCAATGTGAGGTGTGAGGTGTCGGTCTGCACCTAGTGGGGGATGTCTCCCAGTTAGACTACTCAGGGGTCAGGGACCCACTTGAGCAGGCAGTCTGTTGGTTCTCAGATTTCAACCTCTGTGCTGGGAGATCCACTGCTCTCTTCAAAGCTGTCAGACAGGGACATTTACATCCGCAGAGGTTTCTGCTGCTTTTTGTTTAGCTATGCCCTGTTCCCAGAGGTGGAGTCTACATAGGCAGGCAGGCCTCCTTGAGCTGTGGTGGGCTCCACCCAGTTCGAGCTTCCCAGCAGCTTTGTTTACCTACTTAAGCCTCAGCAATGGTGGGTGCCCCTCCCCCAGCCTCGCTGCCACCTTGTAGTTAGATCTCAGACTGCTGTGCTAGCAATGAGGGAGGCTCCATGGGCATGGGACCCTCCAGGCCAGGCGTGGGATATAATCTCCTAGTGTGCTGTTTGCTAAGACCCTTGGTAAAGCGCAGTATTAGGGTGGGAGTTACCTGATTTTCTAGGTGTTGTGTGTCTCAGTTTCCCTTGGCTAGGAAAAGGAATTCCCTTCCCTCTTGCACTTCCCAGGTGAGGCAATGCCTCACCCTGCTTCAGCTCTGGCTGGTTGGGCTGCACCCACTGACCAGCACGGACTATCTGACATGCCCCAGTGAGATGAACCCGGTACCTCAGTTGAAAATGCAGAAATCACCCGTCTTCTGTGTCATTCACACTGGGAGCTGGAGGCTGGAGCTGTTCCTATTTAGCCATCTTGGGTGCCCTCCCCCCATTTTATTTCTTATTAATCAAAAGAAGAAAATATGCAAAGTTTAATAAATAAAAATGAGAATTAGACCAAAGAGGGAGAAGGCTAGAAGCTTGAGGCCAGAAGGTTGAGGCCATAGTGAGCTAGGATCATGCCACTGTACTCCAGGCTGGGTGATGGAGCAAGATCCTGTCTCAAAAAAAAAGAAGAATTGTTTCATTCAAAAAAGATTTTTAAGGAGAATTGACCATATTTGAAATAAATATTTCACGATATGATTTGATAATCAATTTTAACCCTATTCTTTATGTAATAATATACAGCAAGTCCAAAATAAATAAAAAATTTATCCATGGCTTATTCCTGAAAAATTGGGTACTCATGAAAAATGTTTAAAATAATCGGAATCATTCACCTATACTGCTTTGGGTGTTTATGTTTGCTTCCCTTTCCTTTTTAACTTTATTTTTATTTTTGATTTTTGTGGGTACATAGTAGATGTATATGTTTATGGATTCCTTCCTAATCAATGATACATTTTAGGAATAAGTAATTGAAGAGGTAAAAAATAATCAATATTTAAATATTTTTAAATATATTGCCATTCACTCCTTCATAACAATATCCTTTTTTTTTTTTTGGCAGAGTCTCGCTGTGTCGCACAGGCTGGAGTGAGATGGTGCAGTCTCGGCTTACTGCAACCTCTGCCTCCCAGGTTCAAGCAATTCTCCTGCCTCGGCCTCCCAAATAGCTGGGATTACAGGCGCCCGCGCCACCATGCCTGGCTAATTTTTGTATTTTTAGTAGAGATGGGGTTTCACCATGTTGGCCAGGCTGGTCTCAAACTCCTGACCTCAGATGATCCACCCGCCTCAGCCTCCCAAAGTGCTGGAGGCGTGAGCCACTTAGCCTGGTCCAATATCCTCTTTTTTCACTCACCAAGTAATGCATTCTTTAACAGCTGCCTTATTGAGAGGAACCACTAGGACAGGGCCGCTCAGATTAAAGCAGAAAGATGTTAAACAACAATTATCATTACTCCTACCATCACACTCAACCAAATATCTCAAGACCAAAATGGCTATTTCTAATGCTGGTTTTACTCTCGGAAATAAGGTTTTCTAAATAAGAGTTTCTCAGCCTTATCTGGAACCACATCATCATAGGAATCATCTCTTTGGTGTCCTGGGAGTTCTCATACCCAAGGCCAACTTGATTTGGGATGGCGATGGGTCTATCTTTCTTTGTAAAGTGAGAAAAGGCTTATGGTAAGCACAAGCACTCAACAAGGGTTTTCTTTTTGTTTTCTGTTTTTTGTTTTAAGAGAAAAGATTAAAAGAAAGTTGAATATCTGACATGGAATCTCTCAAAACTATACAGGCACCCTTACACAAAACTAATTTCTCTCCTGTTTTCCCTCTACTGTTCTTCCATAGCTAAGGGGGAGGGGGAGTCCAGAATCTGCATTTTTAAAAAGTGCCTCCAGGCAAGTCTGATGACTAACCATCCAGTTTGGAAACCACCCAACAGTGTACATTCATTGGGGCCTGATGAGGTCATTCTCCACCATTCATCACATTACTTATGGATTAGGCTAGTCTGCCAGAAGGAAAGTACAGCATATTACAAAATTTCATCAAAACTATCTAAATCACTCTCTTGGGCTAAAATATCTGCAAGGAAATCCAAACACTCTTCTGTATTACTGAAGTCCTTTGTTTCCAAGTAACAGATCACTTTAAGGTAAATAAAAAGAATTTATTTTAAGAACAGTAAACATCTAAAGGAACCCAATACCAAAACTGCTGCCTGGTCTGAGGAGGGACTACAACCAGGCATTTATTTACCTGTCTTGCTTCTGTTTTCTTCTCCCTGTGTGCTCCATTCTTTTCTCTTGAAGACAGAGGCTGCTCCATTCCTAAGGCAGATGGTAATGCCACTGTCCATGAGTTGTAACATTTCCTCCACTGAAGAGTCTAGCTCAGAGAGATCTCTCCATCCTTTTTCCAAATTCCTGAAAAAGGAACATTGAATGGCCTATTTGGAATAAAAAATTCACTCCTTAATTCAGTCAACTGAAGCCAGAGGGGCAGTCACATTTAAATAGGGGGGAAATGGATGGTTGTCTCTGTACTGAACATGGACAGACCTTTTTTTGGTCATTATTTCCTAAACGATACACTATAACAACTATTGCATGGCATTTGCATTGTATTAGGTATTATAAATAATCAAAAGATGATTTTCTTTTTCTTTTTTTGAGGCAGAGTCTCGCTATATTGCCCAGGCTGTAGTGCAATGGTGAGATCTCAGCTCACAGCAACCTCCGCCTCCCAGTTCAAGCAATTCTCCTGCCTCAGCCTCCTAAGTAGCTGGGATTACAGGTGCACACCACCATAC
>NW_012106598.1:1889424-1891561 GCF_000951045.1 Mandrillus leucophaeus
TAATTTTTGTATTTTTAGTAGAGATGGGGTTTCACCATGTTGGCCAGGCTGGTCTCAAACTGCTGACCTCAGGTAATTCACCCACCTCGGCCTCCCAAAGTGTTGAGCTTACAGACATGAGCCACCGTGCCTGGCCCAAAAGATGCTTTTAAGTATTCAGGAGGATGTGTGTAGGTTATATGCAAGTACTCCACCATTATGTATAAGGGACTTAAGCATTTGTGGATTTTAGGGTGTCCTGGAACCAATCTCCTATGGATAATGAGAAATGACTGTTTCTCTCTTTTTCTGACCTCAGCATGTTGGGAATAGGGAGGGGAAAGCAAAGGAAGCAATTAAGGGGGTCATTCTGAGAAGAGCAGGAGTTCCCCCAAGGTGTACTACTACTACATCCTGTAAGCTCCGGACAGCCGATGTGGACACAGTAAGGAAATCTTCCATGGTAACACTTGTTAGCTACCGTAAGGAAAGACATCACTGAGCCCTTACCACCAAGACTATTTTGCTGTAACTTATAGTTTTCAGTAATGCCATTGATAAGTTTTGTGCCCATAGGATTCTCATTCCTGTATATGTGATCTATTTTTTCCCCTCTCTGAAAGTCTTCAGGATATTTCTTTATCCGTGGTGCTCTAAAACCTCACAATGATATTCTAATATGTGACTCTATTTTTATTTATTGCCCTGGGTACTTACTCAGGGAACCCCCTCTTTAATCTCTGTTTTATTTTTTTTTAATAAAAAAATTCCCATTTGGAGGTAATCTCAGACTTTTTACAAAGTTGTAAATATAGTTTAAAGAATTCTCAGATTCCCCAAATGTAACTTGGTACATAAGCATAATTTATCAAGACTAAGGAATGAATAATACAATAGCTTATCCTACAGACCTTATTTAAATTTTGTCAACTGTCCCATTAATTTTCTTTTCCTGGTTCAGGATTGCAATGGACTGAATGCTTACGTCCCCTCAAAATCAGTATGTTGAAATCTGAACCCCCAAGATTATAGCATTAGGAGGTAGGGCTTTTGGGAAATAATCAGGTCATTATACAATTTCATAGCACCTCTCCCATATAGAATGTATCCCAGTTGTAACTTCACATTTCTCTTTGTGATTTGATTAATTTGTCTCCCCCATTAGAATATAAGCTTCATGAGGGGAGTAATCATGTCAGGTTGCTTTGGTCACCATTATATTCCCAGTACCTAAAATAGTGTTTAGCACATATTATGTCCTCAATGAATATTTATTAAACAAATGAATAAATTCCTTTAAAACATTTTATGATGCTGGGAACCATTGCTAAGAAAATTGTTTTTGCTTAAAAACTCAAAGAACACCGCAATACCATCTTCCAAGTTCCCTGTGTAGTTGGGCATGGCGTTGTAAAACAGATTAAATAAATCTCAAACAAATGAACTACCCTGTTAACAATGAGGAATGTGTTAGCCAAATCACCTATAACTCATTGTAACTGGCCACATTATTATGGAGAATGGCCTTAGGGACTTGACCAAACTTCTCATAACATACCAGAGTCTGGTCTTACCAGGAGTATAAAATCACTGGGTAATTAACTGAACCAAGACCAGGCCTGCTTCCTTGACCCAGCAGAGATGTGCACTGATTTCAAGAGGGCACAGTTTATGTTTCATGGTGAGTAAAGGAGGCTTCAGACCAAGGACTTGACAATGACTAGCAATGTGGAAGCCAAACTTTTCCCTCTCTTTTAAAAGTGCAAAGACGGTGTCAAATTCAACATTCGTGGCATTTCTCAGAGTTTTATGATTTAGGTTTTTGTTTTTGTTTTTGTTTTGTTTTGTTTTGTTTTGTGTTTTGTTTGAGATGGAGTTTCGTTCTTGTTGCCCAGACTGGAGTGCAATGGCGCGATCTCGGCTCACAGCAACCTCCGCCTCCCAGGTTCAAGCAATTCTCCTACCTCAGCCTCCCGAGTAGCTGGGATTACAAGCAGGCTCCACCAGTTCCGGCTAATTTTTTGTAATTTTAGTAGAGATGGGGTTTCTCCGTGTTGGTCAGGCTGGTCTCAAAAAACTCCCGACCTCAGGTGATCCACCCGCCTCAGCCTCCCAAAGTGCTGGGATTACAGGCGTAAGCCACAGCGCCGGGCTGATT
>NW_012106598.1:1896386-1896677 GCF_000951045.1 Mandrillus leucophaeus
AAGGAGTAAGGAAAGGATCCAGTTTCAGCTTTCTACTTATGGCTCGCCAATTTTCCCAGCACCATTTATTAAATAGGGAATCCTTTCCACATTTCTTGTTTTTGTCAGCTTTGTCAAAGATCAGATGGCTGTAGATGTGTGGTATTATTTCTGAGAGCTCTGTTCTGTTCTATTGGTCTATATCTCTGTTTTGGTAACAGTACCATGCTGTTTTTGTTACTGTAGACTTGTAGCATAGTTTGAAATCAGGTAGCGTGATGCCTCCAGTTTTTTTCTTTTGGCTTAGGATTG
>NW_012106598.1:1897009-1897348 GCF_000951045.1 Mandrillus leucophaeus
GCAATTGTGAATGGGAGATCATTCATGATTTGGCTCTCTGTCTGTTATTGGTGTATAAGAATGCTTGTGATTTTTGCACATTGATTTTGTATCCTCAGACTTTGCTGAAGTTGCTTATCAGCTTAAGGAGATTTTGGGCTGAGATGATGGGTTTTCTAAATATACAATCATGTCATCTGCAAACAGGGACAATTTGACTTCTTCTTTTCCTAATTGAACACCCTTTATTTCTTTCTCTTGCCTGATTGCCCTAGCCAGAACTTCCAACACTATGTTGAATAGGAGTGGTGAGAGAGGGCATCCCTGTCTTGTGCCAGTTTTCAAAGGGAATGCTTCCAG
>NW_012106598.1:1897398-1918602 GCF_000951045.1 Mandrillus leucophaeus
CATTGCATTTATTTGTAACAGCCAAAAATTGGAAACATTTAAAATGTCTTTCAGTTGGGCGAATGGTTAGACTGTGGAACACCTATATCGTGGAATACAACTCAGCAGTAAAAAGGAACAAGTTATTGATATGCACAACACCTCAATGGATCTCAAGGGAAATATGCTAAGTGGGAAAAAAGCCAATATCAAATACATATTGTATGATTCCACTTATATAACATTTTCAAAATGACCAAATGATAGACATAGAGAACAGATTAGTGATTTACAGAGGTTGGGAGTGAGAAGAGGGGGAAAGGCATGACTAGAAGGTAGCAGTATAATGAATCTTTATGGTAGAACAGTTCTGTATCTTGATTGTGGTGGTGGTCACACATGTCTACACTAGATAAAATTGCACAGAACTATGTACACGTACACACACACACACACACACACACAACTGCATCTAAAATTGGTGAAATCTGAATAGGATCTGTCAACTGTACCAATGTCAACTTCCTAATTCTGATCCTGTACTAGAGTTGGTAAGATTTTGGCATTGGCGGAATCTGGGCGAACTATACGTGAAACCTCCACATGACAGGTTGAGCAACCCTAATCTGAAAACCTGAAATCTGAATGCTCAAAACCTGAAATTTATTAAAACAAATGTTCAGTGCAATGTATTTACAAGAGCAAAACAATTTAAGCAATATAAATACTCATCAGTAAGGGATGAGTTAGGCCAATTATTTACATGCAACATTAGGATAACATGGAGTGAAATGAGGGCATACCCATGCTAAACTGTTACAAGTGGTTGCCCTGGGAGTAAAGAAATACATATTAACTTTTTCTTTGGATATTTCAACATCGTTACACTGCTTTTGTAATTTAAAAAGTTTAAAAAATATTGTGCCCAGAAAAAGAGAGAAACAGTCATTTCTCATTATCCATAGGAGATTGGTTCCAGGACACCCTAAAATCCACAAATGCTTAAGTCCCTTATACATAATGGTGGAGTACTTGCATATAACCTACACACATCCTCCTGAATACTTAAAAGCATCTTTTGGGCCAGGCACGGTGGCTCATGTCTGTAAGCCCAGCACTTTGGGAGGCCGAGGTGGGTGAATTACCTGAGGTCAGCAGTTTGAGACCAGCCTGGCCAACATGGTGAAACCCCATCTCTACTAAAAATACAAAAATTAGCCAGGTATGGTGGTGTGCACCTGTAATCCCAGCTACTTAGGAGGCTGAGGCAGGAGAATTGCTTGAACTGGGAGGCGGAGGTTGCTGTGAGCTGAGATCTCACCATTGCACTACAGCCTGGGCAACATAGCGAGACTCTGCCTCCAAAAAAAGAAAAAAAAATCATCTTTTGGTTACTTATAATACCCAATACAATGCAAATGCCATGTTATAGTTGTTACAGTGTATCGTTTAGGAAATAATGACCAAAAAAAGGTCTGTCCGTGTTCAGTACAGAGACAACCATCCATTTCCCCCGAATCAACATCTGAAAGTTTTTGAATGCTGAAATGACGCTCAAAGAAAATACTCATTGAATCATTTTGGAGTTCGGATTTTTTGTTTAGAGATGCTCAACTGGTAAGTATAATGCAAATATTCCAAAATCTGAAAAAATCCGAAATCCAAAACACTTCTGGTCCTAAGCATTTTGGATAATTAATACTCAACCTGTATTTTTGCAACTTTCTGTGAATCTATAATGGCATCAAAATAAAAACTTATTTTATGCAATATAAGTTATTTCCAGTAAAACAACATTCAGCATATATGTTTGCCTTCATTTACTTCTGAAATCCCACTAAATGGAGTAAAGAAATGAAAAGATTATAAACGTAAAAGCATACACACACACACCCCCACCCCCGTATGAGACCATAGAAATTGAGATGACTGTAAAAATATGAAACTGGAAAATAGATGTACATGAGATAACTATTGATAGTAGACTTCTGCGAAACCACAGTAGTAGAGATGACCCCAGAGCAAGGAGCAATCAGCAGGGGTGACTCCATTCTGGACAAGGCCACTAAGAAGACCTGTTATGTAGACCTGGACAAAGTACTACAAAGCCAAGCAGCTATGGAGAACATATGGCTCGAGGCATTTGCTGGCCTTTCTGTCTCTGAAGCAGGTGCTTAGCAATGTGACAAGATGCCAGACAGTTGGAGACCTGAGTGAGTATTCACATGTTGGGGGGAAGCAGAGGGATGGCTGAATGTGGGTCTAGAGGTGGATCTGAAGTCTGAACTATTGGGGGCCAGGTGCAGTGGCTCACGCCTGTAATCTCAGCATTTTGGGAGGCCAAGGTGAGTAAATCACTTGAGGTCAGGAGTTCGAGACCAACCTGGCCAATATGGTGAAAACCTCTCTCTACTAAAAATACAAAAATTAGCTGGGCATGGCGGTGCGTGCTTGTAATCCCAGCTACTTAGGAGGCTGAGGCAGGAGAATCGCTTGAACCTGGGAGGCAGAGGATGCAGTGAGCCGAGATCGCACCACTGCCCTCCTGCCTGGGCGACAGAGAGAGACTCTGTCTCAAAAATAAAAATTTTTAAAATAAATAAATAAATAAATAAAGTCCAAGCTATTGGGAAAAATCAAATAGCACAGGAGCTGAGGAGGAGTGGTCCCAGTGCCTCCTGTGTCTGAGCCTTGCTCTGTGGACTAGGAGGGAGTAGACGAACCTGATTTATAGGGCCAAGGTTGGGCTGGACACCCCCAGTCTGAATCAGTGGTTTTCAAACTTTGTAAAGCAGTGGAACATTTTCTCCAAAGTAAATCTTAAATAAAAGTGTAAACCACCAAAACAAAGTGAGGTTGCTCTGGTAGCAACTGCATCCTTGATTTCCAGGCCTCCTGAGGGTCCCACACCCGGATGTTGAAGCAAAAAGGAATTCAAAAATGTAGTAATTTTCTCTATCAAGAAGTCAGGTTAGAATCCGAACTTTCAAGTATGCAAATTAACTAGAATGTCTCCAGTCTGTGTTAGATAGAACCTGAAAAGGGAAATTTTGAACTAGCACACCAGTCACCATTTCCAGTCTGCTCTCTTGCAGCCCCATGGCCCCTGTAATTTAGCTGTTTAAGCCTTTTCCTCTGGCCAAACAGCTAAACTTGAGCCAGGTGGACTTAAACACATGAACCAATTCAGTTTACTGTCTAAAAATGAAAGAGAAAAATCTGCCAGGATCTTCTCCTCATCCCCACAAAGTTCCCAAGAACAGAATTCAGCCCTCCTCCCCTCCCACTACAAACACAGGGGAGAGGCCAGCCCAATATAACTTAAAACAGAGCGACCCTGCAGCCCTCTCAGACAAATTACATCAAAACAAGTCAAAGCAAATGCAACTGTCCTTACCAGTTTTGTAAAGGAATTGCCTGGGAACCATTCCTTTTCAGACCTAATTAAAAAGTCAGTTTTGAATTACAGAACAAGATGGTATGAGAGCCAGTGTTCAACAGGCAGAACAAACAAACACGCAAAGATAAAATGCATGGGCTTTTACAGAGAGTTGCTGCCAGCGACAGCAGAAATGGCTCTCTTTCAGCCAAGTCTGGGGTGCCCTGGAAAACTTCATACCTCTCCAGGGAGACAGTTCCCAGAAACCTCCCTCCCCTGCAAAGCACTCCTATAATAAATAAATAAACTACATTTCCCAAAGTTCTCTTTGCTCAGGCCTGGGGCTATATTTTAAACCACTCTGTAATTGTCCCCCACCAGAAAAGCAGAAACGTTTAAATGTGACAACCTTTTGACATACAGAGTTGACTCAGCTCATTTCAAATTTCATCTTATCTCCAGTGTCCTTGGGCATGTTTTAAAAGATAAAAATACCAACTGGGACCAAGATCAGCAAGGTATAATAGAACAAGAGTCCAGTGCTTTTTACCCTCAACAAATGCATTATATTTCATTTAGATCAGTGGTCTCAAATATTAGCATGCGTCAGAATCACCTGAATTCAGGGCTTGTTAAAATACAGATTGCTGAACCGCACCTCCACAATCTCAGATTCAGCAGATTTGGAGGGGGTCCAAAGAATATGCATTTCTAACAAGTTCCACTGGTTCTGGATTTTACTTTAAGAACTGCTGATGGAGATTATCTACATGGTCAATTCCAAATCTGTTGGAAAAGAAGGCACACGGTTACTGATTTCTGCAAGCTTTGAACTAGAAGTACCTCTAAGGAGAAGACCCCAGCCATCTCTAGCAGTGTGGGGAATAGTAAAAGGCAAAGCAACTAGTTCCGGAAGATCCAGAAACTGGCACTGCCTTGTCCAGCATTTTCATTTTCCCACTGAGGAAATGTAGGCTTAGAGGGAATCAATTTGTGCAGTCTCCCAGTGAGTCCATGGTTGTGCTGGGACAAAGTACCCAGTTGTCCTGGCTCCCAGTCCAGTGCTCTGGCCCTTGCTGGAGTAAAATGGGACACCTGGGCTTGACAAGGAACAAAGAAGCCAACATGATTCTGATTCATCCCAATTTCTCCACAGCCTTCTACCTTTTCATTTCCTCTGCATTGGTAAAAGTATAATTCCCAACCCAGGAATTCCTACTCTCGCTTTCGTTCATGTCTTTGTACCTAAGACAGGCAGTCAAAATGGGGCAGCCAATAGCCACAGCAGACTTTAATCACAATATCTGGAGGATACATTAATGAATGTAGACCCATTTATTTACTTTTCTATGTACCTTGTCTATGTGACAGCAAGCAACAATAGAATCTCAGGAAACACCAACCAGACCCAGGCATCAATCTGCTACTCTGTTATTAGAAGGAAATTAGCCTTTAAGAAAAATTGTCTGGGCTTACCAATCACTCCCACCAGCCACCAGGGGTCACATAAATAAAAGTTTTTACTGGGCCTTTCTAATTCACAAACCTACCCTCTTCCACCACAGGCCTTGGTAGAACACATAATTCAGCAACAAGAATCCCTTGAAGAAGAAAAGAAAACACCTATAAAACTATATCTTTTTCTAATTCCAGAGATGTGAAACTCTTCAGGAGTTTAGGCCAGGGTTCACAACAATCCATTATCTGAAAGCACAGATGTACAGATAAACTATTATTTTGGTAAAGATACATCTTCTAAAACACCAGTCAGCTTGGCATTGTGTTTGTCCTTGAATTGAAGAACGATATCATTTTATCGTCTTAGCCTTGAGCATGGTTATCAATGCCAGTAACTAAGAGGCCTAACTTGAAAGATGGTCATGCTGTCCGACTTACAAATGCCTTCTACTCAGTTAACATGGACTGCTGAAAGCAAATGGTTTATACACTGTTGCACAAGTGAAAAATCTGGCCTCCTAACAGTTGTTAAATGTGCCAGCTAAGAGCCTCTGAAGGTCAGTCTGCCAGGGCTGGGGCAGTGACCACAGCCACGTGCTGTGCCTTTTGCAGCTCAGCACCGCATGGTGCAGCTGTTGTATTGGCCAAAGAAAGTGCTGGCAGCCCCCAGAGAAACAGAGACTTAATTCACTTGCAGGAACTTTCCTGAAAGAGTCTTTTAAGAAGCATTTAAGGCAGACCAGGTGCACTTTTTTTCTTTCTAAATCTCATTGCTTTGTCAAGTATTCTCATTTATGACTCCAACACTCTTTATGTGCAACATTAACCATCCATTGTTATATTATAAATTATAATGAGAATTTTTATAAAACATATTTAATGATAATTCATGATTTCTAGGTAGATTCCTTTAGATGTATAACACTTAAATATCTATGGTATAGCACTGTCGATATGTACATAGCAGGGATTGCAATTTAGGTTGGCTGGGGTTTTGTTAAAAGTTTTGTAAGTTGTGCAGATTTTATCTTTAAATAAAACTGTGTGTGTGTGTGAGAGAGAAAGAGAGAGAGAGAGAAAGAAAGAGAGAGAGAGAGAGAGATACATAGTGCTCAGATATAAACAGTAGTAAAAGAAAGCTGATTCAATTCAGTATGTCACACTGTTAAGACTTCCAGCTGTCAAGTGCTTCCACTGTAAACAGGAGGCGGGAAGGATGGGATCTAGAGGGAAAAGAGATTGCATAAAAGTGAAACTTCACGACGTGAGGGCCGGGGGTTGGACTCAAGTCACCATCTATTTAGGTGAAAACTGCCAATACCCTGAATAATTCTAGGATATACTCTGTGGTCCTTCACTAGACTCTGAAAGTACTCAGGCCACAAACACTCCCAGTCCTAGCATGACAAAAGACCTCCCTGTGCCAGTAAGTAAAAATGAGTGCCAGAGCGATACTCAAAGGTAAATATTTGGGGTAGGCAGCTGTTTGCATAATGTGATTTTAAGTGTGACAAGCACGCACTCCACCCAAAAAAAAAAAAAATCTATGCTATAGACCCAGGTCACGGATGCCTGCAATTCTACCATTAGGGAGTATTTCCATCCCAGTCAGAGACTTAGGAATCATCCTTGACTCCTCTCTCTCCTTCTCTGACCCCATTCAATCAATCATGAATTCCTCCTTCCTAATTCTTGACTCTGTCCCTTTATCTTCATTCCCTCTGACAGTACATAGCTCAGGTCACCGCCAACTCCTGCCAGGATGACTGTGGTTACCTCCTGACCTGTCTCTGTGCCTCCAATTTGTTCTCCACACTGCAACTGCAACAAATGTAATCTTTCTAAGATTCTGATCTGATTATGACAATCCCCAGATTAAAACCATTAGCTGAGTTCTCAAGGCCCTCAGAATGAAGTCCAGATTCCTTAATGGGGTTTACAAGCCCTTATGCTCTGGCCATTGCTGACCACTGCGGGCTCTCCTATGCCACTGCCTCCCCGTCAGTGCACTCACCTTTTCTTAGTCCCTTATTTTTGCTTCCAGGCCTTTGCACACATTGTCCCCTTTGCTTGGAACACTCTCCCCGCTTTCCTACCTTTGTTCTCAAAGACTGCATGACCCTAAATTTATCCCTATTTTAGCACTTTCTTACCATGTAAGCTTTATCTACCTGACTCTCTCTGATTCTTTCCGAATTAGGACTATGTATTTCACAAATGCCAGAACTGTTACTTACTCACTGCTTTATTTCCAGGACCTAGCAAATGCTTGTCTCATAGTAGTCAGTCAATAAATATTTGTTGACTAAATGAACAAGTGAATTCCAGTAAATGTCTTATCTTTTATTAACAATGTTGGTAATTCACACTTCAGTATGATTTTTCATACTACAGCTCTCTAAGAATATATTTGAGAGGGTTAATGAAATAAAGGCAGAATTGGCTCTAGAAAACCGGGGGACAATATAAAGGCAATGGTTAGCCAAGAGAGAAAGGCACTGGGAGGGAAGGTAAGAACAGGCACTATTGGGATTGCTTAGATAGGGGTCCTTTATGGATAAAAAGAAAATAGCAGCTGGGCGCAGTGGCTCATGCCTGTAATCTCAGCACTTTGGGAGGCCAAGGCGGGTGGATCACTTGAGATCAGAAGTTTGAGACCAGCCTGGCCAACATGGTAAAACCCCATCTCTACTAAAAATACAAAAAATTAACCGGGCATGGTGGTGCATACCTGTAGTCTCAGCTACTCAGGAGGCTGAGGCAGGAGAATTGCCTGCACTGAGGAGGTGGAGGTTGCAGTCAGGCGAGATTGTGCCGCTACACTTCAGCCTGGGTGACAGAGCAAGAGTTGTGAAGAAAGAAAAGAAAAGAAAAAAGAAAAGAAAAGAAGAAAAGAAAAGGAAGGAAATGAAAAGGAAGGAAAAAGAAAAAGAAAAGCAATCAAAGCTTGAGTTCTGTCCCTGATTTCATCCCCAAGGTCACCACCAAGAAAAGTTGGTTCCTCTGCATGGGTTGAACAGTGAAGTACCCGCACTTGGCCTGTGGCTCCACCCACGGCTGGCTCAATTCCTGCCACTCAGGCCTGGCCATAGTCCCAGGCCTATGCCATGGAGAAGCTGCAAGAACAAGGCAGAGTGTACTGGACAGCCTGTGTCGCCCTGGCCAATTTGACCAAACTTATCTAGTCACAGATGGTTATGAGTAATTTTTTGCTTATCACAGCCTTTCAGAAAAGTATTAAAGTTTCAGCAGCCCATGCTTCAGGTATTTTCCTCCCCAAGTGTACTCTTTTATCTATAATCAGTACAATGGAAAAATAAGATGTAAAATGTGTTCGCTGGTTTGTTTGTTTGTTTTACTACTGACCTCAGTCAATCACCCAGTGATGTTTCTGGGCAATACAAAAATATCTTCTTCCTTCTGTCCCATGATAAGGGGTATTTTCTAAGCCTCAGACGTGAGCCCTGATTTTTTTCCGTCTCTCTTCTTTCCTTGGGGAACGAATTCTACATACTGATGATGCCTAAATTTAATATATCCACCTCGACCTCATAAACAGACTCCACCCCCACATATTTCATTGTCTATAGAACATTTTCCTTTGGATAGCTCACCAATCACTTCAACCCAACAATCCCAAACTACCTTGTTATCTTACCTTCCTCCAGAAAAATATCTGAGCCACAGCTGCAACATCCTAACTTTTTCCAGTACACCATTATTCTCCTAGTCACATGGCAGAAAACTCACTCCTCCCACTAGAACACAAACTGTCACCTCATCAGTGAGGGCCACCTTGACTACTACATTTAACATTTCATCTCTATGGCCCCAGCATTCTTGATTCCCCCTTAAAGTGCTCTGTTTGTTCCATAGCATTTATTGTTTTCTTGTATGCTACATAATTTACCTATCTACTTATTATTTCTCATTCTGTCCCCAAATCCTGCTAGAATGTAAGCACCACTGAAGACAGGGATTTCTGTTCACGGATATTATCCCTGTGCTTTTAACAGTGCCCAACATACAGTAGGTACTCCATAAATATGTGTTCAATTAATTCATTCACTCTACAGTTATATACTTAATATAACAAATAATGTAACTTTAAATACCTTACTCCTGTGATTGGAATTTACACTCTGTGAAGTAGAGGTCTTTGACTGCTCTGTCCACTGTTGTGTCCCCAAAATCTAGAATGGCACCAGGTAGCATAGATGTTCAATAAAAATTTGTTGAATAAATGAACGAATGGATAGGAACTCATTGAGTACCTTTTAGTACCAAGTACTAAGCTAGGTGCTTGGGGATTCTGGATATTTTAAATAACTATGATGCAATGGGATAAAGATATATAACAGAAATCGGAACAAAATGGCATGGGAACTCAAGAGCAATGGCACTGAAGATCATTCTTCACACCTGAGTCTGAAAGAAGACATAGATGTCTATCCGCTCCCTGTGCCAGGTAAAGGGCCACAAAGGGATTAAAGTGTATGGTATGGAGCAATGTTTCTCAAATGTTATTCGCATATGAGTCACCTGGGGACTCTTATTAAAACAGACTCTGGTTTGGTGGGCCTACGGTAAGCCCTAAGATCTTACATCTCTAACAAGGCCGAAGGTGATGTTCAGGCTGCTGGTCCTCAAACCGCACACTGACTGACAAATTTACTCAACTCAGCACCCATGCCCCTTATTTCTTTCTACTAGACTCAAATTTTGTCTGTGTATCTAACACGCCCTCCTCCAGCATGGAGAGGAAGTGGTTCTAGTCCCAGCCCCAGGGGTAGACTGGATTTGAGCTCGGCCAATCAGGACAAGGCATTCTTTTGACTGATTACTGCATGAGAATGGGAATGGGAAGTAAGGATGTATGATCTGTTTAGGGGAAAGGTTTTCCTTTCTATGCTGCTGTCCTTAAACAAAGAAGCATATGGCTTGATGGATACAGGCAGCCATCCTCCAACATGAGAAGCATCAGCCTCAAGAGGAAGCCAATGCCAAGGGTGCTGAGTGGAGAGGGGGAGAGAACTTGGGTCCTTGATGATGCCAGTTAGCTGCTGATTGTGTTGATCCTGGAACCTACTCTACCTCTGATCTTTCAGGTGTGTGAAACGATAAGTATCCTTGTTGTTCAAGCCAATTTGAGGTCAAGACTTCCACTGGCAGCAGAAATTATCCTAATGATTACATCTGATTTTTGTTTATTTGTTTAGGGAACAAACATTTATTGAATACTACTATGTCTCAGGCACCAGAAAAATAAGACAGGCATAATTCTCTACCCTCATAAAATTTATAGCCTAGATGATTATTAATTTGATAGAGTTCAAATTTCTGAGATGAGCATGATTTCATTTTAAATTATTTATATCCTTGGATAGGGACTACTTCTCCCTCCCTAGCCATGCCCCGAAATAGTTCTTTATGAATCATCTCTGCCCTGATACAACTGCTTCATCCTAAAACAGAACTTTGTCTCCTTACACTTGAATATTGCAACAGTACCCTAACACCCCTCTCAGATCCCATCTACAAACTAGTACCCTGTTAATCTTCCTAAAGCATCAAATTCATGAGAGAAAAATCTCCAGAGACCCTCCGTTGCTTAAACTAGTGATTTTCAAGCTTGCTTTATGAAAGCAAAAAACTGTTTCTTCAAAAGCAAAAAATGTTCTTATACAAAATCACAATGTATTAAATAGACAAACTAGTGCTGTGCTATAGAAGTGAGAGGCACCCAGAATCTCGTCCCCTCCCTAACCCCACTCCTACTTCATATCCCAACACACCCCCTTCGTGAGGAGTGGTAGTGTCCAACTGGTGCCTTCATTTCACATAGTTTCACAAACAGTAGCCTTGTCATAGGGTAAAATTAAAAATTTCTACTTGTCATTCTATTACCTGCCTCTATTATCTGCCTACATTCTTGAATTGACCAAGTCTAGCCTCCCCACTACCCTTCAAACATACACACTCAAGTCTTTGCCTAGGCTATTACTTGCATCAAAAATGTGTGGACGAGGTGCAGGGGCTCATGTCTGTAATCCCAGCACTTTGGGAGGCAGAGGCTGGTGGATAACTTGAGGTCAGGAGTTTGAGACCAGCCTGGGCAAAATGGTGAAACCCCATCTCTACAAAAAATACAAAAATTAGCCGGGTGTAGTGGCTCATGCCTGTAATCCTAGCTACTCGTGAGGCTGAGGTGGGAGGATAGCTTGAACCCAGTAGGTGGAGGCTGCAGTGACCTCTGATAGTGTCACTGCTCTTCAGTGTGGGCGACAGAAACCCTGTCTCAAAAAAAAAAAAAAGAAAGAAAGAAAAGAAAAGAAAAAACGGATCCACCTCCACTAGAAACCTGAAAACAACACAGAACACACACTTCCAGCATCCACATGGCAGGCATGACCAATCAATCCCAATCCATCAGTCTGACTTTCCTCTGAGTTTGGTAGCTCCACAGTTTGTTTCCATGCATCACATTGGTCAACCACTATCAATCCTATTATTTGATACTCAAAAGAAATGTGTTTTTATCCTCTGCAGTAAATACAGCCCTTATTCCATCATTTTATACATTCACATTGGCACTTAATTATAAAGTAGTTTGATGTGTGTGATTCCTCAGTTTGATTATAAATGACTGGAAGCTAAGGCCTATATTTTCTCTTCTTTCCCCTGGATTCTTGGCTCAGCTGTTGCCACTTAGCAGGTATTAAATAAATGCATACGTAATGAATAAATGTTAAGACAACTATTAATTTGTATCTTTCAAAGCATGCTGATAGGATCACCATACCATATCAAAACACGAGACAGCCCTACAGCTTGAAGTACCACTTTAGGAATCAAGAAATCAGAGCTCTTCTCCCCCAGGAGCACTACTAACTAGCCATGTGGTCCTTTCGTCTTCTAGGCCTCAGTTTTCCTCATTCATTAGAAGGGACTTGATTATATTGTTTCTGAGGGTCAATATTAGGGATGTTCTTCAGGTTTGCTAGGCGAAGAAGCACTCAGATTACCAGGTTGCTGTGGGTGTGGAGTTCATCCTCCATGTCCCTAGCTGTAATCTGGGTTCCTGGACTTCCCAGCCAGGCCCTATGCCAGACCTTATGGAGAACTGGCACAACAGTTCCTGCCACGAAGCGTGACTACCCTTCTTTGTGTGAAAGCCTCGTCAGTTTATCCCCATCGAACAGACTCTGTCAGTCGGGCAGAGTTTCACAACAAACTCTGTTGAGGCTTTTAACCTCCTGCATACCCGGCTTCCACATGATTGTCTTTGGCTTGGACACCAATCCCTGGTCTAATCAGCTGGGGCCAAAACAACAGGATCAGTTTCACTCAGGGAATAGTCAAGCCACTTTATGTAGGAAATAACTGATTTGGGTCATCATTCTCAGAGAAGGGGGCTGCAGGTGTGGCATAACCTACACTCCCATAAACTCTTTTCTCTCCATTTCTAAAACATTTTATGTGAATTAACCAAATACTGACAATCATCATAAAGAGCATTAAGAAATGTGCAACATGAATGAAAGATTACATTATTCACTTAGCAGTAACTTAATCTTTCTGCACAGTAGAAACGCATACAGAAAGAAGACCTAGAGAAGAGGCTAACTACACAAATGGCAGAAAACCAACTCCCCTAAAGAATTTTTGGGATCCAGAGATCTTAAACATAATGTAGTGTTCCTCCAGTATTTAAAATGAAAGAAATATTTTTAAGAGGACACAGGGAATAAAAGTGTTTTATAACCTTCTGACATGTAGCTAATTCAAACACAGCCTGCCTGGTACGTGCTCGGCCATAGCCAGTAACAAAATCTCCAGCCTGTGGACCAGTTCCCAGTCCCCTCTCCTGGGATCCAGGCACAAGTGTGCTTTCCAGAATGGGTTGGAGTGTGCTAGCCCACATATCTCACTTAAGCAGAGAAATCAGGGGCTGACCCTTGAGTCCAAGGCCTTTGACAAGAGATACACTTTTATAAATAAAAAGAAACAAAATATGGCACTATGTTTTCAACTATCATTTCAAAAGCAGATTTAAGAATGTCAGGATCATAACTGTTACACCCGGAAAATAGCACAGAAGATGCCACAGGATCACCCAGACAGCACTTCATGGGGAAAGGAGCCTAGACTTTGCTTTCATACAGCCCTAGGATTGAATTCCTATTATGCCTTCCCCAGTTTGCAAATTTTTTGCAAAGTGCTTAATATTAATAGTAGTTACAGTTCATCAAGCACAGTAGGCCCTTCTTATCCATGGGTTCCATATATCTGGATTCAACCAACCTCAGATCAAAAATATCTGGGAAAAAAATTGTATCTATACTGAATATATACAGACTTTTTTTCTTGTTGTGATTCCCGAAATAATACATTATATTAATAACAATGATTTATATAGCATCATACTGCATTGGATATTACAAGTAATCTGGAGATGATTTAAAGTATGGGAAGATATGCATAGGTTAAATGCAAATATGACAGCACTTTGTATCAGGGACTTGAGCGTCCTTGGATTTTAGTATCCATGGGGAGTCCTGGGACCAATTTCCCATGGATGCTGGGGGATAATTGTACTTTATTCTGTGCCAAGGCATGATATGCATAATCACATTTACTCTTTACAAGAACCCTGGGAGGTAGAAATTATTGAGTCTCTGAGATAGTAACCTTCTCATAGCCAGTTAACGTGTAGAAGGGAAGCCAAGATTCAGAGCCAGGTCTGAAGCTCTCCACTGCCTTTCCTATTCATCCTCTCTGAGACTTCATTTCCTCATTTATAGAATAGCTATAATAATACCTCCCTTAGAAAACTGTAGGGAGATTTCCATTTTGTTTTATTGTAAACATGCCTGGAACATAGTGATTGCTTAATAACTTTTGGCTAGTAATATAAATTTACACATGAAATACTGAAGTCACAAAGGGTCCCGCTGGCCACAAACCGGTTTCCTTGATTTCTAGTATGTTATTTATTTATTTATGAGACAGGGTCTCCCTCTGTCACCCTGGAATACAGTGGTGCGTTCTTGGCTCACTGCACCCTCTACCTCCCACGTTCAAGTGATTCTCCTGCCTCAGCCTCCCGAGTACCTAAGATTACAGGCACCCGCCACCACACCCGGCTAAGTTTTGTTTTTTTAGTAGAGACAGGGTTTCACCATGTTGGCCAGTCAGGCTGGTCTCAAACTCCTGACCTCAAGTGATCTGTCTGCCTCGGCTTCCCAAAGTGCTGGGATTACATGCATGAGCCACCATGCCCGGCCTCCAGCCTGCTTTTTAAAAACATTTTTTAAAGAAGTCTAATTTAACATTATCACAAGTACAAAATGTAGAATAATATAAAATCACCCCAAATTCAATCACACATATATAGTTTCCCCTCCCAAGCTTTAGTGAGGTATAAGTGACAAAAATTATACATATTTACAGTATAGAATGTGATATTTTGATGTATGTATACATTACACATAGTTTTTTGTATATTTTCTCCTGCTGTTTTCTCACGTGTTTTTTAAAAGATTGTTATAGTTTTATATTCTTTTTTTCTTTTTTTTTCTGAGACAGGGTCGTGCTCTGTCACCTAGGCTGGAGTGCAGTGGTGCAATCTTGGCTCACTGCAACCTCCCTCCACCGGGTTCAAGTGATTCTCCTGCCTCAGCCTCCCAAGTAGCTGGGATTACAGGTGCACGCCATGACATCAAGCTAATTTTTGTATTTTCAGTAGGGACAGGATTTCAGCATGTTGGCCAGGCTAGTCTCGAACTCCTGGCCTCAAGTGATCTGCCTGTCTCGGCCTCCTAAAGTGCTGGGATTATAGGCAGGAGCCACCGCGCCCAGCCTGTAGTTTTATATTATATTTTTTCACTTATCATTGTCATAAATATGAATATCATAAATAATATGAATACTATGCTACATCCTATTTATACTTAGCATCTTTAATCACAAAATAAGTGAAACATTCTGGAATTATTTTTTCTCCTTTGGATGAGTTTGGACCCTGTGTGAGAGAAATCTAGAATAGAATCCTCAGCTCTACCACTTATCGCCATGTGACTTTAGGAAAGTTCTTAACTCTCTAAGCCTCTGTTTACTTATTTGTAAAATGGGGATAATGATTCCTAAATCAGAGGATTATTGTGAAGATTAAGTGAGGTAACACTTGTAAAGCCTCTATGCTTTTACTATTCACAATAAGCTTTTATTAACTATAGTTATTCTTAACTAGAGGCTTCTCCTTCCCCATCCAAACAGCATTACTTCACATTTTCTGTTAATCAATGGCTTTAGAGAAATATGCTTAGAGATTACATTGGTTTAAGAGAGGGAGAAGTGAAAGGGGAGAGAAAAAGAGAGAAGCAAGCCTGGGAGCTGGAAGGCTCTGCTAGGCTCTCTGACTGCACATCATGCCTGCCTTAGCCCTTTTCTTGCAACTCTTGCAACTGCAGGAGCAGCAGGGGTTCCCAGGCTGAAATTCCATTCCCAGGTAGCTCAGAGGGCAGATCTGGTCACTGCTGGGATGTGTGGGCTGTGCCCACCTGCTCCCTCAGGCAGCCTCATTACACGCTGGCTCCCTCGGGATGACCGAAGCCTCTGTGGCCTGGGATAGAGGCAGCTGGGGAAGTCAGGGCAGCTTTCTGTGTTCTGTGAGAGCTTCTCAGTTGTCTGAAATCCTCAGCCTTCAAAGTAGAGCTGATCCCTACACAGAAATGTGAAACTGCTGTGAGTCAAATAAATCATTAATAGGCAAGCTGGGAAAGAATGGGCAGTAAAGAAGACAAAGGGTCAATCCTAACCCTTCTCAGAAGGACGGACTTCACACGTGCCCTTTACTTCCTTACTTGCAGGCAATGGCCTGCAACACACAAGAGGCTTTTTGCTGCCCCAGGAAGGCTCCAGAAGCATTCCACACAACTGAGCACTCCCTGGTTCTGGAAACACTCTATTCTCTTGGCTGCCATGATGCCATCCTCTCCCGCGCTTTCTTCTGCTTTTCTGGATGTTCCATGACTCCCTCCTTTGTCTGCCATTTCTCCTCTACTTGACTTCTAAATGTCAGAGCTCCTTAGGGGATGGCTCTAAGCTCTGTCCTCTTTATGAACTTTCCCTCTCCCTAGATGACCTCATCCATTTCCATGATTTGAAATACCTAATCCTAAATTTTTATCTTCAGCTCAGATTTTTCTGAGCTCTAGACCTATTTGTCCAATACCATGGATACACACATCTCCACTTAAATGTCTCTAAGATCTTTTGTAACTTAACATGTCCCAAACTCTTGATCTTAACACCCCAATACACATTCCCCCAAATTGTTCCTTCATTCAGTGCTACTCTCTTAGTAAATCTCAAGGATTCCCATCTGCTCAGTAGCTCAAGCATACCTGAGACCTAGAAGTCATCTTTGATTCATCCTCTTCCCTCACCACCCCCATTCAGTTGATCAAAAATCTCTCTCAATTCCTCCTCTACAATATTTCTTGCATCTTCCCACTGTTACCGTCCTGGCCCAAGCCTTCTCTTCTGATAGCCAGCTAGCTAATCACCCTGAGCCCTCCATATGGAAACAGGGATCATTTAAAACACAGTAAACAGGGTCAAGTCACTATCCTACACAAAAACACTTCAATGGGTTCCCGTTGCACTTAATGATAGCCAATATGTCAGGCACTTTGCAGAGATTATCATGTATTACACATGTGCATTACCTTAGTCTTCACAACCCTGTGATTATCATCCTGTTTTACAGATAAGGAAACTGATGATTGGAGAAATTAAGTAATTTGCCCAAACTGACAACTAGAACAGTGTAGAGTTAAGATTTGAACTCAGTCAGTCTGACTGCAAAACCCAAGCCTCTCAATCACTACTATCCTGCCTTTCACTTAAGATGAAATCCAAATTCCCTAACATAACCTAAAAGACTCTGGCCTCCACCCCCTCTTTAGCACCATCTCCTTCTGCATCTCCATCGTTCAGTGTGTTCTAGCCATGTGGGTCTTCTTTCAGTGACTCTAATACCTTAAGGGGCCATGAAAATTATGTTTACTACGCTTTCATTATAGCACAGGGAAATGGCTAGGATATGACATTGAATGCACTGAATGAAAACACATAATTGCTTACATTATATATGTCTGAATGTGAGCAACTTTGATTATTATACAGTCCCAAGTTATCCTGATTAAAATATTAAAACAATTGAGTTTTTATGGGCAGGTGATGGAAAACTTGAATAAACTTTTAGCAATGGGGGTGATATTTTTTTTCTAATGACTCCCAGAAGAAAATGCTATTTTTAGTAGTCAACTCCCAGAAGAAAATGCTATTTTTTAGGAGTATGTTTAACTGAAAAAGCTTATATTTCCACTTAAATTTAGGCAGTTCCGCTTATTCTTCTCCTTCTTCTCCTTCTCTTTCTCCTTCAAGTAGGGCCTTGCTTTGTCACTCAGGCTGGAGTATAGTGGCACAATCGCAGCCCAACTGCTGGGTCCAAGTGATCCTCTAGCCTCAGCCTTCCAAACACTGCATTACAGATGTAAGGCACTGTGCCTGGCCTTAGGCAATTATTTTTGACAGAAGGTATAAAAACTAGTGTCACATTATAAAGTCCTCATCAAATATCTCATGCTTAAGCAAAGACCCCAAATCATAGTTTGTAGATTTATTGCAGCTTTCATTCAAAATATCTTTTTAATCATCTGTCACACAGGAAAACCTTGATATCTTCCTATCGGCCTAAAGAAATAAGAAACACAATAGGACCGTGGTTATACTTTTAAATATTAGGGAGTTTAGAGCCCCAGATATTCTATATGCAGACCACCATGCTCATGTTTATGTCTTTTTTTTTCTTACGTGTTAGAAATGTTTATTTGTCAAAAAATTATTTAAAAATGGGAGGAGTGGAGTAAAACAAGGCTAAATTTCAGCTAATACTGTAACACCATCACAGGTCAGATATAAAAAAACAAACATCAACAAAACCCCCAATGGTTCTAGCAATTTCAGAAGATTAACTTCAACGTTAGAGTCCAGAACTAACAGAGAAGAATAAAAGGCTGCTTGCCACTACACGGTCATTTTAAAGAGAAAGGAGATGCTGCAGGTAGGCAGGGAGAAGTATTCAACTCCTAGGAAAAGCAAGATAAGAGGGGTTCCAATGCACGGGAAAAAGGGGATGCCAGCATAATCTTTACCCAGGACTGTTCAGAGGCTGAGAATATAAGGAACAGAGTAAAAAGGCTGCAGAGACTAGTATCAGGAGGAAAGAAAAGTCAACTTAGAAGAATTAAATTAAGAAAGAAAACATAGTTGGTCACAAACTTCTTTTGTTTACTGAAACGTGAAGCAATGGAAATATCCTGGCAAAGTGGACCGCACGGAGCAAGTTCTCATATATGCCCGCAGCGGAGGTTCAGTCCACAATTATTCTACCTCCAGTTTTTAAAAGGCTGAGCATCAGGCTCGGTACATATACTGCTCCTGTTCATAACGGGCCATGCCATGTAGAGAATTCCGTGTAGCTGCTGAAGCCTGAGATAACTCACTCTCTGGCCCATAACCATAGCCCTCTCCAACTGTGGGGAGCATGGTTGCAGCGCGACGCGGTAAGGCTCCTGTCCGTTCCATAATAGGAGGAATTGGTGGCCGGAGCAGCAGCCATAGCAGCTGAAGTGGCAGCAGTGCGGGAGCTTGGCAATAGGTGTCTGTCGTAGGGATTAGCAGAAATAGAGTTGAGGTGGCTGGTCACAGTTGTACTTTGGACTTGAGGCAGATGGGACATGGTCTGCTCTGCCTAGTTATATGCAGAAGCTGCTGCTGCCGCTGTTGCTACTGCCTCATAAAAGCAGACCCAGCATTGCTAATAGTATCGCTTATAGATACTCCATATGCATTGTTGTAATACCTGGATTCCCCATAGCCCACGGTATAAGGCGTGTGAACTGCTCCATACTGTTCATTATACTGCTCAGTAAAGTCTGCCACACAACCTGTGTGATCTACTGGGCACTCTTTGGACCAATGACCTTCTTTCTTACTCTGATAGCAGCCACACTGGTCTCCCATCCCAGGGGCAGTTTGAAGCCGGCTTGTTGACAACTGCACATGCATTATCTTGCCTTGAAACTCTGTGTTGTCAAGGCCCCTGACGGTCTCCACTGCATCCTCTGACCACTCCTCATACATTCCATGTGTATGAAAGCATAATCTTTCACGATATCACATTCGATGACTGGACCATACATCTCAAACTTGACTCGAAGCTCTTTGTTGGTACAAGTGGGACTGATGTTACCCACATGTAACTTGGTTGAAGCTTTGCTCTTACTCTTGCTGGCTTCAATGTTGATGTTCACCCCATGAAGCTTGTAGTAGTGCAGATTGTGTATGGCATCCTCAGCCGCTGTCTTGTCTTCTGTGTGTACAAAGCCGTAGTTCTTAATGATGTCATATTCCAGTACCTTCCCATACTGCTTGAAAAGAGAGTGGATCTCCTGCTCTGTGGCCTCCTGGGGCATGTTTCTGATGAACAGCTTCACCATCCTGACAAGCGCCTCTGGATGGCAGCGGCAGAGGTAACTCCTGCATCAGAGAGAACCCTAAAAAATCGTTTGTCTTGATAAGAGAAAAACTTCAGCCAAAATTAAATTTAAAAGAGTTTAACTGAGCAACGAACGATTCACAAATCCGGAGCCAGAGTAGGCTCAGAGACTCCAGGGCAGCCACATGGTGGAAGGAGATTTATGGACAGGAAAAGGAAAGTGACATGCAGAAAACGGAAGTGAGGTACAGAAACAGCCAGATTGGTTACAGCTCAGCGTTTGCCTTATTTGAACACAGTTTGAACAGTTGGCTATATATGATTGGTCAAAACTCAGAGATTGGCACATGTGTAGGCTACAGTGTGTTTACAACTCCACTTGTTATAGTTCATGATGCATGGAGAAAACTTTAGGCCAAAATCAAAATATGTAAGGAGGCAGCTTTAGACTAAACTTGATTTAACAGCCTTAATAAGATCCCTGTTCAAAGGCTCACATTTCTGTAGAAGCTACAGTTTTTCAGTTCCAAGGATAGGTAAAAACAGGGCAGCACCATGATCTATAAAATCTAGAGTTATGGCTCAGAGTTAGGGCCTTTTCTTGGTGACATTGTGATGGTTGAGCTGGTCTACAATAAATCTGTGAGGGCAGAACTTGGAAGCGTTGGCTGCCTTCACGGCATGGAAGGCCTCAGCTCTGCGTACCACAGCGTGGTTGTGCTCCTGCCCCATGGTCAGGTAGGACGTGCCTGTGCAGTAGTAGTTCTCACGGTCTGCGGGGCGGCCGCTGGTGCTTCCAGATCCACTGCCTTCCAGGAATGCCACCACAAGAGAGGAGGGCAGTCAGGAACTTGGAGCCTAGGGCTGCACTCATCAGACAGCCAAGTCGTTTTGACCACTGAAGCACAGATGAAATGTTTAACTATCTTCTTACAATATTTAACTTAGTAATTTAGTTTAAAATGCATATACAAAATTATATGTATTAAAAAACTTTTTTTTAAAATTGCCTTTTCCCACTCACATATTTTATGAAAACATTTTATTCAAACTTTTTAAAGGCATGTTTCATGTCAGTGTCTTCCATCACCTCTAAAGAGATGTTCTCTACCAATTTTCCTGACCACCTCACCTTCACTTCTACTCAAACGATTTGCAACATAGTATTTTCTTCTTAAAAACAAAAAATTTATTACAGACTGGGTATGGTGGCTCATGCCTGTAATCCCAGCATTTTGGGAGGCTAAGGAGGGAGGATCCCTTGGGGCCAGGAGTTCAAGACCAGCCTAAGCAACATAGGGATAACCCCATCTTTACCAAAGAAAAAAAAAAATTAGCCAGGCATGGTGGTATGCACCTATGGTACCAGCTACTCCAGAGGCTGAGGTGAGATAATTGCTTGAGCCCAGGATTTGGAGGCTACAGTGAGCCATGATCATGCCACTGCACTCCAGCCTGGACAACAGAGCAAGATCCTGTCTCAAAAGCAAACAAAGAAACAAAATTTATTACAGAAAATTTCAAACACAAATAGAAGTATATAGAAATATCAACAAAGGTTGGGTGGGGTGGCTTATGGCTGTAATCCCAGCACGTTGGGAGGCTGAGGCTGGCGGGTCACAAGGTCAGGAGATCAAGACCATCCTGGCTAACATGGTGAAACCCCGTCTTTACCACAAATACAAAAAAAAAATTAGCCAGGCGTGGTGGCACCACCTGTAGTCACAGCTACTTGGGAGGCTGAGGCAGGAGAATCCCTTGAACCTGGGAGGCGGAAGTTACAGTGAGCTGAGATTGTGCCACTGCACTCCAGCCTGGG
>NW_012106598.1:1918654-2053553 GCF_000951045.1 Mandrillus leucophaeus
AAACACCTCAACCACTATCAACTCATGGCCAACGTTTTGTTCATAATCCTCCATGCCCTCCTTCCTGAATTGTTTTTAAGCAAATCCCAGACATCTTATCATTTCACCCGAAAATATGTCAATATGTATCCCTAAGAGAAAGCTCTTTTAAAGAAATATAACTGCAATAGCATTATAGTACCTAAAAATTAATAATTTCTTCACATCATTAAACATGTAGTAAGTGTTCAGATTTCCCTAATTGTGCCAAAAAGTTGTTTAAATCAGGATCCAGACTAGGTCCATACCTTGCATTTAGTTGATATGTTTTTTAATTATCTTTTAATCTATGGGTGTCCTCCTTCCTCTGGCTCTTTTTTCCTTGCATACAATTCATTTGTTGATTGACCCTTTAGAGTTTCTCACATCCGGAATTTTGCTGACTGCATTCACATTCACATTCTATTTATTGGCAAGAATATTTCTTAGCACTTTCATCAAGAGGCTAACTGGTTGGTTGTTTTTCTTTTTGTGTTATTATAGCCATTAATCATCACTACCTAGATTCACTATTTCAGAAAGAGTGCAAAATGGTGACACTCTGATTCTATCATTTCTTCCTCATTTGTTAGCTAGAATACTTCTCTAAGGAAAAATGTTCTCCTATGAGCTTTCGATCACGCTAAGGTGCAGTCTTCAGGAAAGGCAAGATAAATGTGTGATTCCTTCTCTTTATTAGTTTTCAGAATAATGAGTTGGTTTCCTAACATCCATCAAGAGTGACCTAATGTCTGCGTATTACTTAGTTTTATTTTTGGGTGGTCATGGTGGCTCATGCCTGTAATCCCAACACTTCGGGAGGTCAAAGTGGGAGGATCACTTTAGCTTGGGAGGTTGAGGCTCCAGTGAGCTATCATCACACCATTGCACTCCAGCCTGGGCAATGGAACAAGACCTTTCCTCAAAACAAAAATGGCTGGGCGTGGTGGCTTACACCTGTAATCCCAGCACTTTGGGCAGCCAAAGTGGGCAGATCACTTGAGGTCAGGAGTTCAAGACCAGCCTGCCAATATGGTGAAACCCCATCTCTACTAAAAATACAAAAATTAGCCAGGCATGGTGGTGCACACCTGTAATCCCAGCTATTCAGGTGGCTGAGGCAGGAGAATTGCTTGAACCCAGGAGATGGATGCTACAGTGAGCTGAGATCATGCCACTGCACTCTAGCCTGGGCAAGAGTGAGACTCTGTCTCAAACAAAAACAAAAATAAAAACTTAGTTTTGTTTTATCTTATTTGGGATATACTACTTTTTATTTTATATAGGTTCCTGACCCTGGAATTTTTATTATAAGCTACAATCAACCAGTTATAAACTATTAAGATCGTTGACCTTTTTTTCAGTGGATAATCATATTTTATCGACAGATGTTGAATTTTTGAGATGGAATTCACATACCATGCAACTCACAATGTAAAGTGTACAATCCAATATTTTTTAGTATATTCACAGATATATGTAACCATCACCACAATCAGCTGTAAAACATTTTCATCACTTCAAAAAGAAATCTCCATACCCTTTAACTACCACCTTCTTATCTACCCATCCCCTCCCCCAGGCCCAAGTAACCTGTGATCTAATTTCTGATCTATAGAGTTCCCTGTCTGGGACTTTCATACAAATTGAATCATATATTATGTGATCCTTTGTGACTTGCTTCTTTTACTTGGCATGATATGTTCAAGGGTTGTCCATGTTGTAGCATATACCAGTACTTCATTTCTTTCTACAGTCAAATAATATTCCACTGTATAAATATACAATGTCTTGTTTATCCATTCATCAGTTGATAAACATTTGGGTGTTTCCAGCTTTTGGCTATTAGGAAGAAAGTTGCTATAAACATTCATGTACATGTTTCTATGTGGACATATGTTTTCATTTTGCTTGGGTACATACCTGGAGTAGAATATGGTAATACTATATTTAATCATTTGAGGAACTGTCAGACGTTTTTTCAAAGCAGCTGCACCATTTTACATTCCCACTTGCAGTGTATGAGAATTCTAATTTCTCCACATCCTCAACAACATTTGTGGTTATCTGACTTTTTGTTTCCAGCCAACCTAGTTGGTATGAAGTAGTATCTTATTGTAGTTTTGATTTGTCCTTCCGTGACTTATAATTCTAAGCATCTCTTCATGTGTTTATTGGTCTCTTATACAGTTTTCTTGGAGAAATGTCTATTCAGATACTTTGCCCATCTTTAATTGGATTATTTGTCTTTTTTATTGAGTTATAGGACAGATAATTTTTCTAATTTGCCACATAGGTATGTATTAATATAATCACTTATATTTTTAAAGTAATTTTTTAAAAACTTACTTTATAAATGTAACCAGCACTTAAAATTGTGTAGTAATAACCTCAAGGTTATTACTGACTCAGTAATAGGGTGAATTATTGACTCCATATTAAGTTTTTCAGTAACTTTTAAATGTTCCAGCAGATGACCTCAATAAACGTGAAGAACTAACATTGGCTGAAGTTTTTTTCAAACTAACATGTCTTCTCTAAACAGTAAGTTGTTATTCAAAACAAAATAATTGAGAAGGAACCTTCTATAGTATGATCAACTTTGTAAGGACTTGAACATATGGTGACTCTTTTCTGAGGAATATTTTTACGAAAATCCTGTCTTTTATTGGATGTATGTGGTACATTACATAATTTACAACTCTGTTTTAAAATAAAGCCCATGTAGCCCACATTATTGGATGACATTAGTCCCTGTGCATTACTGCTGGGTTGTAGGAGATTGCAGTGTTAAATGACATCACACAGGAAGTGTTTAACACAGTCTACGACCTGCCTGTGAGAATATCCTTCTTCAACTTAGACTCCAGAGGAAATGAGTCTTTCCACTGAAAGGTGTTAAACATGTCCCTCCCACGGTTACAGTGCTCAAGAGAAAACTGACTGGGCAGAGAGATTACAGCCCCAAGGAGAGTATAGGTGAATAGCCCACTGGAGGGAGCTTAGTGGTCAACCATTGTACTTAGCAGGGGAAACAGAACTGACGCATCACATGGCTTCTGGTGAGGTCCATACATAGCAAGGCAGCAGGCCACAAGCAATTCTGTGGACTGCTGGAAGAAATGCATGCTGGAAAAAGGTTACCACTAATTCTTTATGAGGAAGAACTAGGGTCTGGAGTCATATGTCACTGTTCATTTTTTGTAGTTTGTTGCATGTAATCTTGTAAGCAAACTCTAGTTCTTTTCACAATGAGTTGATTGGTCATTCTCAACAAATTATTGTCTTCCTAAAGTTCTAAATATAAAAAGCTCTTTAGGTATAGATAAATTAGGTAGACCACAACTAATTATTAAGTCAAGATTCTGTTTTTGCAGTGATCAATCATATATCAGCAGCCTCCCTTACAAAATTACTAATACAGCCACAAGGATGTGTTACTCATAAAAAATACTGTTTTTATTTATTTATTTACTTATTTTTGGAGAGAAGGTCTTGCTCTGTTGCCCAGGCTGTAGTGCAGTGGCATGATATTGGCTCACTGCAACCTCTGCCCCTGGATTCAAGCCTCCCAAGTAGCTGGGATTACAGGCACATGCCACCATGCCTGGCTAATTTTTGTATTTTTAGTAGAGACAGGGTTTCACCATGTTGGCCAGGCTGGTATCGAACTCCTGGCCTCAAGTGATCTGCCTGTCTCAGCCTCCCAAAGTGCTGGGATTACAGGCATGAGCCACCATGTCCACCCCAGAAAATATTCTTAATGGAAATATACCAACACAGTGATTTTAGTACATTTTTAATGGGGGTCTTATAATAAGAGTATTTATCCTACTTCTTTTTTCTATTTTTCTAATTGTACATAATGGGAATTTTTTTAAAAAACAAAAACTAATAAAAAATAAGCAAAGCTTATTCCTAAATGATTCAGATTTGTTACAGTTTCTATAGTAGTGCTTTCCACTCTTGAAATATTGACCAAAATAGATTACTTCTAGTTCAAATAATTAGGTTATAGAAAAACATTAAGAATTTGCCTATACAACATTAATGTGTTGAGGTTTTACAGAGCTAAGCCCTTTTTTCCTCACCCAAGTTTAAGACCAACTGAGAGATAGACACAAGAGTCAGACAGTTGAAGATCAAGACTTCATCTTGGGCTGGGCACCATGGCTCATACCTGCAATCCCAGAACTTTAGGAGGCAGAGGTAGGCGGATCACATGAGGTCAGGAGTTCAAGACCAGCCTGGCCAACATGGCAAAACCTCGTCTCTACTAAAAATATAAAAATTAGCCCAGTGCGGTGGCGCACGCCTGTAATTCCAGCTACTCGGAGGCTGAGGCAGGAGAATCGCTTGATCCCAAGGGGAGGAGGTTGCAGTGAGCCTAGATCGCACCACTGCACTCCAGCCTGGGCAACAGCGTGAGACTGTGTCTCAAAAAAACAAAAACAACAACAATAACAACAAAAATGAAAAAAAAAAACTTGATTGCTGGTAAAGCTAGAGTGGAGAACATGGTTTTAGATCTGTGACTTACATTTTGTCCCAAATTAAACTTGTCTGCTTGGTCACAGGAAGAGTTGGAAAGCCATAGGCTTTCTTCACAGGGATAGAATGTGCCCCACTAACAACACTATGTAGAGAACAGACTAAAAACATACTCTCTGCAGGCAGCCGAGATAACAGGGAAGTGGAGTCCAAGAGGCTGAGTCATGCATGCCCAGTTCTTATGCCCAAACACCAGAGGTAGAGGGGTAAAAAGAGACCAGGGATGTTACTTTAAGAAAAGAAGTCTTCCATACAGAACTATGAGACCAAGGGAAATGAATAATCCTAAGCCACCTGAACCAATAATAAATGGTAAAAACTTCAGCCAGGTAACCAGGGCCATGTGATACTAAGAAAGAGTTTTGACAGGTTATGTGTGTTTTTTTGTTTGTTTGTTTATTTGTTTTTTGAGACAGGGTCTCACTGGTTGTGGGTTTGTTTTTCCTAGGGACTCTGTCCCCTAGGCTGGAGTGCAGTGGCATGATCTTGCCTCACTGCAGCCTCCACCTCCCAGGTTCAAGCAATTCTTGTGCCTCAGCCTCCCAAATAGCTGGGATTACAGGCGTGAGCCACCATATGCAGCCCATTTTGGCTATGTTTGAAACTAAATTGATTTTTAAAATTTGGGGTTCACATAAATGGCAAAAATAAAATTATTAAGCAGAGGAACCTGTTGTATTTTGAAAAACAAATGAGAGCTTTCTTTTTTTAAATGTGCAATAATATTTTCCCTTGATTTATGCTTCTTTCAAATTCCACAAATTAAAAATGACTTGCAAATTAAAACAAAAATTAGAAAAACATTGTCATGTCTAACAGAATTCTCTCTCCCTTCTCTAAACACTACTTAGCCAGAAACAGAGAAATAAAAACTTCTCTAAAAGAGGGTAGAGAAGCTGTTGTTTGTTTTGTAAAAGTTAATTCAGTGTGCAAAGCTAGTAAGGAAAGCCCATCCTCTTAGCTGGAGTTGCATAATCTTCAAAGAAGAGTCCCTGGAGAGTCATAACCAGAAATGTTGATTCAACACACACATTTGCTGTGCAAGACTTCTGGCCTTCATCCAGACTCCTTGGGACAAGGTGTCCACATGCGCCTGAATGCCGCCAAGGAGATGGCAGGTAAGAAGATTTTCACATAGGTATTTCAGTGTACAAACCTCTTGCACCACATTTGCCCACTCAGGTATTAAACTAAATCCCTTTCCACACTGCAATGTGACTGAACCTGAGGAAAATAATCTTCCATACCAGGCACAAATGAATATTTCTGCTTAGGAGCAACCAGAAGTCCAGGAGTGAGAACAGAGTTCTCTAAGGCAATTGCCTCTGGCAGCCACAGGCTGAGATACCTGGGGTCTGTCTTTACTGAGAGACCTTGAGACCCTTAAGCCTCTTTTAGTCTATTTTCTCATCTCAAAAATACAGAAGCTGGATTTATCAGGTGGGAACTGCCTTGAGATTCTATGATACTTTAGTTTCTTTCTATCCACACATTCTTATGGCAATCCAATAAGTTAAGGTGAAATTTATTTCAGTGATTGATTATTCAGCTAAAGCCAATTCAAAAAAAAAAAAAAAACCCAGACTTTATCGCTGTGCAATACATCCATGTAACAAATCTGCACTTGTACTCCCTAAATCTACAAAGATAAAAAATGTATTTTTTAAATAAAAAAAATAAAAACCCAGCCAGGCACGGTGGCTCACATCTGTAACCTCAACACTTTGGGAGGTGAGGCAGGCAGACCCTTTGAGGAGTTTGAGACCAGCCTAGGCAACATGGCAATACCTCGTCTCTACAAAAAATACAAAAATTAGAGGCCAATGTGGGAGGATCGCTCACTTGAGCCTAGGAGGTTGAGGCTACAGTGAGTCGTGATTGTGCCATTGCCCTCCGGCTTGGGTGACAGAGCAAGATCCTGTTTTAAAAAAAAAAAAAATGAAAAAACCTGTAAGCTAGGCTTGTGTGCAAGTACATGCCTACACACACACACACACACACACACACACACACACACACTTCACTCTTAAAATAAGGGGCTTGAAATTATTTCAGTTGTTTGTTCACACAGGCCCAAATTGCTCAACACTGGGTTTCATGTTGCCGCTATTGACATGTTAATTGTACTGGATTGTTTTCTGTCCTCTCAAACTGTCCTAGCCTCTCTTTAAGCAGAATGGATTTCTAAACACGGGTCCTCAAAACAGGACGGTGGAGCCAGCCCCACATGCTTAGGGGCATGTAAGAGCTAAACGTGCTGATATGCTAACTGTGTGCCTGAAAGATGGATATGACACAAGGACAATAAACAGTGGTTGATTGAAGGAAAAATTCCTGAAAAATTGAAGACAAATACATCTTTCACTAAACAGAATCAAGTTTTATGTGTTGTAGGACAAGTATCTAGGACTACATTTTGAAAATGTAAATGTAAAAAGAACACTGGATTTAGGTCCAAATTCATTTCTGCCATTTACTATGCAACTTTGGGCAAGATCCTTAAGCACTGTCTCTGAGCTTTGGTTTCTCCTCTAAAAGTGTAGATTAGACACCCACCTCAAAGGAAAGGTTGTGATGGTTAATACTAAGTGTTAACCTGATTGGATTGAAGGATATAAAATATTGATCCTGGGTGTGTCTGTGAGGGTGTTGCCAAAGGAGATAAACATTTGAGTCAGTGGGCTGGGAAAGGCAAACCCACCCTTAATCTGGGTGGACACAATCTAATCAGCTGCCAGCATGGCTAGAATATAAAAAGAGAAACTGGCTTAACCTCCTGGCCTGTATCTTTCTCCCACGCTGGATGCTTCCTGCCCTCGAACATCGGACTCCAAGTTCTTCAGTTTCGGGACTTGGACTGGCTCTCCTTGCTCCTCAGCTTGCAGACAGCCTATTGTGGGACCTTGTGATCATGTGAGTTAATACTTAATAAACTTTCCTATATATATATATGTAGTTCTGTCCTCTAAAGAACCCTAATACAGTGGTTTTGAAGATTGAATAGGAAACTGTAAAAGTGCCTGGTATAGTACTTAATATACTCAAAAGTTTTTATTTGGATATCAAAATAATTATTTTATCATTTGAGAAATCTTTTTGAAAAGGAAATAATAATGCTAATTGATTGATGTGTGTGTGTGTGTGTGTGTGTGTGTGTGTGTCTGCATGTGATTTTTAAAATGGAGTCTTATAAAAATTTTCCCCAGATACGACGTGTTCATCATTCTGTCGCACAGGGCACCCACCACTCAGAGAAAACATCCATCCTCCGCCCCTCCACACACATCAAGTTCTTATCCAAGAGAAGTTTCTCCTTCCTTTTTATGCCAACATGGTTAGCTCATATTTCCTTTACTAGTGACCAGTATCACTTTACCCATCTATTTTAGGATAGCTTTTCCAGAAACTATGAAAGGCAGAATAAAATTCCCCCTGTTTCAAAGACCTACGAAGCAGTAGCTGATTCACCAACTTCTGCTGGAGATGCTACAAGGAGCCTATATTCACTGTCTCAAATGCATTTTTTTCCCTGCTGTGGCATAACCCTGCAAAAGCTAAGGAGAGCAGTGTCCTCAAAAGAAAGGGAGTGTTAAAACTCCCTGTTTAAAAAAATATAAAAACTGGCCGGCTGTGGTGGCTCACACCTGTAATCCCAGCACTTTGGGAGGTTGAGGCAAGTGGATCACTTGAGGTCAGGAGTTTGAGAGCAGCCTGGCCAACATGGTGAAATCCCATCTCTACTAAAAATACAAAAATTAGCTGGGCATGGTGGCAGGCACCTGTAATCTCATCTAGTCGGGAGGCTGAGGCAGGAGAATTGCTTGAACCCAGGACGCGGAGGTTGCAGTGAGCTGAGATCGCATCACTGCACTCTAGCCTGGGTAACAGACCAAGACTCCTCTTCAAAACAAACAAACAAACAAAAAACCACTTCAGCTTCTAGCATAGTGCTGGACATGCAGTGAAGGGTGCAGAAAAGCTTAAGAAGGAAAATGGAACAAGCACTGTGTCTACGGTCTTCACAACTGAGACTTAGTTTCTCTTCCTGCAGTATAAATATAATTGCCCTCCCTCTCTCCACTGGTTATTGAGAGGACCACATGACCATGAGTGGCAGCAATACATTACCTAAGTTATTATTATTATTGTTATTCATCATGCATTCAACAAATACTGAGATCACTGTTCTAGGCTCTGGGGATAGAGCATTAAATCATCAGACTAAGATGTTTGCCCCTCGTGCAGTTTCCTAAGTAATTGCAAGATATTTTTAGTTTGGGATTGGTTCTAAGTAGGAAATAAACAGAGCAAAGTAATTAAAAAACAAAACAAAACAAGACAAAAAACAGGGTGAAGATGGGAGTGGTTCTAGGTTAGTCAGTCCTTTTTGATGGGGATTTGGGAGCTGAGTCCTGAGCAATGGGAAAGAACCAGCCATGAAAAGAGGTGGAGGAGGAGCACTCTGTTCTAAGAAGAGCATCTGCACTTCTTCGTGCGGGTCCTGAGTTGGGCATGAGATTAATGTGTCAACGGACTAGAAAGACAGCCCGTGTTCTTGGAGCGCAGTGAGCAAGGGAGAGAGACAGAGGATGAAGTCAGAAAACAGATGGAAACCAGTGCATCTAGGTCATGGTAAGGATTATTCCAGAAATCTGCTGAAATGCACACGTTCCTGTTTAATTGCCTTGACACACAATAGGCACTTAATAAATACTTATATTCATTGATTTCCTACAGACACAATGTCTTAGATAAATATGTGATCTAACAGTCATCTAATTGACCAGGGCTCTGAGCAAATGGCAGATGTACCAGCATAACCTTTTTAAAGAAGACAGTAATGCGGGTTGCATTCCAGGGAGCGGAATCTAGAGGTGGGCTTCTCATCTGCAGTGGATTGAATGTTTGTGACTCCCAAAAATTCATATCTTTAAATCTTAACCCCCAATTTGATGATGTTTTTTGGAGGTTAGCCTTTGGTCATGAGGGTGGACTCCTTAGGAATGGGATTAGTACACTTTTAAAAGAAACCTCAGAGAGCTTGTTTGCCCTATTTTCCATGTGAGGACATAGCAAGGACCAGGAAGAGGCCCTCATCAGACACTGGATCTGGCAGCTCCTTAATCTCGAATAGACCGGCCTCTAGAACCGTGATAAAACAAATTTCTGTTGTTCATAAGCTACCCAGTCTATAGTATTCTGTTATAGCAACCCAAACAAGATAAGACATCATCCATCTTGGAAGAAACCTCTCCTATTTCACTGTAAATTGCAGATTCCACCAACACCCTGCCAACCACCAAGAACTGATCTCAATGTTAGTGTCATGTCTTCTGGGTACCAAGACTTCGAAGCCATCTCTGGGGAGTGTGGGAGGGAAAAAACCAACAGCTCAAGACCCATTCTCTACTCCTTTCTAGCAATGCAACTTTGAGCAAGTGAATTACCTAATAACAATAAAGGTAAGTGTTTATGTAGTGCTTTCTATGGGGTCGACATTGTTCTAAAGACCTTATTTGTATTATCTCATTTAATCTTTAAGAGGGCATAATAATAGTGCCTACTTCATAGGCTGAGATGGGAGTTGCATATCAGTTAATGTTTGTTCCCTCCCCCTTTTTCTGTGAAGACTAAAATGTCTGCCTTCAAAAGCACTAGAAGAGATAACGTGTATGAAGTGATGCTCGATAGTGGGTGCTCAACATATTGTAGCTGTAATACTAATGAGGTTATCAAGTCTCCCTCATTGAAGCTCTAGGTTAGCTGGAGGGTCAAAGCCCTGCTGAGTAACTTGCAAAAGTCAGGTATTTGGGGTACATCTTGCTGCTAACTTATCCTAGAGACTGATTAAGAGCCTGGAGCAAACTAGATACTTAATAAATATTCTTTCCTCTCTGCTGAGACCCAGAGCTACCTGAAAAGGTAGCTGTCCTATCTCAGAGAATACAACTCAGTATTTATTAACTATAGAAAAGAAAGTCGGGTGTGGTGGCTTATCCCTGTAATCCCAGCACTTTGGGAGGCCTAGGCAGGAGGACTGTTTGAGCCTAGGAGTTTGAGACCAGCCTGAGCAACATAACAAGACCCCAACTCTACAGAAAATAAAAAATTAGCTGTGGTGGTGGCATAAACCTGTGGTCTCAGCTACTCAGAAGGCTGAGGCAGGAGGATCACTTGAGCTTAGGAGGTCAAGGCTGCAGTGAGTTGTGATGGCACCACTACACTCTAGCCTAGGTGACAGAGTGAGATCCTGTCTCAAAAAAACAAACAAAAACAAAAACAAAACTCTAAAAAAGAAAATCTAAATCTTTGTTTAAGGTGTTACTCTCCAATGTTCAAATTCATGCCTCAGCAGAGAAGTTGACAATCAGAACATGAGGAAGGGGCCCAGCACCTCTGTCAGCCACATCAAGACTGGCCTGAGAGTAAGAGGCAACAGCAGTGTCATGGCCAAGCAGAAGAAAGGGTTAAGGGAGCTGGCTCAGGGAGATGGGCTCAAAACAGTGAGAATAACCCCTGGTAATAAGGCAAGGAAGTAAACAGTGTTCATAAGCCAAGATTTCGCAAGCAAGATCTGCCTGTGTATCAGTTTATGAACCCGATATTATCCCATACATATGGTACCATATCCAACAGGCCCCAGGGGATAAGAGTTGAGGGGCCTCTTATATGCCTCCCTTACCGCAGCCTGCCACAAGATCTCACCTTAGAAGAGGGACCCTTTGAGGCTAATGTCTCTTTCTCCAAAGACCTCTGTGAAATGCCAAGGTCTGACTTGAGAAAGGTAATACATCTATCCATTAGCACCTACCCACAAATGAGTGTGTTGTCTTAGTAGATAAGCCAGCTCTCGTGTTAAGAAACTAAGAGTAGAGTTCAGAGATAGGACACAAATCAGAAAATCCGCTGTCAGTTCTAAAACAGGCCAAAAAATAACAATAAATCTGAGGTTTAAAAAAAAAAATCAGAACAACGGTTGCCTCAGAGGGCGATTGACTGGGAAGGTACATGAAGGAATCAGGGGAGGGGAAAATTCTATGTTGTGAAAGGGAGTAAGTTACATGGGTGATGTATCCATTTGCCAAACTTGGACAGCTAAGAGCCCAAGAGCTGAATATTTCAATGTACGTAATTTTTACCTTAAACAACTCTTAAGAAAAATAATAATGCAATGGGAGAGTGGAGGTATAAATAATATAGAGAGGGCAGAATGAGATGGGTACATGAGTGTTCATTATAGTATTAGATTTACTTTGTATATGTTTAGAATTTTCCATAATAAAAAAGCTAAGAAAAGTCTTAGGAGCAGCGGAAGGTAAGACTGGGACCAAGAAGGGGCTCTGTGGGATGAGGACCAACACAGTCAAAGGACCGCATGTGGAATACATGAAAATGTCATGGGGAGGGAGGAAGGAGCCTTTTGTCCCCTGCACATTTCTTGTCAAATTTAATCCCACATGTTATATATTCTTTTGCCTTATGAATCCGATCTTTTTCCATTTAATTTTCTAACTGTATAAAAGAAAGCTAATATTTTCATGTGTTTGCACAGGCCACTGTATTAATAGTTACAAGCTTCCTAAGAGGAGGGGAACTAGAAGGTTACAATGCCGTTTAAATGTGTCCCAGGCCAGCCCTGCTCATACCAAGTGAGAGAACTTCAGAGGACAGGGACCCACAAACCCAAACTGAAATTGCTTCAGAAACTTCCACATGTAGATTGTTGTATTCCCAGAAATGATTCTCATCACACAAAAAAATTGGGGGTTGGGGTAGGTTAGTGAATAGCCTTCATGTGTAGATAGATTTCTCCACCAGGGGATAGAGTTGACAGAACGAGGCCTGCAAACTCATGGAAATTAGCAGTAATGAGACATAAACAGTCAAACCTCAAAATAACATCTCTGGCCTTTAGAATCAACACAGCTCTCCTGTCAGCCTGCACCTGGCCCGTCCGGCTGGGTCTGGGAGCCAGTGGGGTTTTAGGCCCCTTTTAACAGCTGCCAAGAGCACATTACTCATGGCCGGGATGTTGGCCTTTTATGTTGCCACAAGTGGCCCAGCCGTTGTTTGGACCTGGCGGAGTCCATTGTAGGTTTTTCTCAGGGCTGGGGCTTTGTTCTTTGATTTTTCCAGAAGCTCCAGTTTGTCCAAATGTTACCCATGTGCAGTGAGCAAGCCCCCCATGCTCCTGTGCTGGCCTACAGCCATGCTCACTGCCTGGCAGCATCCTCCAGCCCCTGGAGAAGCAGGGCAAGAGGCTGAAGTTAGAACAGCAGAAGGTTACAACCTCACCCTAAGAAACTGTTTGACCTGCCTTGTCAGGGTCCATGTTCTTAACACAGTGCAAAGAGCTGGGAGGAGGCAGATTAACACAAAAACTGCTTATTACAGGCATACCTGTGAAACTACAAAAAAGCCTAATTGTAATACCTGTGTTTGAAATACACCCTTGAAATAAGTTGGTTGGTTGGATGAGTGGTTGGGTGGGTGTATCTAGTTAAAAGAGTCCCTAGATCTGTTTAGTTGATAAGATCTTTTCTGGGTTTCTAAGCTGCAGATCAGCCTGGTGCAAATGGATTTGGGGTGAAATCCTGGTGGAGGTCATTAGTATCTGGTGATAATATGCTCACAATATTTTAGTGTAATTATTTGTCTACTATCTATTTCTCCTTTTAGACTTTAAGTTCTTTAAGGGAAGGAGTTGTGTCTATCTTATTCACTGCTCTATCTTCAGGGTCTGGCCCAGAGAAAGCCTTCAAAAAAAACTCTACTGCATGAATGAATATGTTGAATCTTGAGAGCTTATCTGGAGGTTCTAGCAGAGGAGCTCAGCTACTCTGTACCCTTGACCGAAGACGGGTCCTCCTCTGTCAGAGATGGTCATCCACTTCGACTGAGCACACAGCTTCAGGAGAGACACACATGGAGCGGTGAAGAAGGAAGGGGACACCTGCCTAGCGAGCCAGATCAGCTGAATTAACCCTGGCGGTCAATAAGGTGACAGATGTCACAGCCAGATCACCCTCGCATGCAAATATGTTGAATCTTTAATGTTCAAGTTGTTACAGCCTATGATGGCCTGAAGGCATTTCATACTACACTAGGTCCCTTGTGGCAAACTTTGTCAGCTGGGTATCCACAGCCATTTCTTTCTTTTCTTTTTCCTTTTTCTTATTTTATTTTTTTGTTGTTTGAGACAGTCTCACTCTATCACCCAGGTTGGAGTGCAGTGGCATGATCTCGGCTCACTGCAACCCCTACCTCCCAGGTTCAAGCGATTCTCCTGCCTCAGCCTCCCAAGCAGCTGGGACTACAGGTGCACACCACCAAACCTGGTTAAGTTTTTGTATTTTTTAGTAGAGACAGGGTTTTGCCATGTTGGCCAGGCTGGTCTTGAACTCCTAGCCTCAAGTGATCCACTCGCCTCGGCCTTCTAAAATGCTGGGATTACAGGCATAAGCCACCACGCCTGGCCTATCCACAGTCATTTCTATCTCCTTTCTCTTTCTCACTACAGAGGTTGGAAAGCGCCCTTGCAGCTAGGGGTAGCCGTTCTGGCCAATAAGGCGTAAGAGGGAAACTGCTGGCATATTTCTGGGAGAGGTATTTTATTTTCTGATTAAAAAAAGAAAAAAACTCAAATAAAATCACTTTCTGGCATTGCCCTTTCTTCCTTCTTTTTGCTGTGAATGTGGACTGTAAAACCAGACACTGTGACAGTTGTCTTGCAACCAGTAGTGACAAGCAAGAAGAGGAAAATGCAACCCCTAAGGATTATAGAGGAGAAACAAAAATATTCTGGATTATTGGGCTTCACGGAGTCACTGAATCATCTCTGGAACCACCTACCTCCAGCCTTCTTGTTAAGTGAGATAACAGGAACATCTGTAATGGTTGAGTCACAATTAGTCTCATTCTATTTTCTATTACCTGCATTCGAATATTTCATAACAGGGACTTTTCTTACTTCCACATTAGATACATGGATAGTGATGGTGTTTTATTCAACTTGTTATTCCTGCACACCTAGCTTAGAAGCTGGTACATAGTAAGAGCTCAAATATTATTAAATGAATGAACAAACAAAACAGGAAACAAATAAAAAGGGATTCAGAAGTTTATTGCTCTTCTATTATATACAAGGCGCTACTGATCGCTGAGTGAGGGCTGTTCTTAGAATTTATTATTTACTTGAATATTTAAACTATAGTATTTGTAAGGCACTGGTTAAAAACTATTTTAATTCTTGACTCTTGTCCTTTGATTTATATAAATTATGGTTTATCAAAGTGCATGCTGTGTGCTTATTTTCTTAATGCACACATACTCATTCATTCTTGAAGCTTTAAGAAAAATAACTTCCTCTATTTCCTCTATTATGTTTATTAGCAAAACCCTTTTTATGAAATATGGAAACTATTTTTTCTTCTTTGAAATTAGTTAAAATTGGTTCCGCTGAGGATTGTCAAACTCTGGCTGTTTGCTGACATCATTTCATGTAGAGCACTAGGGTATATACCATCCATGGGGTTTCAAAATGTTTGATGTTTGAAACTTTTAAATTAAAAAGAAATGTGGAGCATTGATCAAATGGAAAGGTTTTAAATATATCTAATGCAAATTGTAATGAAGCAAAATATATACTCGCTTACAGTCAATGACCCATGTTAAAAGAAGGTCTAAAATAACAAAAAGAACAGTAATAATGCAAATATTATGTTAATAAGTCTGGGGATTGAGTTTGTGGGGATTATAATAAAGTTTCTTTTTTCCTTTCACGCTGTTCTTCATCAGAGCTCCAGTGAAACAAGAGTAATAAAATTTCCATCAACAGGTGGCAACACTTGTATTGTTTGCTTTTTCGAGTAGGCCTTGATTGCATTTCAGAACAAATGCATTGATAGTTGGCAAAGATGAATATGATATTTTTTTTTAAAGCAACCAAATCCAGAAATAACATCCTCATGCAAACATAAAATGAAAACTGTGACAGAGGAAATCATGAAAACAAACAAACAAACCTAAACCCTAGCACTACTTGTGAACATGGCCTGAGAAACCCCAGGGGCATTTCCTTAAGCACAGATAGATGGAGTCTCCCTAGGCTAGAACAACCCAGAAGCCCACAGTAGAAGGGTGAATGGTCATGCAACCAGAGATATAAATAAGATGGAATACTCTTTAGCTATTAAAAGTGTTGAAGTCTGGGGTACCCCCCAAGTCATGAAAATGTGTATATGGAATAAAGCGAAGTGAAAAACCAGAACATAAAACTCTGTGTATATACAGGTTACAGTTTTGCAAAAACTCGTATGTGTGTGTGTGTGTGTGTGTGTGTGCTTGTGTGTGTGGGTTGACAATGATGAGAGAGAATTTGGAACCATGTCAATGGTTTTATGTTGAGCCGGCCAGTTCTTTTTATTTTTTTCCGCCTGTGGAATTTGTTTAGATTCATGATATTAAAAAGAAAAGAAAATAAAAGAAAAACCATAGCACTAAAACCAGCCATTGTACCCTGAAAGAGTTGTCAGGCCTTCTTGAGCCCATGGAGGTTTGTAGGTTCAAAAAGTCCATTTGAAGAATGCAGAGAAGCATGAAGACAGAGATTCCATTTTTGCCCCTGAAAATTTTGTGGAGGCTGTTCTCCATCCTTGGCAGGTCTCTGCCTTCTTGTTTCTTCACACTGCAGTTTAGACAGCAGGGAGAACCTTGTCTGTTTAATAAGTTTGTGAACAAAGGCTGATTGCTTCCCTTGTCAATAAATAAACATTATCTGCTTCTGTTTCTCTGCTAAATTGAGTTTTTGCTTACCCTAGCTGGTTATATAAAGGCTTTATGTACACAGGAAAAAGAAATGACAAGGTTGTGTAAGCAGGCAGCCCTAAGTAGAGTTGTGAAGTCAGTACAGTTTATTTCTATGGGCTCCTTGCTTCTTCTTTATGCATGCTTTCCCTCTTTCAAAGGCCCAGATGGCTTATGAAGCCACTGTTCTCATCTTGTATCAACCTCGAAAGGAACCAATGGATTTCTTCCCAGGATTCTTTAAATCAAAACAAAAGAGGGACTAGCCCAACGAATGATCACTACAGACTGAATTTTGGGTGTGGAAGTGGGTTTATATTTGAGAATGACAATCTTAAGTCATACCACAGAGGCAACAGTCCTTGTGAAAAGCCAGAACTGAGGAACAAACCTGAGGCACAGTTTAATTTACTGGCTCACCACCAAACAATTAAAAGGAGGTAAACTTAATATTAGAAGCTAGGTCTGCGGAAAGCAGAAGGTGCAATGAGAGGCTGTGAGTGTTCAGAGGAATGAAGATGAACCTCTCTTTCTCTTCCCATAGGAGAGTGGAGCCTGGACACTGTGCCCATAAAATGCCTCAGAATTGTTGCTGGTGTAAGGCACAGTATGATAACAAGAAGGAAGAGGACAAAATCCTCTGATTTTGAAATGATGAGGGACAAAGGAGAAAAACTACTCACACCAGTGATTCAAAGGTAGGTTTCCTCTGAAATGTCATCCTGTAATGAGAATGATGTTAAAGTCCAAAACTTTCTTGAAAGTAGCCACAAGAAGGTCAGATTGACCAGACAGAGTGGGTGCTTTGGGGCCCATCTGCTCCCAAAGTCACTCATCAGACTCAATGCTACTTTTCTCTATGCGCAGGGCTGCCATTGGTCTCCTGAAAACCCATAAGAAATTTTTGATCCTTCTGTTGGCTCAACAATTCTGCTTTTTCTGCCTGGCTTATTGATAGTGGTTGCTTACATTTCAAGTAAAAACTGCAAAATAAGGCATCCAGACTTGTTGCATCACAAGGCAGAAAAAGACAATTACTGAAAATCTACAGAGAGATATGTGACTATTCAGCAACAAGTTCCTTAGCTCTCCCAAGATCGTGGAACAGATTGGCAGCAGAACTGGAGAGAAACTGTTTTCTGTACTGTATGCCTCACTCACTCGTTTACCTGAGGGACTCAGGTTTTGAGGTAATAGAGATGCCAAATCCTTAGCACTTTATGGTATATAGAAGGCAGCTCCATAGCCTTCAATGTCAAGAATAAAAACTCATTCAAACCCCTCTAATTTGAAAGATTTTTTTCAGCCCCCTTTTTCATCTGAAAGTTGTATTGTTGTTGGCCCAAACACCACTTTTTGATTGCCCTTGCTGCTTGCTGTGAATGCAATCTCTAAAGCACTCTGTTTAATCTTTGAATCAGCTCAGGAAGATGGAATTACCATCCCTGGAAAACTGCAGTTTAGTTTCAAGGAACCCGCTGCAGCTGCAACAATAAGATGGAAATGTGGTTTGGAGGAGGCAAGGATTAAAGGTATGGGATTAAGAAACCCTTGTTTGCCCTAGTGAGTTGAATGATCACATAAATCACAGGCAAAACTTGGCTCTGCTCAGCTCGAGCCTCCCCATAATCAGGATTTGTCATCTTGAATATCAGGATGGAAGATGCAGATGCCAAAGAGGGGCCAGGGGAGAAGAGAGGATGAGAAGGAAGTGAATAATTTTTTGGAGACAGTGACTACTATTTTGATAGGAACCAGAATGTCTGTACTATTTCAAGAACCACATATAAGGACAAGAGCTGTTGGAAATGTGCCTTCCAACTTCAAAATGTGCCTGACCATTAGAACGCTGATAAGGGTTGGGGGAGAGCAGCTGGAACTCTGCAGGCTGCTTGGGTTTCCTTTCTTGATATTTATTCCTAGATCACATTTGCAGCTGCTTTTATCTGCTCTTTAGAAGTTCTTGTATTTAGGGAATCATTCATTGTGAAATAAAAACCTATTCATTGACCTGGAAATGTAATTTATTAGTCAGCTACAAAACTAGTTGTCTATTAATGCAAACATATGGAATACGGAACTTTCCATTCTACCCAAGATACCACTTATAGACGCTCAAGTATATCACACCCCGTGATGCTCCCATATTAGTGCCCTGGGCTAAGACACTGAAAATAATACTCTCTTCAAGAGAAAGTAAAACAATACACACACACACACACACACATATATCTATAATGCAGTAATATAGACAGGGAAATGGGAAGAGGTTTTTGAAAAAGAACCAAAGCCCTAAAAGAATAACCAGCGAAGAAAAGACAACAAACAAATGCAGTTGTAAAATTAAGGCCTTTAAGAAATAAGGCATAGCCAGATCTTCTTCAAATGGGGCCAAAGCACATTGGGATTTGGGGTAACAAAAGAGGAAATTAGGGCAGGGTAGAGGAAACTGACTCCAGGATAGCTATGGCGTGGTATGTTAGGACACAGCAAGCTCAGGTGTGCTCTGGTACCAGCTGGCCCAAAACCAGTAGGCAAGGCAAGGTACTGAGAAGTTCCAGGCAGCAGTGGTGGGTGGTTGTGTGGGTGACAGTCAGAACTGCAGGGGCATGGGGCCCGAATGCCGACTAGGCTGTGTAAGGGCCACAGCCAGGCAAAATGAAGTTCATAGTGTGTCCTAGCTCTATGCAGAACTAGGAGTTCTAGGCAGGATAACCAAGCAGATTAAGCTAAAATCAAGACATCTAGATGGGTGCGGTTCTGACAGACTGAGGGTGATGAGATGATACTTCGACTTTAGGGCTACATTAGACCTGTGGCTCAATCTCTGAATGTCAGATCACGCTGGCAATCCAACTTTATTTCAAATCACACTGGAGGGCAAAGCTGAGGCTACCTGTCTTGGTCAGGGCTGGACCATGTGTTGGCCCTATAGTGTTATTTGTCCTTCCTTTGGGAATAACTTTCTTGTGATTCAGTGTGGTTTGGGCATTGCCCTCCCAGTGCAAAAGGGTGGGAATGTGTCTCAGATCTGGCCAGTCAGATTCCTTTATTCCCCATCCTGCAGTAATTTATCCACAGATAAGCATATGGCACAAGCTGAGCCAACTCTTCCATGGAAGGTCTTCTCCTACTACTAGCATTTATTGAATGCTTACCCTGTGCTGGTGTGCTGGGAACTGTTTAAATGCTTCAGATGCATTATCTCATTTAATTATCATATAATTTGATAAGGTAATGCTATCATTATCGCCTCTTTACAGATAAAGAAACTAAAGCAAAGATAGAGTAACTTGTCCAAGATCATACAACTAGGTGGTAGAGATAGACTGTGTAACTAAGCAGTCTTGTCCCAGAGCTTGTGCTATTAACATGAAAGGAAAGACACACTTCCCTGCTCTAGGACTATAAACTATAAGGATAACATAAGCTGAAACTATAAGTGGCCACCTTCCCAGGCCACAGAGTGGGAGTGCCTGCAGTAGAGGAGAATGAGGCCATATATTATGAAAAGAAGGGAAAGAGACCCTCATGATATGGTTTGAGTGCCTGGATCTAGGTATGCCTGAAGCTATTCAGCTCATGGACTTTTCAGTTACATGGACCACTAAACTCCCTTTATTGCTTAAACTAGCTAGAGTTGGGTTTTTGTCACTTGCAAACAAGAGTCCTAACTAATACAGGCTTGTTTGTAGCGTACTTCAATATGCAGTGGGGAGCCTAGAGAAGATGAGAACAGGAGAAATGAGTCAGAATGTGTTAAAAGCAGGTTGGCATCCTATGACACGCATGCCATTGTTGTGGCATTCCACGGCTCCAGCTGTCCTTACCTTACTATTGTGCCCTGCTTCAGTTGACGGTCTATAAACCAACTGTCTCTGCACAGACACAGTTCAATGGCCCCTAGAGAGAAGTCTAAAGCTAAAGCAATGCAGGGTTATCACCTTACCAGGAGAAAATGTTTACTCTGCCTTATCAATGCCTGGATTTATAGCATACTGCAAATAACCTGTAGAATGCTGGTTGAACACAAAAAGGCCATACCCAAGAAACTGTGAAAAAAACAAGACAATTGCAAAGCTTGTGCTTTAAAATATACCTACACACCTCCTTTAAAAGGTTGGGGGATTTAGTGATTGGATGGTTAATTAGTCCCTCAGCAATAGCTAGACAGATTCAATAGTTATTCCACCTTTGACTAGTTTGAAGTGTCCTTTCTAGGTTCCTGCACTGCAGAGCAGTGTGCCTTTGTGTGGCTTGGCCTTGAGGTTAATACAAGAGAAACTCTTAGAGCTGTATCTAGCAAGTAGTAAGTGCTCATTAACCAAGCACTGTTCTTTTCTTCTCTTCTTGGTTTTCCAAAGATTCTACAATACTGGTATTACCTTTCCAATTAAAAAAATATATAATAAGTTGCTGATTCTCCTCAAAGGAAGGACAAATTCTTTACTTGGAAATAATTCCCAGCAAAACTGGATTTATGGACCAGAAAGCAATTTCTAAAGCTGATAACAGGTTCTATGGTGAAAATAAATTAGGAGGGCTTTAACAACTGTATGGACTACTGGAAGAAGCTCCAATCAATATTCCCATACATGGACAACAGTTGAGCCGGAAAAGATTTTTAATTCAAAGGTCAAAGCTTGAGAAACAGGCCAGGCGTGGTGGTTCATGCCCGTAATCCCAGTACTTTGGGAGACTGAGGTGGGTGGATCACCTGAGGTCAGGAGTTCGAGACCAGCCATGGTAAAACCCCGTCTCTACTAAGAATATAAAAATTAGCCAGGCGTGGTGGCAGATGCCTGTAATCCCAGCTACTTGGGAGACTGAGGCAGGAGAATTGCTTGAACCTGAGAGGCGGAGGTTGCAGTGAACCAAGCATGCCATTGCACTCCAGCCTGGGCAACAAGAGCAAAACTCCATCTCAAAAAAAGAACAACAACAAAAAAACTAACTTAAGAAACTAAGGCAAATGAATGCCAAAAGTCAGACAGCTGATGAGTAGCAGTGCTGTGATTCAAAGATCAGGTTGGGAGACCAGATGTGCTGGTTCACGCCTGTAATCCCAGCACTTTGGGAGGCCAAGGCAGAGGATCACTTGAGCTCAGGAGTTTGAGACTAGCCTGGGGAACGTAGCGAAACCCCATCTCTGCAAAAAAATTAGCTGAGTGTGGTGGCGCACCACTGTAGTCCCAGCTACTTGGGAGGCTAAGGTGGGAGGATCACTTGAGACCAGGAGGCGGAGGTTGCAGTGAGCCAAGATCACACTATTATACTCCATCTTGGCTGACAGAGCCAGACCCTGTCATAAATAAATAAATAAATAAATAAATAAATAAATAAATAAAGGAATAAAGGAATAAAGATCAGGTTAGTACAATTAAATTGTGCCAGCCTCTTGGTCTCCCTTGACAATGAAATTAATTATATCCCTATCTTTTAGTGTGTTGTAATCTGAGTTTTAAAATCTGAATTATCATGATTTTCTCTGTCTTCCCATAAACTCACTTGAAAAGCAGAAAGTGCTTGGTCAGCAAGAACCTTCAGAACTTTGTAGCTGAAAGGAACTTTAGAAATCAAATCGGGGTGAGGAAGACTGGATTAAACAGATGTCTTTACCATAGTCCTTCTCCGAGTCTTGGTTGTGCTAGCATGCACTTTAATTCTCCAATATATAACTTTTCTCAAACTTGTTTGACAACAGAATCTTTTTTCCTCAAAATTATTAAGATCTTGAGGTGTCCTGAACACTGTGTAGGAAGTGGTGTAATAAATCTCTAGAGTCCCCTCCTGGGCTCACATTTTGTTCTGTAAATCCTAATTGTGTCCCTGTAAGCTGAGGCCTAGAGTGACAAATCCTTCATCTCAACTCCCTCACTAACCCGGGGAGGAGGGGAAGGCGGTTGTGGGGGGAATGGGAGGCCTACTGGGAACTCCAGGTTTCTGTTCTCTCTCAGGCCCTCAGCATGTAGGGAGGGAGAAGCCAGAAACTGCAGCTGCCGCCCCAGGCCCCTAAACTCCATTCCCTTCACTGTAGCTTTGAATTCCTCCCATGTGTAATTATAAAGTATGTATTCAGTTATTTACTTTCCCTGTTCCATGCAGAGTGTGTTACTGAATAATACAGTTCACAAATAAATCCAGCTTTTCTGCTGCAAGGTCTGAATTAAAAAGATTACAACCCTCTATCATTCCAGTTTTAAAAGAAACCACTACTTATGTAGCTTAAAAAAAAAAAAAAAGGAAACAATGATTCTCTGTCCTCTCAGAAATGCAAGCAAAATTGTAGAATTAAGACGTTTACATGGATTTTGTTGTTTCTAACAGCCTTAAATTGCCTCATTTAGGAAGGTTAAAAAATAAAATGCCCATGTTTCTTGGATTTCCAGGAACTGAGTCTGGCAGCCGGTTCACTGTTGTCTTCTAGAATTTGAAGCAAGAAAAATTACAACCAAAGTGGTGTCAATTTGCTCTATTTATCTTGGGAATTAACTTCAAAGCTTAATTGTCAGAGACAGTGACCTCTATATTCATGAAAATCCCCAGGGAATTACAAAAGCGGACTACTTGAGTGGAATGTGAATGTCATTCTGAGAACAGGCCTGCACATCGCCTGAAGGAAAATGCTTAGCCCAAGAAGGATAGAGCTGACCCTACAAGCTTCTGTACTTCATTTCTCAATACTCAGATCAAGTTCCTAACCCACGGCTTCTGTCTGACCCATGTTTCTGCCACTGAGCTGGTTCCAGAATTGCCTGTGGATGTGCCCTGCTACAGAGAGACCGGTATCCTTGAAATCGGCTGAGCTCAGGTGTAACCACTGACCCCACTCCACTCCTGAAGACCTCTAAGGAGATAGTGCAGTGGCCAGGGGATGAACTGAAGTAGTTTGGCTTGTATAGGAAGGCCCCTAGGCAGTCTTTTGTCTGGAAACTTCCCCTTAATCCGGCAGAATTTGGAACAAATGTTTGGCTGAAACCATATACTATCAAATTAATAGAACAATTGTAGGATAGAGAACAATAAGTCAGAAAACAAAAATGCAAGCATACTGCTCATAAAGTCTACTTTATGGAAGTAAGTAGAATGCTGAAAAAGTACATATTGTGCTCCGTGGAATAACCACTCCTACCCCCACCCGGCCTGCTCCAGTCTGACCCCTCATGCACATACTTAACTTAAAACAAAAGGAAGAGGAGAAGAAAATCATTTGAGCAAATAATGTCCAAGCCTCTGCTGTGGTCAGTGGTAAACCCAGATACCTAGCAGATAACATCATGGTTGTAATGAGGTAACAGTGAACAGCCAGGAGAGGCACTGGCTTTTGGTAACAGCCATTTTTGTTAAGTACAAAATACTTTGCTGACTGGCCCCGCCCTAAATCATTGCCTTGTAAGAAAGGAGCCCTGTCAGAACAAAAACAATCATGCTGAACTAGATGACTCTCTGGAATACACAACAATCTCCTTTCCTGGATATGTCAGTGCAATTTAAAAGCTGGTTAAGTATACTTTCTTTTCCTCTAAAAGACAGAACTTAATTGATTTCGCCTTGACTAATGAATGGTCCCTCTCACTCCAGGAATGTTGTTCCTTTTAACCAAAGCACAATTTTGGGAGGGACTTTAATGAAATGATGAGGTAAGTGGAGACCTGCAGTTAGTAAACCAGATAATCCAAATAAATTCTGGTAGTCAGATATCAAAGCCAGATCAACCAAATGCCTGGATCTCCAATTGATCTAAACACGCCTCCAGGATAGTTCACTCCTGATGGTAACAATAATTAACAGTGGAAAATGGAAGAGATAATTTGGGAATCATGTAGCGTTTACCACCTCAGATTGGGAGCAAGTGAGAAGCCAATGAAAGGGAAAAAATAAGAGAAAATACTATCAGTAGGAAAACAGATTTTATGATTTGGCATCTGAGAAAAACAAGATAGTTGGGAGTAGTGCTTGCTGTTTTCTAAGATTTATCTATTCTTAGTTATTCCTAAGCAACATTTTGGATCAATAGTTCTCAAACAGCCAATTTAAGGACCCATGAAGGCTAGTCATTGGAGGAGGTCTTTAAATATCAATAGCTAGATTTCCAGATCTAGCTCTAGAGCAAGTCAAGTATATGACCAGGGAAACAATACTCCCCAGGTTTAGTAGATAAACACTGGACTTTCGAAAACATTTGGATAGGAAGAGATAAGCAATAGGAAGCCATTGTAGGTGTTTAATGAATCAGAGGAAAGTGATTTAAAAGGGCTTTAAGGAAATTATCTGGCAGTAGAGGCACAGTGGCCTGGAGTAGTTCTTTCAAATTTAGTCTATAGGCAAATCACCAAGGGAACTATCTTGTTAAAATTCAGATTCTTATTCAGGAGGTCTGCTGCAATTCTAACCAGCCCCTAGGTGAGGCCAATGCACCTGGTCCTCCAGCCATACTTCCAAAAGTTAGGCCCTGGGAGGACAGCTGGGGTTGAATGGAATTCTGGTACTCAGAGGCTATTGATATGGCTGAATACTCTGCTGGAATCAAGTCACCACTTTTTCCCAGTGCCAAATTACAGCTTCCATCTAGACTGTTACCTGGTCATAAGAGAAAGAGCCTTTTGCTTGAAATCAGGAGCCCCAGGTCTGTGCTGTGGAAAAGACAGCTAGTTTGAGAAAAATTACTTTCCTCCTGAGCCTCTGTGGCCACATAGGTAAAATGAGAGACCTGGGTTATATCGTCTCTAAACTACATTCCATGATCCTAAATCCTCTAGCTCCAACACATAGAATAGGGTCAGACCAAGTTAGGTGGGCTTTTCTAACTCTGCAGGTTATCAGGTATTGTATTCTAAAGAGTCAGCATGAGTATTTTACATCCTTTGGTATGTTTGTTGTAAAACATCCGTGTCCCTCCTATATATCAGTTGTGTACATTACTATTTAGACATGAAATAACACCCTAAAAAAAGGGAAATACATTTGTATGTGGGGAGTTGATAAAAGAAAATACTATTGTATACAGACTGAAAAACATTATACTTTATTTTTAAAATATTGTAAGCACTGGCATAAACAAGGCATAGCTTACAGATGTGTGTAAATCTGCACAAATTGTGCACATTTACTATTTGGAGGGGGAAAATGGATTTTAAAAATTGTTTGGACTATATGTTCTTTTTCGTTTTAGCAGAGTGGGAGTCAAAAGAATTGAATTACAGGGCAGAATATAAAATATCTCCTTTAAGGAAATAAATGTGTAATAGGAACTATCTAGCCAGTTCTCTTAGGCATGGGAAGCCCCTGGGGCTCATGTAAATTGTGTATAAGTATGTCTTCAGTGTCACTCCAGATGGTTTTGGAAGGAAAGAATCCCTCTCCCCATATATTGGCATCAACACCCTGCATATAACCTCCATACTCGAACTTGCATCAAGCCAAGCAGCATCCTGAAGAGTAACTCTAGGTGAGACTGGGGAGCCCTAAGCCCTTCCTGCCACCTTCCCTCCATACCTGTAAGATTATGTCACTAAATATACTTCTAGGCTTGGAAGAGAAAATAGAGCCTGTAAATATTAACACAGGACAAGGCTCAGAAGCAAAGTTAACCCACCAGGTAGAGAGGTCAGGCCAGGACAATTTTAAATGGTAATTAATTCTCTCCACACTTATCTGTAGAGATTGTCCTTGAGCTCTGGCTAAGCAGGGCCTTCCCTGCTGTGTGTGGGGTCTGCTTGCAGTTTTGACTCTGCCCCTCTGGGGAACCTGAGCTGCACATTTTTTTTTGCAGCCTCTGACTATGAGGTTATATTAATAAAAAGGCCATTCCTGCCTTTAGCAGTTGCCGACCAAGTCTGCTTTACATGGCAACAGGGCCAGGAAGAATCCAGGGCTTCAATGCAGGTACTTTTCCACTAGTGTGTACTGTTTTGTCTCATTTCCTATTCCATCTTCCAAGGAAAAAATGAAGTGCTGCTGCAGAATACCCAGTCACCAGGCCCACCTGACACCTAGTACATATCTGACAAAGGAAATGCTGCCATGTGGTACTAGTGGCCTTCCCCAACAATCCCCAGCCAGGTTCCTGAAACTTCTTTTTTCCAAGTCTGACCCACCTTCTCTGTTCACACCTCCACACTCTAAGAAGAAAGCTGCATATCAGCAGCCACAACTAAGAGTGAACAAAAAGGGGCAAGTAGTGGCAATATGCTCAGGGGTTCCAAAGTAGAATCCTGCCAATGCATATAGTGCTTAAAACCATAAAAGCAGCAAAGGTGTCAGTGAAAACTATCTAGAACCAATGACAGTGATTATGGTGCCAACACATATAAGATGACATATATAGGCTGGGCATAGTGGCTCATGCCTGTAATCCCAGCACTTTGGGAGGCCAAGGTGGATGGATCACCTGAGGTCAGGAGTTCAAGACCAGCCTGGCCAACATGGTGAAACCCTATCTCTACGAAAAATACAAAAATCAACCAGGTGTGGTGGCATACTCCTGTAATCCCAGCTACCCAGGAGGCTGAGGCAGGAGAATAAGCTTGAACCCAGGAGGTGGAGGTTGCAATGAGCTGAGATCATGCCACTGCACTCCAGCCTAGGCAACAGAGCGAGACTCTGTCTAAAAAAAAAAAAAAAAATAGATGACATATATAAAGAACAAAGCACAAGGTCTAGACATCCTGTGGCTGAAACTGTTGGTTGTCTCCCTACATCCATTCTCCTTTTCTTTAGTAATAGAAGTCTGAATTTAAGCTGGGCACATGGCTACCCAGAGTAAAGACTACATTTCCCAGCCTCCCTTGCAGCTAGATATGCCTGGTGACTAGCTTCTGGTTTCTGTGGAGTCTCCTTAGAGACGTGGGGCTTGCCCTCCTTCAAGCCTTCCTTCTTGCTATGGGTCAGAATGCAGCTATCTTGGACCATAAAGTAAGAATCATGGCTTGAAGTTGGTGAAACCACATGACAGAAGGAGCCCAAGTACCTGATAATGAAGAAGCTATCCACCATATTGGCGCTGACTTGTCTATATTTATGTGGGAGAAGTCAACCTCTCTGTTGTTTAAACCCATGTTAGTTTGGATTTTCTGATACACACAGCTCAACTATATTCTAATACTATCTCCTTCCTCAAGGCCTCATACATCAGTAGTATCCCCAAATTAATTGCATCATTATTTCATTAGAGAATAGCATCCAAAATAATAACTTAGAAGCCTAAAACAACCTATTCATTATAGATTCACTCCATGTATCCTCTAATTGCAACTAAAACAAGATTATAATAAAATATAATGCACAGTACTGTATTCCTACTTTTCAGTAAAAAATGAAAATGTAGACATTTTCTCTTGATAAAAGTCTTACTGTCAAAGCAGATAACTTTTTCTCTAACATTTGTTGCAACAGCTTAATTTGTATACTCTTGATAACCAGATAATAGGTATTGAGTCAAATTTCTTCCCCTTGGTTTCTTCTCCAACTTCTTACATGGATAGTAGGAATAATTTTGTGCACATAAGGTCAGTTCATGTTAATGGGTAAGAAAAAGTCGTAACTACTAAGAGCATTAATATGGATCCATGTTATTTACTTATTGATTTATTTTTATTTTTTATTTTTATTTATTTATTTATTTATTTATTTACTTACTTATTTATTTTTTGAGGTAGAGTCTCACTCTGTCTCCCAGGCTGGAGCGCAGTGGTGTGATCTCGGCTCACTACAAGCTCCACCTCCTGGGTTCACGCCGTTCTCCCACCTCAGCTTCCCGAGTAGCTGGGACTAAAGGCGCCCGCCACCACGCCCAGCTAATTTTGTTTTTGTATTTTTAGTAAAGACAGGGTTTCACCGTGTTAGCCAGGATGGTCTCAATCTCCTGACCTTGTGATCCACCCATCTTGGCCTCCCAAAGTGCTGGGATTACAGGTGTGAGCCACTACACCCGGCCTGCATCCATGTTATTTAACCCTCAGAATATCCTTAATTTGTAGATTCAGACACTGAGGGTTCAACAAGCAACATGACTTGCCCAACATAATAGAGCTATTAACTAGGGATCTTGGATCCAGGTTTTCTGATGCATACGATACCGTAATTGCCTATTTACTTGTACATCTTCCCAGTAGACCATAGCTCCAAACTCATTATTGCATTCCCAGTACCTACCACAAGGCCGTCCATACCAAACATACTCAATAAATGCATATTAAATGAATTACCAACTCTAAAATATCACCCTGCTATTGCTCCCTTGCTCTGCAAGGGTTCTACAAACCAAATGCCCTTAATATATTTCAGGTCACTCCCAGGCCATATGGCTTGTCAAGAGAATGTGGTCAAGGATGAGACAGAGGGGGAGCAGGACTAGTGAACACACCCATATGACACACTTGTTCTCCACACTCTCCTGGGCCTGGGTGGGCCCACCACGTAGGGCATTTGGATGTGTGCCTCATGGCCTGGGAGACAACTTGCACTTTGTGTACTTTTCCAGAAAAAGAAAAAGACAACCGTGGTCTAACACGTTAGAAACGCTGCTGCCTGGTGTTCTGACATCATAGTATCCACCCAGTTTGATTCCTGGAGGCAAGCCCACTTGCAAAGCATGGGCCAGGGAGGGTATAGGGGAAAGGACATGGGAAGAGGGGTTTGGTGACTGAAAAGTGAAGTATGCAGCTAAGACATGCAGTGTGAGCAGACACTGTGAAGAGTGGAGGGGGGCTTCTCATACTGGTATGTCTCCAGATCCATTGAAGTTGTCTGTGTTTTGGGCTCAGAGGCAAAGATAACAGAGCTCATCACTTCTTGTAAGACCAGGATTCTTTGAAACTTTGATCTGAGCTGGTCCTTCTCCAAATTCTCCCAAAAAACTATGAGGATGGGGCCAATCTAGCCGTCTGCCACTTCCCTTACTCCTCCTCCAGCAAGGGTGCCAGAAAAAGAATGATTTGTTTTTTCTCTGTGGCTCCTTACAGTCAGGAAGTGAGAATCAGTTTGAGTGAGCTATGGTCACCAATCACAGGGAATCTACAGTGAAATTATCACCTGGCATGAAGTGAAATAACATCATTATAAAATGTTGTCTTCCAGTTGGAAAGCCAGAAGTTAAGTCTGTGCTGGCATTCACTTTCTAATAAATGGACTGACTTAAACATTTATTTTCTCTTCTTGACTTATAAAAATGACTAAAAATGTAATAGAGAATTCAATAAATGTTTTAAAGATTGCCATTAAGTACAAATACTTTAAAATTTAACTAAACCAAGGGGATCCAACCTTAAAATTCCACCTTCCTTGTCCTCACTTCCACCCCCAAGTCAGGATGAAAGTTCAAGGCTTCAAACAATAACACAATTGCCTCATACCTGGTACATAGTAGACACTCAAGAAAATTGTTGAAAGGAATTGTATGTGCCTTATGAGTTGGTACTTCACAGGATTTTTAGAGTTGGCTTGACTTGGATTAGATTCAAGAATACTATATTAACCCTCCAGGGGAATATTCAGAGGCAAACAGCTACAAGCATATACTACATTTTTCTTTGTTAAAACTTGTATCTGCATTCAAATATTGGCCTTGGCATTTCCTAAGGGCTGGCTGCTTCGAATGTTACTATATCAAACCATCTGCACTGGGAAGCAAAATTCTGTTAAGAAATAGAATCACTGGTAGTAAAGAAATTACCACATTCCTGACCACTGTAATAGCTTATATTTTGAGAGTCCCCATAAGAAAAGGTCATTTGGAAATAGCAACCCTTTGTCAAAGTGAAGATGATGAATACTTTTGTACAATTTATGACTATGGTCAGTACGAAAATTCATTTTTGTTTGTATGCATTTTCAGTGGCTTTCCTGCACTGACTCACTAAAATTAAAGCTTAAAAAAAACCCAACTTGAAAATAGATGACAAGAGGCTTCTAGTTAGATGAGATTTGGGGGAGACAAAGTGCCTTCTATTGTTCACTGTCCAAAACTAGAAAATCCTGGAGAGAAGCAAATGGTCCAGTGGAGGCGATTTTTTGACTGCCTAAGGATGGAAATTCAAGTGAAGGTCCTAGAGAGAAAGTGCAAAGTGAACAATCATAAGGGAAGTTGACTTGGCATAAGAAGACTAGAAAGTGCCAGTGTCATTCAAATTTTTAGTTGGGGGAGAAGGGAGACTATTTTGTACTCCCTAGAGAAAAGCAAAGGGACTTGATTCCACCTTAAGGTGACAAATCAGGACTCCAATGCTGGATGCACTTGAAGGTGGATAGCTAGGCAGACTGGGGCAGCAGGAAGTAGGGTGGGAGCCGGTGTGCACCAAGTGGGTGAGGGGAACATGTGAGTCAGTTCCAGTTGTCCTCAGACCCTCCTGTCCAGCCTCAGGGTAATCCAGGGGCACAGAGACTCTGAACCCTGGCCCACCCATGGTCCCTCGGATCGTGACACTCTCTTACCCCTAGTGCCACTCTGACCTATTACAGGGAGGGTTGGCAAGGTGTGGGTCAAGTGTGTCAAGATGTGTGTGGAAGTGTGTGCAGTAGACACACAGAAAGGTCCCTAAAATGTGATGAAAATAAGAGAATGACATCGGCACGGACAAGGAAGGCAGGCAAGTGTTACAAATGGTTAGAAACTGTAAAATGAGGTGCGACATTTCCTGAAACCAGTCAGATCTAGTCTTAGATAATACTAATAACAACAACTGGCCGTGAAAGAAGGCACCCGCACTTTCTCTCCATTGCTCTCCCCACCGTCTTATGCTGACTCCTTGCGGGGAGGCGTAGAGCCTTGTTCCCCTAGGTATCCTCAGCACGTTTCCAAGTACTTGAAGGTGCCCTTGGAAAGTCTTATGAATGAGAAATAAATGAGGGAGTGAATGAATGAATAAGCTGCCTAAAGCAGATGCGTTTATGCGTGCATTCTCTCGAGTGAAGGAAGAAAGAAGAGGTAGGAACGGAGCGGGAGAGAGAGCATGCGTGAGAAAGATAAATCGCGCCCGCCTGCAATGGTCCCCAATGTCAATTTGATCTAGGTTAGTGGTTCTCAAACTTTGTCATGCATCAGAATCACCTGGAGGGCTTGCTCAAAACACAGATTGCCAGGCCCCACTCCCAGTTTCTGACTTAGTAGGTGAGGCCAGAGAGTTTGCATTTCTAACAAGTTCCAGATGATTCGAATGCTGTTGGACCACACTTTAAAAACCGCTGCTCTAGAGGGTAACTCGGACCTATCCCAGCGTCCTGGGGAAACGAAATCTGCAGCGGGAAATGGAACGTCCAAGGCAATCTTCAGCTGACCTTTTAAAAACAAGTCCGGAGACGGGAGGGTAGAGCTGCTCAGCTCCAGCCAACTCACTGCCGCGTAGGAACGGAGGTCATCGGAAATCAAGATTTCCGTTTGAATTTTCCCAACGTTTAAGCTTTGGCAAGTGTGTTGAAAAACACACACAACATGAAAGCCTAACAAAAATATAGGTTTGCTGACCGTGCCCTAGTCTTTTCCCAGGATGTTCTTTTCTGTCATCCATCGTCTACCCAGATTGAGCACAACAGCCGGGCCAGTCCCGCCCTCGGCGGCTGGGGCCTTCCCAGAGAGGTCCCGTGCGGAGAGCCCCCCCCCTCCCCGGATGTGTCTGGGGCCTGTCCTTCGCTGCGATATGTCTTCCTTGTCACGGACACTGAGGCGCTCGGTTCGAAAAGCACCATGAATTCCAAGCAGCCCTGGACGCAGGATCATGGGCGTTGGCCGGCTCTCTCCGACTAGGCAAACTGCAGCAGATCCCCTTCCCTGGAGTCACCGGAAGACGAAAACACACTCTCTGCCCGCGCGCCCCGGGAGCCCGCTCCTACCCACCTCGGCGTGCGGCGCGGGCCTGGAGACCGCGGAGCCCGAGCGGTATCCAGCGCCCCTCCGCTCGCTCCTGCCCCGGGACCATCCTCACGCTCCAGGGTCGCGGAGGCATCTCGCGACTAGCGAGGGGCTGACGGTGGCCTGGGTGGCCTTGCGCCAGCTCTGGGATCCACCGCTGCGGCAGCCGAGAGCCTCACCTGGGAGATCCAAACCCGGGCTGGAACTGGGCTCAAGGAAATTTCTGTCCCCAGGCTAGACCACCCGGGCCACGGCCACGCAACTTGCCCTGCGACCCCGTGCTCGGCGTTCCCACAGAGCTCCCCTTCCCTGTGACTCAGTGCCTCGCAGGCTGGTGGCCGGAAGAGTGCCTGAGGCTGCCTGGCCTGGCCCGACTCGGGGTGGCGGGGTTCCTGGAGTGAGGAGCGACCCTCAGCTCCTGCAGACCCGGGAAGGCCCCCGCGCGATCCGTGGGAGTGGGGCAGCCTGTCTGCACGCGGTCCCCTGGGAAACGCCTCTGCATCTCCCGCCGGGACAAGGTCCCCGGCCTTGGAATCTGGGGCACGGGACCGCCTGCGAACTCCCTGCGCTGGGGTCAGAACTGGTGTCTTTCCCCTCCTCTGGGGAAGTCAGGGCAGCCCGGAGTGGCGTCGTGGGTCCGAAAAATCCGTCTCAGAAACCCATCAGGAGAAAAGTCTCTGGGGGTGGGGGGCACCTTGTGGGGCTTCCACAAAGGACCCGACGGTGGGTGTGGAGAAGCCTATTAATCCCGATAATAGGCCCAGGCCCTCTCCACAGGACCCCTGCAGCATACACGACTCTTTCTCTGCAGCAAGGGAGCTCGAGCTCAGGTACAGAGAGCCGCGGGGCGGGCGGGCCAGCTGATGGCCAAGCCCTGAAGCAGAGGAGCCGGCCACGGGGGTGGCCGCCCCCTCAGCCCGCGCCACGCAGAGCTCGGCCAGTGCCTCCAGGGGGCGCTGCGGCCCTTCCCGCCGGCGGCTGACTACAGCCCGCGGCTGCGCTTTTCCACCTCAGCCCTGCAGAGAGCGCGGGCGCTGACGCGCTGTTTTAAAGATAAAATACTTAGCTTTTTGCCCCTGTCTCCGCACCCTCAACTCGGCCTAGTACACGCAATCCTCCTCTGGGTTCCCCAGGCGTCCTTGCTACTCCGGGGCCAGGGTGCACGCACCCCGAGCAGAGCCGAGCTCCCTACTCCTCCAGGCTATGGCGAAAAACGGCCAATAGTGCGGGAAGTTCAAATGCAAAAGGTCCCCGCCTCGCAGAGGCAGTGGAAGGCTGAGGAGAAGGGAGGCGAGTCCCCGGGGGTAGTGACTGGGATCCTTGGAAAAAGATAAGGTTTCCATATTGTATTCTTGAAAGATTAAAAGTTTCTAGGATCCGAGTCCGAGTGGCAGAGGCGAGCGGTTCGAGTGGGAGAGCCTGAGAGTCAACTCCAGGGAAGTCTGTGTCTGACACCTGCTCGCTGCTTAGCTGGCAGAGCCTCCTGGGTGGGCCAGGGGCAGGGGCCTGGGCTGCGCGCCCCCTCCTCCTCCACCTCCTCCGCGTTTCCTCTCCCTGGCCTTCATCCCGGTCTCCCGGGGCGTAAACTTGCAGCGGTTGGGGTTCAGACAACCGCTGCTCGCGCCCCTCGTCAGTTAGCCATTTCCCTGAGAGAGTCCTTGGTGTCGAAAGCCCAGAGCCGCGAGGACAGCAGACTACCGGGTCAGCGGAAATTTCAGAGCGAGCCAGCAGCTCAGGTCCCCGGGGCCGCGGCGGGAATGAAACTGCTCGGCGGAGACAGTCCCCGGGGCACAGCTGGGCCACTGCAGACTCCGGGACTTCCCTCTCCGCACACCCGAAACCCACAACTCGCCCGTGGGCCAGGTGGCCTTTCTGCGCCGGGGGCTGCTGGGGGCGGGCGGAGAGCCTGGCCGGTGACCTGCTCTTGGGTGGGCTCCGCAATGCCTGCGCCCTAGACGCTGGCCGGGATGAGCGGCTGGCTGGGTCTGAGCCTGGAGAAACGCAAGGGTCAGCCCGCGGTGGGCGCAGAGGTGGCCCAGGAAGGCCCGTGGACAGTGCTGCGCTGCGCTCAGCCTCCGGGCCGCTCCCCGCGTCCGGCGCGCACCTGCCCATCGAGGCTGCAGGGCCAGCAGGCAGCCTAGGCGCGGCCGGGCCACGCGGCATCCCCCAAAGCTGGAGCTCGCCGACTCTTCCCTACCTTTCCAAGCGACCGCAGTCGTGCCCAGAACGCCGGCGTGGCCCAGACTCCATTTTGGAACTTCGCAGGCTGGAGTGGACGAAGTAAACACATTTATGGAAAAACCCCGGGGTTAGGAGGTTTGCGGAAAGAGGGAGCAGCTCGTGGGTGGTTGCAAATTCTGCCTACCCCTCGGGAAAACCAAACGGTTCCGCACCCAACGTACACATACTTAAGGGCGGGAAAGGTGTGAAGCCCGCTGCTGGGGAGTTGCCTCCCCTTTGATGAAAAGGAAGTGTGAAGCTTAGGAACGCTCTTCAGGTCACCACCCCGTGAGTGGGAGACTTGGGGAGTCTGAAAGAAGAGAAAGCTCCCTCCAAATCTCCCAAATTGAGAAAAGATGCGGGAGGAATGAGGCAGTTGGAGGGAGAGGACCACAGGCGCCCCGCAGCTGAGGCTCAGGACTGAGCTCTAAAATGAAAGCACCCCTATGGGACCCACTAGGGAAAATGTGAAAAAAAAAAAAAATCTGAATGCTTAGGCATTCTGCTGCTTCCATTCTGTGTGTCAAATCTACTTTGAAGCAGTTAAGTACTGCAGGATATTAAACACTCGGATCTCCGTTTTAAGCTCACTTTTTAATCTTTGCGAACTTAAAATTGGAAAGATAGAAAAAAAGATCTGCGACCCCTGTTATGTTTTACCAAAGGAACGAAAAATTCTCTCCACCTCGGCATAAATAAAATAGAAAGAATTTTATCTTAATAAAATAGTATCTGGGAGCTTCTGCCTGACTCCCCAATTACTGCTTAACCTTTTGACAGTTTTTAGCCTCTGCTTATATTTGTCTACTTCCCCGCACGATTGAGTTTTTTAAATTGTCCTTTGGGGAGTCCCATCCAAAACCATCTTTCGACGGAAGACTTTTGAATTGTACAGCCTCTTGGTTGAAGATCTACCTCCTCTAAGTGCGGTCTTGCCTGGGCTAACGCAAATCCCCTCTGGCAACTCGTCTGGGACGAAGGGCGTTTTTGCTTAGTGTTGATCACGCAAATCACATCTGAAAAGAAGCTGCTTAAAATGGGTGTGTATCATTCCCTTCCTGTCACTCTGTCACCCCTATTCCAGAGTGGTTGAAGTGCTTTTTGCAGTTACACTCACACAAGACCAAACCTTTAGAAGAACCTGAAAAATGTATCACTGCACTTTGAATTCGATTAACTTTCCTGGCGACTGAACAATGGACTCAATTTTTCCTGGGAATGACGATGTAAATGTTTTGAAAAACTAGAATCGCATTTTCCTAAATTTTAAAAATGTTCTTCACCCATTCCAGATGGATTCTTTATTGTTTGCCAATGGGTTGCAGATGCCCACTCTTTTAACCAAGTTGGTTTACTGCGTAAGAAATGAACATTTGCCGATTAAAGCTTAAATATTGGAAGAAATTTCTCCTGGGGCATTCCACGCGTCTTTGCAATAATTACTAAATTAGTCAATTGCCACCTCTGTAAACAAACTTCGTTTAGAAAACAGCAGGCGAAAGCAGACTACACATGTAGTCATAATTGACCAAAAGTATGTACAAAGCTGTTCAAAATTGGGGAAAGAGTGATTTATGCTGGAGAATACAGTCTAGAACTGATTTATTTTACTCTACGGTGAAGGTAGTTGTATTGAACGTGTTAAGATGTGCAAATGAAGCCGGCGAGCGCACCAAATAAAATTACTAAATGCCCTTTGGGATTCTCTGCAGGGTCTTTGAGAGGCAGAGAAGCAGTTGTTGAGTTTCTAATAGTATAAGGAAAAGTGGCAACGAGAAGAAAGGGGGTGGGCATTGTGTTTGTATGTGAGTTTTGAACTGAGTCACCTACGGCTGCTCGAGGGAAACCTCGAGCAAACCTGTGCCTTTAAGGCTCAGTTGCTATCCAAACACAAGTAAACAGAGTGGACCATTAGCAGACGCCGGGCGCGAAGGCGGAGCCAGGGCGCTGAGGGCCCCGCTCGGCGGCGGGACGCCCGCCCGAAGGGGAGGCGGGGCCGCTACTAAAGCCCAAGACTCCCGGCCTGGGGCAGCCTGGGGAGGGACGCGGGCGGGGACGGAGCTCGGCGTGCCTGCTGCTGGAGGGTGATGGCCCTGCAAGGCTGTGGGCTCCGACCTCAGCTGGAGTCGGCAGCGAGAGGTTCGCGAAACAGCGAGGTTCTGGGCCAGCGCTGAACGCCTGCCCCAAGCACCCCGAGTCTTTACACAGTCCGCGTCCACAGACTCTGAAGAAGACGTGGATCTGCTCTTGCTTTCGCTGCTCGCGTCCTCCAGATCATGTCCGCGACTCCTGCGACTCCGCGCGGAAAAAAAAGTTTGCCAGGCGTGGACTCAATGACCTTTCCAAACTGTGCGCCTCGCTGCCTGGACCGGGTTTGAGCGCTGCTGAGCAGGCAGACCTTTCTGCAGGAGGTGAGTGTCCGCCCTGGAAAGGGGCTGTAGCCGCCCTTTGGAAGGAAGGGTTTGGGGGTGCAAGAGGCGTTCAGATTCTCGGTCTGGTGTGCCCCAAGTTTAGATGTGAAAATAGATCATGGGGATGCAATCCCAGGGCACTGTATTTCTCACTTCCTTGGGTCCCTGGCATGCAACTCCCAGCTAACACCCAGCCACACACACTTCTACATATGGTTTCTTAGTTTTGTTTTGGTATATTTAATCTAAGCGGTCGGCAAGACTTCTTATAAAAGCCGATCGACGTACACTGAGATCAAACCCCACAACCCCATGGTGTTTCTGCCCCTGTCCTAGCAAGCCCTGGTCGACTCGTCCCGGGGCAGCCGCGGCAGCGCAGCGTGGACGGGCCCGGACACCCGGTGCCTGCCCAGCCAGCGACGCTGAAGGCGCATTTCAAGAGGGAAATAGTTCAGTTCTCGGTAATTTGTCAACCTTGTGCTGGCTTTTAAATTTTCCTCCCACCTTCCAGTCCTGACTGAGGGGGGGCCAAAAGCAAACTCCCCGGGGGCTTAAACACTCGGATTCCCGAGAAATGGCAAGTGAGAAAGGAGTTGCAGTTGTACAAAGAAGGAGCGAGGAAAAGGTGTTTGTGGAGGGAGCCCCGATCTGTCTTCCTACCTGTTAGCAGAGAACAAAAGGGGGCTGGCGTTTCCCAAAGCGAAAGGGCGCAGACAGCCACTTTCTCTGCTAAACAAACTGCAGTCCTGAGCAGAACAAGAAAATTACTCACGCAGGGGGAGCAAGGGGAGCAGAGAGAAACAGAACCCAGATTATGCGGAAGGCATCTTAATTTAATTAACTCCTTGGGAAGGCAGAGGCGCTCTGAAGGGGCAGGAAATTCGCAGCCGTTTCTCTATTCACCTGATACAGTCTGGCCCTCACAATCTGTCCTTAAACAATTTTTTTCTTTTTAATGATCTTTGATCTACTTAGTCTATAGCTCTCTAATTTATATAAAATTCTACTGCGGTTTGGGCTGAATTTCAGTGAGCCTATCTATCTAACCATCAGTCATTTCTCTCAGATACCAATGCACAGGTTTTAGCAGATGAACCCTGACTGTATATTATTTTTAGATAATTCAGTGTAATAATACCATTACCAAAGAGCCAAACTCCCTATCAAGTTACTTCTTAACTTTTTTCTCCAATGTTTTGAAAGCTTCACTGAACTAAGTGTGTACACATCTCCCTTGTTGACAGCCAGTCAACTAAATTTTACAAAATTTCTCCACATGCCTGGAAATTCCTGTGAAGAAGACTGATGAAAGAAAAATAGCCTCAGTTCCACCAACATATTTATGCCTTTTCATTGGTTTAAGTTTATTTCCTTGCAAAATTAAAAGTAACCAGTGGTCTGAAACAGGACGGTGGAGAAATGACAGCAGAAGAAGATCGCTGTTATTTCCTGAAAGGGAGTGTGGGAACTACAAGGCTCAGCTCTAGACAAAACGAAAGTACTTTAGTATCTCTGCCTTCACTTAAAATACTTCTTTTGACATACATTTCCAGCAACTCAATGGGAGTGTGGAAATTTAACCTTCCTAATTATTTGTGGCAAGAGCCATTGGTGGATATTTAAGGTAGTTGTTTCTAAAAGGGTTTCAAAAGGACCAATGGTTTGCTCTTCCCCTATGAAGAAACTATATGCTCTGCAAATTAAAACAAACAGGTACTATGAAATAGCACTTTTTTTTTTTTTTTTTTTGCTAACATGAACCTGAAATATACTAGTCGTTAATTTCTGTGTTATAAACCATTCAGAGAAAAGGGAAAGAAGATGGCACTCAACTTTGTGGCAGTGTAACCTTTATGGCGGAGTTTGCTGTGCCTTTGGAGTAGAAATCACAGGTCACAACAGTACTTTAGCTGACACCGCTCCCCTCCACACCCGCTCCCCACCTCAACACATACACCCTGTGGTGGGAGTTGTGCTTTGCCTCCTGTATTTATTTCTAAGAAATCTAGTCTGGGAATACACCCAAATAATAATTTCGGTTTCCTCTCTACGGGAAAGAGGTTGCTTTTCAACACGAAGGGAAAAATAATATTTTGGATCTCTGGAAAATCCTCATTATACAAAGGGAAATAAGGGTGTAATTTATTATTTTTAATTGAAAGGGAAATAATCAGATAGATTACCAGGAATGTTAGTAGAATCCTTTTTTCCTGCCTCCCTAAGAGAGTTGCCGCTGAGCAAAAATAATCGTGATTTGTGGTGGGAAAGTTGATTACTAATGGGGGTTTGCAGTTGCGGTTGAATGGTCTGACTGAGACCCTCTGACTGTTACACACCTCTCATTAACTCCTAGCCTGAACTCCCAGACCGCATACCACCAAGCAGAAGGGATTCGTTAATAAATCTCTGTCCCGGAGCCCTTCCAAACAGAAGAAGGTGTGGGCCCCGCAGAGGCAGCCAGATCCTGCCTTGCCAGAACGCACTGTCGTTAGCGTAGCCCCCTAAGTCTGCTCACAGATGGAACCACAGGCAGTACTTCACAACACGCTGGAGAGGACAACTTAGAGGCAGGAAGGGGTTGGGTGGGAAGGGAAGGCTGGACTCTCTCCTGCCTTCCCACTGGGTTCAAATGCCAGGCTTGGCGGTTGGTGGCACAGACTGGTGCTTAGCTCTGACTCCTACACCTGGGGGGCTGGCAGAGGGAAGGCCCTGGTCCCCCGAGCTGGCAGAACTCCTTTCTAAAAAGGGGCTGTCCGTGGGAGAATGTGGGCCCGCCGTGAATGTAGGTGAGGTGCTCCCGGGAACCTGGATCTGAAATCAGACCTGTGTTGCCATTGGGAGCACGAGGAGAGGGGAAGTGCCCTGCTTAGGCCCAGGCCGGGCGTCCTGGTGGCAGGAGCACAGCCACACTCACCTCTAGGCCAAGGTTCCTGCAGGCCAGCAGGGCCACCCTGTGCTTGGCCTACTGCGGCTCCGCTGCAGCTCCTTTCCTCTCCCTCCCCGGAGCGCTCTCCTTTCTCCTCTCCCCTGTCTTCTCTCTCCTCTCTGGTCTCCTGGGGCCTACCGGGTGGAGGGATGCAGGGGTCGCTTCTCGGTGCCAGACTGGGAAGCAGCTCAGGCCTCCCGAGAGCTTGGCACTCAGTCTGGGAAAAGGGGTTCCTCCAGCCTCAGGGATGTTCTCTGCCCCCATTCCACCCCCTGGGAGCCTGAACCATCTGGAAGGGATCTTAGTGGAGGGTTGGGAGGAGAGCCCCTGGAGGAGGAGGGGGCGATTCTAGGCCGAATCCAGCCCCTGAGGTGTCACTTTTCTTTCCTGCGGCCCGTCACCGCTGATAAATGGGACTGAGGGCAGAGAAGGAAAAAGAAAACCTCCGAGGTCAGTGCGGGGCGAGGCGAGCCCTTCCCAGGGCCCTCTGGCCCAGAAGGATGAAGCGCACCGGCTTTGCTCTTGCATGCCGGCTTGCGGTCCGGGTAAGCGCGGGAAAGGCGGCCGCAGGGCGCGGCAGCAGCGCAGCGCGTGGGATCCCACCACCCATACGTTAACCCACCGTTCCCGGGAGCTCCGAGGCGCAGCGGCGACAGAGGCTCGCCCCGGCCTGCCGGCTTTGGCGTTGTGGTTGACTGAGCTTCACCTGACGGGCTTGGGGAAGGCGGGCTGGGTTGGGCTGGGTGCTGCCCCGCTGTCCGCCTTTCGTTTTCCCGGGACCGATCTGTATCTGTCCAGAGTCTGAATCCGACCTTCCTTCCTTTGGGCGCCCGCTTTCCAGTGGAACATTTCTTGCTCTGGCCCAGGGCTGATCTGCATGCGGACTTGAGCAGGTGCCACGAGGTCCCCTCACGGCTTCTTTCGGGGGTCTTGGAGTCAGGTGGGGAGGGAGACTTGGGTGAGTGTGGTAACCTGTGTGAGTGCCAGAGGGCAGAAGGAGCAACCTTGGATTATAGTCATGGTCTCTCCCTCTCTTCCCTGCCATTTTTAGGGCTTTCTCTACGTGCTGTTGTCTCACTGAGTTTTTGTCGGAGCCCCACGCACTCCTGCCTCTGATTCCTGGAAGAAAGGGGTGGTCCCCTCAGCCCCCCAGCATCCCGGAAAATGGGGAGCAAGGCCCTGCCAGCGCCCATCCCGCTTCACCCGTCGCTGCAGCTCACCAATTACTCCTTCCTGCAGGCCGTGAATACTTTCCCGGCCACAGTGGACCACCTGCAGGGCCTGTACGGTCTCAGCGCGGTACAGACCATGCACATGAACCACTGGACGCTGGGGTATCCCAATGTGCACGAGATCACCCGCTCCACCATCACGGAGATGGCGGCGGCGCAGGGCCTCGTGGACGCGCGCTTCCCCTTCCCGGCCCTGCCTTTTACCACCCACCTATTCCACCCCAAGCAGGGGGCCATTGCCCATGTCCTCCCAGCCCTGCACAAAGACCGGCCCCGTTTTGACTTTGCCAATTTGGCGGTGGCTGCCACGCAAGAAGATCCACCTAAGATGGGAGACCTAACCAAGCTGAGTCCGGGGCTGGGTAGCCCCATCTCGGGCCTCAGTAAATTGACTCCGGACAGAAAGCCCTCTCGAGGAAGGTTGCCATCCAAAACGAAAAAAGAGTTTATCTGCAAGTTTTGCGGCAGACACTTTACCAAATCCTACAATTTGCTCATCCATGAGAGGACCCACACGGACGAGAGGCCGTACACGTGTGACATCTGCCACAAGGCCTTCCGGAGGCAAGATCACCTGCGGGATCACAGGTGAGGCGGGCAAGGAGGATGGCCGGGAGAGGGAAAGCGAATTTGTTCTGGACACACCGAGTCCTGATATACATCCCAAGTGTCTTTATAATCCCCTGTGATCTAAAATACACCCTCAATCACGCTCCCCAGCCCGGTTCAGCTAACTCCCAACATCTACTCTTTCTTCCCCACCAGCGGCTCCTGCTATGTTCTTGTTTGGGATGAGGGAGGGCCTTTCCTCAGCCTTGGACAGGAACAATTCATTAGCCTTAGTCCTGGGATGGTTATCCTGTCTCTTCCCGGTGCGGTGAGGAGTGGTGCAGAAGAACCGAGGGACCCTGGGGTGCCGGTCCTGCCTGCAATCGGGCTACTTCTGTTGGGTTTCGCCCCTCGCCTCCCACCTAGGTGCACCCCAGAGCCTGCCATGGGGACCTTTCTTTTAAGCTGTATTTGTGTGTGTGTGTGTGTGGGGGGGGGGTCTTGCGGTCACCGAATTTACAAACAACTCCCACCTGCCTTCCACGACCTTAAACTCTGCATTAATACAAGGCAATTGAAGACATACAATAATGTAAGTGTTATCCTTGGGTAAAAACTTCTCAGGAGTTGGGGAGACCTTTTTAGGGGTATCTTTTCTGGACTCTACCTGCTGTTCCCCAGAGATGAGACTTCTGTACCCATCCTCCGAGGCCGTTAAGGGATTCACTAAAATTAGCACCTCTAAACTCAGCTTTGCCTTACATCCTGATTTGGCCAATTTAAATCCCAGAGAAAACCATGGAGGCCAAGAAAGGCCCGTTCAGCGGGGTTTTGAGCTCCAGAAAACACCAGAGAGGGCGATCAAGTGTAGATAAAACCCGCAGGCCAGTGAACATTTTGAAGAGAAGCTATTTGTTGAGATTAACCATAAACAGAATTACACAGGAAAAAAAAAATCTAAAAACATAAATGGAAATCTTGTTTCTTTTGTTCTTCCGTGACTTCCTTTTAAGTAATTGCTAAAAGTAACTCTCCATCATGGGGCAAAGTTATTTCAATGAAACCTTATATTAATTTTCAGGTATATCCATTCCAAAGAAAAACCCTTCAAATGTCAGGAGTGTGGGAAAGGATTTTGTCAGTCTAGAACTCTAGCAGTTCACAAAACTTTACACATGCAGGTAAGTTTGTTTTCTTGTTTAAAAACAGTGGCTGGTTCATTTTATCATTACTGCTTTGCAAAAGGTGTTCAGTGGCAGACTCTTTCTCGTAAAAGGCTCTGTTTAGATTAGTTCTCTAGGTGGGGAAAAGCAACACTCTTGATTTTTTTTAATATATAAAATTAATCTTATTTAACATAAAGCATTTTTATATTTTTCTTAAAAAACAGGCCACTTTGATTATCATAAACCCTAATTTTAGAATTTTTTTCATCCAATCTGCCCTGCATTTAAAGCTTTCGTGTTTAGGAGGAAATAAAGGTAATTTTGATAATGGAGGCATAGTGAAATCCCATACGTTCTCTTTCCCAGGGGCCTCATAATTTGTACCTTTCAGGACATTGAGGAATAGTTTAGTTTTCCAGCAAAGAGGAGCCTTATTACCCAGGAGAATGTTGTTCCTTAAGAGAGGATTAGAGTTTTTCCTTCCTCCTTTTCCTGCCTATGACATGGTGATGAAATGTGAAGAGCTGGAAATCACAAAGCCCACCGAGGTGGCCGCGGGTCTACCTCCGAAGTTATCAGTGTAATCGGGCCTCTGTGTATGCCTGCACGTGTGTTTTCATGATTGGAGGATTAGGAGCACAGATTTGTTCCTGCAAGTCCCCTCTTTTGTTGTCATGCGAGTGTTATGTTAACGCTTGTGATACCGATAAGACAGAAACTATTGAAAAGGGTGCAGTGGTGGTGTGAAGGATTAATCCTTTGCTTGCTTCACATCTGAACAGGAATCTCCACACAAATGTCCCACATGTGGAAGAACCTTTAATCAGAGAAGTAATCTGAAAACTCACCTTCTCACCCATACAGACATCAAGCCCTACAGCTGCGAGCAGTGCGGCAAAGTGTTCAGGCGAAACTGTGATCTGCGGCGGCACAGCCTGACTCACACCCCGCGGCAGGACTTCTAGAGAAGCCCAGGATCTGTCCCGTGCCGCCGCTGCTCCCCTCCCCCGACACCTCTCCACGTCTCCTTCCCGGGGGGTCGCACCCCTAGCCATTCACTGACCCCAGCTCTTCCCTTGCTGCAACCGCACCTGCAGCTCCAGGGAGTTAACTCTTCTTCTGGGGGACTGAGAACTGTAGAAAGCCACACACTACATCCCTTCACAAAGAGTATATGCTAGTTTTTTGTAGATATTCACAGCTCATTTTAGAGCTCTGTACATAATGTTGTGGGTCTTTGTTTTGTTGTTTTGTTTGTTTTTGGATCTTGTTGGATGCGCCTAGATATGGAAAATGGAAGCCAAATTTTATCTTTAAAGACTGTATTTTCAAAATAAAACTTTTTCTTGTTTGTTTCAACACTCCTGCAAAGGTGTCTTGCTATTTAAATTCTGTTTTTCCTCTAGATTCTGGAAGAGTGAGCCTTCTCTATACAATTCAATACTGAAGGGCATTCTTTATCCCTAAGTTTAAAAAAATAGGATTTCTCAGAATTCTCAATCTGCAACTTCAGCCCTTCCCTTTTTATACAGTGGCATTTTGGAATTAGACAATTGGGCTGTTTCTTTGTTTTGCAAAGATATTAAAACATTGATGCCCCTGAGGTTTTATCCCCTTTTGTTTATTTCAATTACTTGTGTATTATTCCCTCAGATAAATGTAATATCTTAATATAACATGCAACTTCCATGGTTGTCCCACTTGAAAGCACAGGATGGGAAGAAGCAGGAAGCATAGAAGAGGTGGGAGCTTCTTACCACTTCATTTTTGAAAAGTCCTTGGCCTATTGTCACAATTTATGATGGGTAACTTCTCTTACCATTAGACTTTGAACACTATGATTTATCACTATAGACAGAAACTTTATCCTGCCTTCAGGAGGGAAGTCTAAAATCCTACAGAAGAGTACAGGAAGATACAATCTTCAAGAAGACGGGAGAGAAGAGGAGAAAGGAGAAACCAGTTAGCTATGTTCACAAAATATTTCTTTCCAAGGGTGGGGATCCTTTCTTCTAGAAGGTTAGGATTTTTCTGCAAAGCAAACTGAGTTAGGCTACCAGTGAGGTTTCCACCACTGGTTGGTCTTTGTCCCTGGGAAAATGCCAGAAGTGCAGGTTACTCCATGTATAGAGCTCATGACAAACATGTAGTCACCTTCTGAGGCATTTCAACCTTTCCTAAATGGTTCCCGGGGAACATGACTCTAGTGTAGTGACAACCCTGAAGTATAGTGTAGGATTTGAGTGGAGGGCTTTGGAAGGAGATAAAGAGTAGTACTATGCAGAGACTGGAAGGAAAGTGATTTAACTTAAAGGGGGAATGACAGAGGAACCTGTGGCCCAGTAGGCTCTCACAAACTGTTTAATATGGAACAACAGGTTAAACAAGGCATTATCAGATGTTTAAAAAATTTGTGTATTTGTGTGGGGATGGCATGTTTCACTTTCAGGGTGATTCCAAGCAACATGCCCTATGTTTTTACCTTAGAATCTTCCAGAAAAGTAGATAGAGACTTGAAGACTAGACTCAAAATTTCTCAACAGTACCTTGTTCAATACAACCTACTAAGAGGTTTCAAAAAGTGTTCCTGACTAATTCCTTCCTCTGTTTTCAGGGGAGCAGGCTAGAAGTCATGTTTATCTCTCACCAGAAATTAATTCTCTCCAACAAAGTGTCCAGTCACCAGCCTGTGTGCCTAATGCTCACACAAATGCATTCCCCAGCATGGGATGAGCCCAAAGTCTTCCTGAGGAGTAGGGGCAGGGATGGAGTATGGAGTGCATGTGCCTGTGTTATTTAGAGGAATGAAACAGCTGTTTGCTTTCTTTTGTTTGTACAGAATTAACTCAGTGACCTCCCTGCCATCTCCTCTCTCAAGATCCTGCCCACGTTGGTACAGAAGATTTGAATACTTTAGGGCAGAGTTAACATTGACTGTCCCTAAAGCCCCCCTAATCCTGCAGGCTTTTTCTACATAGTCAATCTCACAGCCCCACCCACCCCTACTGACTACAAGTGTCACAGTTCCATTGCACAGGGTTCAGTCCAATTATCAAAGAATGACCCTTGTTCGCTATCAAGCTACAGGCATATCCTTGAAGTCCCTATTACAGGAATATATAGATAGGTATAACCAGAAAACTGTTCCTCTCCATTTATTTTATTTGAAGAAATGAGAATCAGAAGGGAAAGAGGAAGAAGAGAGGAGAAAGTGGAGAAAGCAGTTCCCCATCTGATACACAAACTACTTTAAAAGTTAAGGTTAATTTATTCATAATTAATTTATTTACTCATTAATTTAATAAATGCTTATTTTATGCTTTTCATGTGCCAAGCCCTGTGCTAAATTCCACTGATTTTCTCGATCAGTTTCTGCCTTTCTATATCCAGTGACACATTTTTGGAATCTTGGCTACTTAGGTAATTTAAAAACCTACGATAGGGCTAATTTAACACCCTCAATCTAGACACTTAAATCCAGCATTCGTCTAGGCTCAGAAAGGATCTAACTTCTGTCAGGGTAGACGTTTTCTACATACGCTTCATGATCTTAGGTGAACTTTTTATTTTTATTTTTATTTTTAAGACAAAGTCTCACTCATTGCCCAGTCTGGAGTGCAGTGGCACAATCTTGGCTCACTGCAACCTCCACCCACTGGGTTCTAAATTATTCTCTTGCCTCAGCCTCCCAAGTAGCTGGGATTACAGGCATCCACCACCATGCCTGGCTAATTTTTGTATTTTTCGTAGAGACAGGGTTTTACCATGTTGGCCAGGCTGGTCTCGAATGCCTAATCTCAAGTGATCCACCTGCCTTGGCCTCCCAAAGTGCTGAGATTCCAGGGGTGAGCCACCACGCCCAGCCAGGTGAACTTTTAAACAGTGAGATCCTCTCCAAATTCTGGGTTTTGTTTTCTTCTTCTTTAGGCTGTCCACGTATACAGGAAATGAACAAATTTATGAGACATCATAGGGAAAATATCTTGTATCTTAGGAAATTGATCTGCTAGTTTTTTTGGTTCAGAGAAGAGTCATTATTTGAGTTTTAGATTAGCCTGTGTTTTCCTTACACCCTCTACCACAGTCAACTCGTGAATCAATGCTCCTGGCAAGAGACCAGCCAGGAGGTGGAAATATCACGAGTCATAACCACAGTGCTGAAGAACTTCATGCACAAGTTAGGTATTTACTCTCTAGCTGTGACTGTAATCTCATTTTGCAGTCTATGCAGTAAGGTTTTTAAAATAATTTCTAAAAATGAATTACATTGTAACCAATTGTTAATATAAAATTATGAATGTGTGTTAGGTGTTCTTACTGATACTAACCTTGAAATGTAGGTCATTGTGGTACTAGTGCTTTATAATTGTAGAAATTACAATTGCTATTTTGCACAGGCACACCCTTTTTTTACATGAGGAAGCATTTTTAAAATCTGACTATAGAATAACAAAATATTTAAAAAGTCAACAAATCTAAAATCTCAAATTATAAATAGGCTCAACTACCACTAGTGATAAAATCAGAGGTGGTTACTGGGAATTTTGTCTGTTCATCTGCTGATGTTAGCACATGCATTTGGTCCTCTTCACTTAAATAATGTTCAGTCAGATACTTTTACCCCAACTTTGAGTTCTTGAAGATTGTCAACATGACAAAATAGATGCATTTGCACTAAACACTGTGTAGAATCAACAGCAAATTTTAATACAAGAAAAATATTAGCATAATGGGTTGCCTTTCTTATTACCAAAGTAATTTTAATATTATTATAATAAGGAAAGATTTAAACAATTGATGAAACCATATAACACATTGCAAACAGGAATGACTTTTGTATTTTAGGGATTTATTTGTGTTTGCCTTTATTAGTGTGTTATATGGAGACTATATTTCTCAATTTTTTCTTCTATAATGTAACTTGTCATGATAACCACCTCTGCTGACAGCAATGAGCAATAAAGGGCGTGGAGATTCAGAATGATTCAGCTTTGATGACCTGAGATATTTCAAGTTCATTCCGGTTTCTTTTTTTTTTATTGCTTGTTGTTTTTTTCCCCGAACACAAGCTACCTTATTATCTATGCTATGTAATTTTTTTTTCTTGAAACTATCCCAGGCAAAAACCGATAGTGAAAAACTGTAAGCAACCTTATAGCCCACAAGAGGAAAATTGTTAAGTAAATTATCATGCTATCTCCATTACGATGTTTTCTACTGCACAGAACAGAAAACTCACCTAAAAAGGGCTTAAGTAATAGGAGATATATTTTCTCACATAACAAGAAGTCTCAAAGTAGGGTCCAGGGATGTGTAATTAATTGGAGTGTCATGATCAACTAGGATCAATTCTTCCTACTTTTCTGTTCTTCCATCTTTAATGTGTATACTGGACTTCCTTTATGGCCACAAAATGGCTGCCACAGCACCAAGCACTAGCTCCACTGCTCCCTCCTGACACACATTCCTTAGGCAGAAAAAGGGATTATCTCTTCCTTGGATCACTTTTAAGGAACTAAGAATCTCTTTCACAAATCTAACCTATAGATTTGCCCTTATATCTTTTTGGTCAGAAGTATGTCACTTGCCCTTTCCTCAGCCAATCACTGATAAGGGGAATAGAATTGTACCATGATTGGCTTAAACTAAATAAAAAATCACTTTTTGCGAGTGGAAATGGAGTCAGCCTTTAAGCCTGAAGCCCTTGACCGCCTGAACAAACCTGAGTTCTGTTAGCAGGAAAGAAAAGAGAACTGGCTATTGTTAATATTAGGCAGATGTTTAAAATGAAGTTTCCATTAAACACCTTGTGTTAGGAGATGTTGGTATTAGACAGTATTATTTCAAATATACAAAAAGGCATAGACACTATTATCTCAACTATATAAGACAAGCAAAACCTTTCAAAAACTAAGCAGAAACAAAGAGTAGCAGAAAATATACCAAAATGTTAACAGCAGCTTCATGAGTGACAAACTAAGGGTACATTTTTCTTCTCCTTTTTAAATTTTTCAACTCTTCCACAATGAGCACACGTTACTTTTATAAAGGAAAAGGGTAATAATCTTTATTTTTAAAATCTAAAATAAAGCCTTAATTTGCTCATCTTTATAATCTTTCATCTTGATTTACTACCTCTGACCAATCTTTGCTTGTCTCCTTTCACACACACTCATATGCCACTTCTAAACCATCCTTCTAATTTAGTTACATCTTTACTTTCTAGTTTATCTCTCTTTATTGATTTCCATTCAGAGCTCCTTTTCCTATCTTTTCTCTAGGTTTCTTCATCCTGGTTCCATATTTTCACCCTTTTTAGAGCTTCGACAATTCTAGCCCAGGGTTCCTCATGTGTGAACATTAGAATTACCCAAGGTACTTATTTCTGTGTCTTCCCTAATCCAGTGGGTGAATTGGAATTTCTGGTGATAAAGACTAAGTACTCTATTTTAAACAAACACTTCAGGTAGTTCTTATGTGTATTAGAGACAGAACTTCTGCGTTAGCCTTTGACACCATCATTACCTTTATCTTATCCATCAGCCATTTACTATGTGCCTACCATAATAAACATAAAACAAATCTCAACCCCCTTTTCTTTACTTATTTACTCACTGTCCTTGAAGTTGTCAAATTTTCCTCTGCTTTGATGCTTACTGCCCTTCCGTGGTCTTTCCCATGTACTTTTATTTTCTATTGTTGCTGTCCCAAATTTCAATTTTTTCATTAATAGACATATTTGGCTTTGAAATTTTATTTATTCATTCTTCTTTGTTCTCTTGATCTGCTCCCTAATTTTAAAAAGCAGCAGAAGAAAGAGACTATAATAATTGGTTGAAATGGGTAAATCACAGAGTAAAATTAATTTTCTTTCAATTTACTAAGGAAAATATTGTCACCAAATGACTTCTTACATCAGCTTTTTACAAAGAGCATTCATTTGCTGCAGCAATGCTTTATGTATTGTGGTGTGGATGTGTGCTGGTTTTAGAATCAGAGCTAAACTAAATTGCTTTTAGATTATTTATGTTATCACACTAAAATTAGAGCTGGAGGAGACCATTTTTTGATAGAAAGAGCCATAAACATGAAGGTCAGAGATGGATTTAATTTTTTTAAACTCCGAAACTGTTTATGGACAAGACAGTTAACTTCTCTGAGACTCAGTTTCTCATCTGTACAATGATAATTTGCACTACACAATTTATAAAGTCCTCTCCAGCTTGTAAGATATATGGTTTTGGGAAAAGAGCATTTCCAGAAAAGTATTGATGATTTCACAAAAGTTAGAAAATATCAAGAAATCAGATCACTTCTGTCCCATGAAAATTTTTATTAACTCAATAAAAATAAATGTGATTTCTACTTGAAATACAAATCATTTGTTTTCTTAAAACTTCTTAAAATTTTAAAGACCCTATAGAAGACTGTTAATTTAATTTCTTAAAACTTTCTTAAAATTTTAAAGACCACACGGAAGATTGTTAATTGAAAGTAATATTTTTACATTGAAAAGTAAATTTACTTATTTTTTAGATTATAAAAACAATCATACTTATTTTAAAATATTCAAACAGTATATAAATGTATAAGGTAAGTTTCTTATTACCTGCTCCCACCCTGACTAATCTGGACAATCACACACAAATAGGATCTACTGTAATACTATTTTTCAACTTGCTTCCCTCCACCTCCACTTAACAATAAACAATGTATATATAAAATAATGTATGTATAAACCAATGCATGTATTTGCTCTGTTTTACCCTACCGGTTAAAACAGATCTGCTGCTAATGTAATAGAAACAATCAAAACAAAACTAAGGACTTTTTAACCTGAGGATTAATTCTTATGCATTAGAATTTAATATGGAGAAATAGGGAAATCATTCTGTTACTGAAATTATTTACAAAATACCATCCTTAACTGACAACCTTTAGTCCCCTATCTTCATAAAGGCAGCTTAGAGTGCCTGAAGGGATTTGAGGGTTCTGCAAGGTGTGTCATATTATAGTTCACATCAGTGCACATTGATGTATCTCCCTGGCAAGAACTGAAAGATACAGTTCTTAAATCCCCTGCTGACCCATTATCCATGGATCATTGACAAGACAGAATGTAATAGCTCCTGTCTTTTTACCAAGGTAAACCTCCTAGTGAAACTGCATTGTTCATGCCCTACATCTTTTATCTAAATAAGAAAATTAATATAGGAGAAAAAAACTACATTAAGTAGATAATATAAATACTTTCATATTCTTTATTATATTTTAATATTTATTGAATAAGGAAACATAAGCTGTTTAATTGCAGGGACTGAGACTAAGAAACTTTTCCCATAACCTATCTTTCCAAATAGATCATCTTAAATACAAGGCTAAAGGAATTGCATAAGATCCAGCATTTGGAACACCAAATTAAACTAATAGACATGTTGCCTATTTAAGGACAGCATTAAAACAGTAGTTCAGTTGGTGTTATGAGTCAGAATTTAACATTTCCCATTATCTTGATCTAAAAAGTCAGTGTTTCTCTACTCTAAAAGTTATTTCGTGAACTGGGTCATAAAGAGTCATAAGCTCTCAGAGGGATTTATTCACAGACCTCGGCAATGTTTACAATGTGGCACTGTGTTTTTGCAACATCACATATTGACAGTGCTGTGTTTTAAATTTCATAATGCGATGACAGGACATGGTCATATTTTTATGTGGTTCTGATCAAGATCCATCTGAAAGCTCCTTACTTTATGTTAGTCTTCTTGACTTCTAAAATAATTATGCCCTATTTCTATCTGTTTATATCTAGAAAAGGTTAGAAATAGAAAGATGATGCTCTCGTCAACTTGACTAACATTCATTTCCTGCCCAGGGCAAAATAAAAAAAGAAAATGAAAAAATAAATACATAACTTGACCAACCATCTCAGTAAGAATACGGGCAAGTGAATCAGATATTTGGCCTAGACCAGTGAAATTAAAGATACATATCCCTTTAAATCAGTGATTCCACTAGAGAAACTGAAACACATCTGCAGAAGGATACATGGGCAGGAATATTCTCTGAAATATTGTTTGTAATAGAGAAAAACTAAAAAAAAAACAATGTCCCCTAGCATGAGAATGGATAAATAAATCATCAATATTCACATAATAGAACACCATGTAGTAGTTAAAATGACCAGTTTAGCAGTAAATGTATCAGCATGGATTAATCTCAAGCACATAATGTTGTACGGGAAAAAAATAAGTTACAGATTGATAAGTACCCATCATTCATGTAAAGTTTGAAGACATGTAGTTCATAAAACTATAGTGAAAGTATAAGATGTTCTTGGAAATAATAAGCACCAGAGTCTGCATAGTGGATACCTCTGGAAAGAAAGAGGATAGAAATTAGAGATCAGTACACATTGAGGGGAGATTTCAGTTGTATTTATGATATTTTATTTCTTCATTATATCTGAAGCAAATATAGAAATTAAGACTTGGAAAAGCCAAGTGGTAAATAGAGGGGTGTTTGTCACATTAGTCTCTCTACTCTGCTATATACTTGGAAATTTTCATAATAAACTGTTTTCAAAAAAGAATCAGATATTAGAGCTGAAAGGGACTTTAGGAAATGTCTAATAATTGGATTTTTAATGACTAGCTACTCTGTGATGTTAGGATTACTTTGGTGATGTTAGGATTACTCTGGTGCATCAGAGACACAGGGTCTCTACATCCTTGGAGCTTACATTCTACCAGAAAGAGACAAAATTTAAAAATAAACAGAATATTAACATGGACCACACAGAGGATTTTATTTCATTTGAGGATGAAGAAATTGAGGTGCAAAAAAGTCAAGTTATTTTCCCAAGGTACAAGCCAATTCTAGAACTTTGCCTTCCTCTGTCTTTCTGTATACTTCTATTTTCCTCTGGTCTCCCTCTAACCTAATGTTATTCTAATTACTGATGGTGTTAGGCACAAGCACATTGATAGTGTCTCACTTGTTTTGTAGCCATCTGTTTGGCATAGGTACAAATTTGTCAAATACTAAAACTTAACTAAATAGCTTTAAAATTGTTGAATATTTTGCACGTGACATTAAATTAACACAACCTTCTTATATTAGGTAGGTCAGCATTATCTTTGTTTCATGGGTGAAGAAAGGGATGAATGGGGGAGTAGCAGTGGGGTGAGGTAAATTGCCTAAGGCTCTGTAGGAAACAAGAGTGACAGGTTCTGGATCAGAATTCAGAACACTGACTTAATGTAATGCAAAATTTGGAGTACCTTTCTTTCTGATCTTCCCTTTTAGGTTAATGTGCCTCACTTCCACACATTCCTGTAAAGCTAACACTCTTGAAAATTGTAAGAAAAGGGCCCTTACCACTAATACCTTGTCAGATGAATTATTTTTCACCTTCAAAGTTGTGAATTCATTGGTAAACATGTTTAATGTAAACTTTTAAGTCCATGCAAACTCTTCTCTCCAGATGGTCTCAAAGAATGTTCAGGGAAATCATTTTCCAAGCTGTAACTGTTTTATTCAGAGCTTTGAAGACAGATATCAGGTGAGCTTTTATCGACTGTTGGAAAATAAGGGAGTAGAAGAACAAAATGATTATGGTAACCTAAGCTACCTAGATGGTGTTATGACATTCATTCTACTGACAAAACTCTAGCATTCATAAAGTTTATTTTAAAGTAATTATATTCATTTCTATTTAAATAATTGTTTTAATATTATGAGAGCTGAAGGTGATTGTTTCAGCTTCTTCTTCTTCCTGAGTTTATTGAAAAAGAAATGGTCACTTGTAGAAATGAAGGTCTTGTGGGGAAAAATTATTCTGAGCCGAATTTAAATATCCAACGTCAGAAGGTACTATGATGTAATACTATTGCTACCCAGGAGTCCATCAGCAGACTGTACCCTGTGTGTCACATACTTCGCTACAAAGTTGATTACAGGTTTATGTTGTAAGTGCACAATATTGACTGGTACAGGATACAGATACTTATTATCCAGAATTACTTATTATCTTCATTTTCCAATGAATTATTTCTTCCCTTAGCTGATGTGTGAAGCTAGGTTTCTAAGGACTTCTTCAGTGTTCTTATTAAGAACATCTGTAAAGAACATCAGAATGAAGTGTTGAATTTCACCCATTTGGATTTCATTAAAGTGTCTATAGTTGTCAAGCATTTAGAAAGTCAAGACACTAAGAGTTTGGGGTTTGACCCAAAGGAAATTGGTCCTCATTTTAAGGCTAAACAGGAGGGATAACAGAGCCAAATTTTTTTAGGGAATAGGAGATTAAAAAAGAAATTATTCCTTTCAGATACATGCCCCTAAAGAATGAAAGCTTAAACAGTCATACTTTGTAATAGTTAAGTTTTTCATCTTGCCAAAACAAAGTGTGGGTTTATTGCAGAAGTTCTTAACCTAGAGTTCATGGACCTTTAGTGGGTCCATAGGCAGACTTCAGAGAGTCCATAAACTTCGTGAAATTGTAGGCAAAATTTCACTTGCATATACACATGTGTGTTTTTTTTCCCCTAGGGAGAGGAAACTAGCTTTCGTCAGATTTTCAGGGACATCTGTGATTCAAAAAAGGTTAAGAAATGGTTTATTTTCTTACTTATTTAAGGCTCTTAAAATTTTCAGAGTATCTGAATAAGCAGAGTTTTATATTTCTCTTTTTATTAAAAACACACAATATATATAAATGTATATGACTTTTAAAATGCAAGTAAGATATACTAATTTTTAAATTTTAACAAATGACCAGAAGTTTTGGTAATCTGTGAAATCTCAATTATAACTAATTTACCTAAATATACAATCTGATCTAACCAGGTGTAATAAAAATAACCTGACTGGCTATTTAAAATAAACAACACAAAAAGAGTAGTGAAAAGTGAAGATATCTTGTGTTGGTGGTACAAATAGTAAAAAAACAAAGCAACTTGAAAGTTTTTTTATTACATGTAATAATAGAAGTTTTCTATTTGGTTAACTAATTATACTCTAATTATAGTAAAGTGGCATGAATTAATTTATATTATGACTCAAATCCACTGAGTAAAAACAGCAGTTTCATTTTATAAAGAACAATAAGAGAAATTCTGCTGTGAAAAAGCCACTGGGTATTTTTAAGTTTTGTAACATTTTAAATGAATACCAAATAATCTGATCATCATTACACTAACTCTAGTTCCATTTAGACTTGGAACATTTGGCAAAATTTAAGATGTCATATTTTAAATTAAAATATAATGTGTTATTTCTTCTCTGCATATGATTTTTTAGAAGTGTTGTTTTAACTGGATCCTCCTATAATTACATTTGTTTTTAAAAGTAGATTATTTAGTATACATTGAACTAACATTTTTTCAATGTGGTTAACTAACATTTTGTCAATGTGGTTTTCCTTGTGAATCACACACTTAGCCTGTAATCAAAAGACAGAATGCAGAAATACAACATGAATCTTTGACTAATAGGCTATCTGCCACTTGTCTTTGTTTTGTATCATAGGAGCATATACAGGTTATTTTTTCCCTTTAGCTAAACTTCAGACATGTCTACTTTATCTTTGCTCCTTTTCCAGCAAACCTTCCTTAGCCACCTTCTTGAATTACCTATCCTCTCAGACAGTTCTTTAGCTTATTATATGTAAACCTGGCTTGTTTCCAAATTAACTTGGCTGGTCTCTTAATTTTTCCCATCCTCTCTCAAAAGACCTGAAGTACCCTCTTGATATTTACCAAACCAAACTCAGTATCCAGGCTCCACATGCTCCACCTTCTTCATATACATACTGCAGGTCATCAACTTTTCTTATACTATTTTTCAGATGCCTTTATTTTCTCCTCAAGCTTTGTCTTTCTCTTTTTGCCTCAAAATATTTTCATCTGTTCTTAAAAAACATACTTAAATTTAAGTATTAGCGCAAAATGGACTGTTGGAGTTGTCAATTTTTGTTTTACAGTTAAGGTCTTTTTTTGTTCTTTAGCATCAAGTTTCTCTCTTACTATTGAAATAAGGTTAGAGCCAGGTGCAGTGGCTCATGCCTGTAATCCCAACACTTTGGAAGGCTAATGCGGGCGGATCATTTGAGGTCAGGAGTTTGAGACCAGCCTGGCCAACACAGTGAAACCCCGTGTCTACTAAAAAAATACAAAAATTAGCTGGTGTGGTGGTGGGTGCCTGTAATCCCAGCTACTCAAGAGGTTGAGGCAGGAGACTTGTGTAAACCTGGGAGACGGAGGTTGCAGTGAGCCAAGATGGCACCACTGCACTCCAGCCTGGGCACTCTGTCGTAAATAAACAAAAAAAAGGTTAGAAATTAGTAAAGGTTATGGTATACACATTATATCTTAAAGCTAGTAAGCTATTACAGAAGAACAGAAAGCAATGAAACAGAAAAAAAGAATAAACTACAGGAATTTACATAAGTGTTAGAAAGATATAAACTGCAACATGAAATCTAGATAGTTAATTATTATAGATACTATTACATGCACTGCTTAACTTTATAAATTCTCTGAAGTCCTCCTATAAACTAATAATTTAATCTCCTCTGCTAACTTGCTGATCCAGATACAAATTATGTAAAAGCTATCTATCCAAATACGAATTATGTAAAAGCTTCTAGCACAATGGTGGCATATAATAGGTGTCAAATAAATGTTAAAAAACCAAAAAAAAGTTAAAGTATAATTGATAGAGTCAAGTTATATATATTAGTATAGGGTTTAAAGACTAAAAGATAGCCCATGCCTAAAATAGGAGCCAATTTAAACTTTTAAAAAATTCTTATTCTTTGATATTATAAATAATATATGCTGTTACACGAGTAACACGATTGGAAAAACATCAGATTAAAAATTCATTTTTAGGCCCTTCTTAGAGTACGATTATAAAAGAACAGTCGAAAATCGGTTTTGTGGCCAGGCGCGGTGGCTCACACCTGTAATCCCAGCACCTTGGGAGGCCGAGGCGGGCAGATCACGAGGTCAGGAGATGGAGACCATCCTGGCGAACACGGTGAAACCCCGTCTCTACTAAAAACACAAAAAATTAGCCGGGCGTGGTGGCGGGCGCCTGTAGTCCCAGCTACTCAGGAGGCTGAGGCAGGAGAATGGCGTGAACCCGGGAGGCGGAGCTTGCAGTGAGCCAAGATGGCGCCACTGCACTCCAGCCTGGGCGACAGAGAGAAACTCCGACTCAAATAAGTAAATAAATAAATAAACAAATAAAATTGGTTTTGTGGGGTTTAGGGGAGTAAAATGATGATTCCCAATCAGCTTTCTACTTATTATAGGGATCTCACAATTTGGGTGACCAAGGAATATTCATTCCAATATAATTCTTCCTTTTGTAAACAGAGAATAACTTTTACATTTTCTGTTAAAAATGTAAAATGGTGAATATTTAGTTCAAGATGCTTATATTGCTCGAAAGGTGTTTTGTTTTGTTTTTTCTACCTTTCATCTCCTCTTTCCTCTCAGGTCTTCAGAACCAATGAAGAAGAAACCATTACTTATCAAAGAGGTTGAGGTACAGAGCTGAGGGGTCACAGGTTTGCTAGTGAGAACAGCTAGCATATTTTTCAATTTGTAATCTTTATTATGTTTCAAGAATAGCAATGTCTTTGAATTGGAAGGAACTTTAGAAATGTCTTTGTTCATCCCTTATACAGTATTATTAAAGGTAGGAGCACTTACTATTTTACGAAATCGTAGGTACCATTAACTCTGAATGCTAGAAAAGTCTTATGCTCAATCAAAAATCCACCTCATTGCACCTTCCAATGATTGGTCCCAATCCTGCCCTTATTTTCTCTAAGCTGTAAACTTGGGGGAAGGGGAGAATTCTTCTTTTATAAACAGATGAAAAGATGTTTGAGCTGGACTTTGTAAAATGTTTAGAATTTTTAGGGAGTGGTGTCACCACATCACCAGGTCCTCGGAAAAATACATTGCATATTCCTTCTTTATGCAGATTCTAGAATAGAAGTTTTCGTCTCTCTCATCCAAATACGCCAAGGAATTTAGCAAATTTTCAGTCTTTCTGGGACATCTGCCAACAATTACCAATAAGTCAACGTTAGCACACCTTATGGGAGGAGAAAGAAGGAACTAGAAGTTTCATGGTTTTATTTCCTTCTCTGATGATGTGGTAGGAAGGAAGATTAACTGGTTTGATCTGAAGCCTTACTGGTTATAAATCTCTTAGATCCCTGGCCCAGATTAACTGAATGATCCCAGTATTGAGCATACAGGTTGTCAAGGGTACTTGTATCACATTGATTTGCCTAATAACCCTAATCTGATTGCAACCTCCTCCAACTGTAATTAGGAGGTTCCATTGTCCTTTTCTTGCAAGTTCTAACATGTTACGTTCCCATCTTGATTCGAAAGGGCCTGAGCTGCAAGATAATATCTCAAGCTGCCAAAGGCCACAGCTTCTTTATTTAAAAAAAAAAAAAAAAAAAAAAGAAAGGAACGATTACAGATCATGCCGCAGGACTCAGGACTCTTAGTGACTGTCTCTGGCTTGGCACATCCTCATCTATTTATTCATCCAAATAATAACTTCAAAAAAAGTTAAAAAAAAGAGTCACCCTGGTAGCAAGACTGAGATAATGTATATCAGCTTTGATCACATGCTCTGAGGTTTGGGAAAATGAATTATTATAAACTGGGTGTCATCCTCGGCTCTTCCCTGGAAACACTTTTCTTCAGTGTTGCTTTTGATCATATTTTAAAGTTGTAATTAAGGATTCCTTTCCTCTAGTCATGTTTGAGTTAAAACCTTATGGAAGCAATCCAGTGGAATTATATAGCTATGGTTTGACTCACAGGGGCTCTTGGTAATGATTAAGTTTGCCTGGACAGAAGGATATGGAATAGGTGTTTGCCTAGTGGGTGTGTCAACAAAGGGGGTGTCCTTTTTTTTTTTTTTTTTCTTTCTACAAGCTGGTGTCCTATGAAGAACCCTAGGACATATCTGTAACTAGAAAATTCTTTGATTGAATATATATATGTATATGAATATATACATATATACATACACATAATACTACATATTACTGCAATTGTATACATATATACTTATATATAAGTATATATATCCCAATGCTTATCATTCATTTGATAGCCATTCAACAAATATTTGAGTATCTCAGTGTGTTGTGCGTTGTGTTGATTTATTATAAGAGACAAATAAAGAAAAACATGAATAAAGAAATAAATATGCTATGATCTGGGTATGTGTAGGCTTCTATGGACGTATGTAGAAGGTTCCCCTGTCAGTGAGGGTGGAAGAGAGGGGATAAGGAAGACTCACTGGAGAAGGTAAATGTGGCTTCAATGGTGAGAGAACATTCAGGTGACTTTATCCAAATGAAGTATGCTCTCCTGATAATGATCACAGTAATGGCAAATAGCAGGGTTTTTTAAAAGCATAATCCATGACACAAAAGTCTTTTTAGACACTCTGAGAAAAAGGAATTTTGTAGTCAAATACATCTGAAACTTAACAAGGTATGCTAACAACTTATGTCTCTGAGAAGTCTGGCAGTAAAGAAATCTGATTAACACAGTATAACCCAGCATTTCCCATACTACCCTGACCATAACCATCCTTTCTTGTTGTTGGGGGGACACCTGGGGGAAGACCTATTGCCATCCTGAAGGATGCCATTAAAATTCTTTTTCTTTTTCTTTTTTTTTTTTTTTTAGAGGGAGTCTTGCTTTGTCACCCAGGCTGGAGTGCAGTGGCATAACCTCGGCTCACTGCAACCTCCGCCTCCCAGGTTCAAGCGATTTTCCTGCCTCAGCCTCCCGAGGAGCTGGGACTACAGGCACCTGCCACCATGCCCAGCTAATTTTTGTATTTTCAGTAGAGACGGGGTTTCACCATGTTGGCCAGGGTGGTCTTGATCTCTTGACCTTGTGATCTACCCGCCTAGGCCTCCCAAAGTGCTGGGATTACAGGCGTGAGCCACTGCGTCCCACCCACCCTTAAAATTCTTAACCTCAGGAGGATAATTCCCATGAAAAATGGATGCTATGGGTCAATTAAATAAAATCGAACAACATATTTTATCTTGTCCATGTTTTACAGGTGACTAAAATAATGGTTAATGAGGATAGCTTTTATAATGGGCAAAATAGGCCATGACTTGGAGTCTCTAGCTTGCTGAAGCTGTGTGCCTAACTCTCAAAAAGTCTGCATAGGATCCTCACCTTAGAGGTGAACACACTAAAGCCCTAGGGCAGAATATGTCTCTACATTCCTTGAAACAAGTGTGAAGAAAAAAATTGAAGAACTGCCATCATGAATTGTACTAAAGCCATGATCAAAAGTCTCTATACTTTGAAATATCTAATCATATTAGAGGATTAAAAACACATGAGTGAACACTAACCAATTATTTATTCATTTCCATATCTACTTATACCTTTTAATTTTGATAACATAAATACTGTGGGTTTTTTTTTTCCTCAATTATACCAACAAAATCTTTCTCCTGCCTTCAGTCTGAGAGGTTCCTTTTGCTATAGTACCTTGTTGTTGTACTTGGACTATAGTCAGTTTCTAGCTTTATCTAAAGCTAGAAAGTACTTTGTGTGCATCTGTTTCAGTAAAAGAAGACCTAAGGGTCGTGAAAGATTAAGAAAAATTCAGATGAGAAGTCTTATCTTTTCTAGGAATAATGAAAAGTGTATAACTTTTATTTGAATGTTACACTTATTTTGTGTTCTAAGGCTCTACTCTTGAGGCCATATAAAAAGGCCATACCCTTAGAGGTAGACATGACCTTTTCTGAAGAACGTGCACATTCTCTGTATCACTTGTCTGGGAGGGGCAGGTCCTCTGACAGGTGATAGAATCTTGGAAGATGGGTTTTGGTCTTCAGCAAAAACTGCTGACTTCCTCTGGAATCATGTTCTTGCTGGACTTTCAGGTAAATGGATTCTTTGAGGATGCTCTCTGGTGGTATGGGAAAGATGGCTTCTCCCAGGGGCTAGTTAAGAAGGCAGTACCCTTGCAGGGGATCCTAAAAATGAAGTGATAAACTTTCAGATTATTTAGCTTTATGTTTCTCTATGTTTATTCTCATCTGGCTATGCCCAAACCTTGAGTAAAGGCTGATTATTATATTTATGTCTGGCTTAGGTCTTAGTTGTGCATTAAGCACCATGAAAATTTGGAGTTCATGTTTGGGCCAAAGGGCTAAAGAATAGATGGTAGAACTCAAGTTAACATAGAGATATGTGGTTATGGTTATTACTAAGGATAATAACCATCATTTTCATAATCTGTGCCCAGCATTTTATTATGCTATCTCATCTAATCTTCACAAGAATTCTCAAATATAGGTTTTATTAGTCCCATTTTGCAGATGAGGAAACTGAGACTCAGAGAAATTAAGTATTTGGTTACATCCTATAGCTATTGGGAGGTGGAATTTGAACCGAGGTTTCATCTGACTCCACAGGCTGAACATACTCTAGTCAAGTTACATAACTTCTCATACCTTGAGTTTTTTATTTGAAAATATCTACTTTCTAGAGTTGCTGTAAGGATTCCATGACGTAATGTATATAAAGATTCTGGGCCATTAACTAGAAGATAATAGGTATCTCCCAAATAGTGCTTATCCTTATGTTTTCCTTCTGCCTTTCTGGCCATTCCTTCTTAATATCATTCAAGGGTTCCTTTTCCTCTGATGACCTGTTAAATTGGTGTTCCCTAAGTTTGTTCTTCAAATGAACACTCTCCTTGAGTGACTTCATCCAAACCCAGGGCTTCAGCTACTGTTTTTATGCTAGTGACTTCTAAATCTGAACCTCCAGGCCAGACCACTGCTGATATTTCTATTGGATGTCTCACAGACATATGAACTCACTAAGTCCCAAACAGCACATCTTTCTGTTTCACTCCTGGCCTGTCTCTCAGCAAGTGGCATCACTGAATCTCTAGATACCTAAGCCAAGGTCTGGGAATCTTCGTCTACTCATTCTCAGTCATCCCTTACACTCAAATTAGTCATCAGGTTGTCTTAAGTCTCCCTTCTTATCATTTGTATCAGTCCCTCCCTCTCTTCCTATCCTCCCTCAATTTCATTTCTACAGCCACTATCACTGCCTAAATTCAAACTAATCACTTCTATTAGGCATTACTGGCATTACTAGACTAGGCATTACTGCAATAGTCTCCTAACTCATTTCCCTCCAATTTACCCAACCCTCCGATCTGTCCTCAATATTACTGTCAAAATGATCTTTCTAAAAAGCAAATCCATATTATGCATTTTCACTTAAAACTCTTTCAAGAACTTCCCATAGCTTTCAAGATAAAGTTCAAATTCAACTCACTAAGCCCTTCAGGATATAGCTGCTTCCTGCCTCTTTAGCTGTATTTCCCACTAATTCTGTATTTTTTCATTTGCACCATTTGTTTCGGCTTTGAAGGATTACTTGAACTTCTCCAAAGGAAGCTATTTCTAGCCTTGGGGCTTCAGGCATGTCCTTGGGTGCCTACCCATCCATCCCCTTAACTCCAAAATCCCCCATCAACTCTTTCCTTAAAGCTCAGCTCAAGGGCATTCCTCTGGACAGTTTTCCTTGATGTTGACTCTGGTGTTTCTGTTTAATGCTCTCATGACACCTGTGCATTGCTGTATAACAGCACTTTTCATACTACACATGTCTGTCACTAGTTTGTAAACTGGACCCCAAAGTTTATTCCACATTGTGTCCCCAGTACGTAATCCCTAGTGCCTAGCTCATAACCAATGCAGACTGTTGGTTAATGAAGGAGTGAATTCAGGAAGAGAGTTTTTAACCCTTGGCTATGTTGTGTGTGAACCTAAGAAGCTGGCTGGGCATGGTGGCTCATGCCTGTAATCCCAGCACTTTAGGAAGCCGAGGGGGGCAGATCACTTGAGGTCAAGAGTTCGAGACCAGCCTGGCCAACATGGTGAAACCCCGTCTCTACTAAAAATACAAAAAAAATTAGCTGGGCATGGTGGTGGACACCTGTAATCCCACCTACTTGGGAGGCTGAGGCAGAAGAATCATTTGAACCCGGGAAACAGAGGTTGCAGTGAGCTGAGATCGCACCATTGCACTCCCGCCTGGGCGACATAGAGTCTGTCTCGAAAAAAAAAAAAAAAAAAAAGAAAAAGGAAGCTAAGGGAAAGGTAGGGACTTTGAGTTAAGGTGGCACATAACTGGAGATTCCTTAAGCCTCATTCCTCCTACAGTCCTTTCTTTTCCACTTTACTTATGGCCAGGTTCCACCACTCACCCTAGGAACATGAAGACACAACAGGTTTTAGATACACTCTATGGAACAGACAATTAAGACCCTGAGTATTTCATTTGCTAGGCTAGGGAGATAACAAGATAGTCTGATTGGGACCTATCAATGCAGTACACATCCTGCCCTCTACAAACTTGAGATTCAATATTCTTGTGAAAACCTGAACCAGAGGCAGAGTTCTAAAGGGCTCTGTTTGGTTTTATGTTCACTGGAGAAACTGGATACATTTTTATGACTTTAGTCGATCTCTTCACTTTCTGTTTTTCCATTATTTCCTGATCTTTCTGGATGTTTTCACCTTTTGAAGCTGTTTCCTACCTCTTTCTGAAAGTAATAGAGAGAAAAGGGGTTAAAAAGAAGAAAAAGCAAAACCAACGAATTCAAACGTTAATCGAATTTTTAAAAAAGCTTTTTTGTTGGGGAGAGTCTCTGAGTTGGAAAATACCTTAGGAATCATAGAGCTTACCCAATAACTTCAGTTGGTAAATAATGAAATTAAGGGAAAGAGGTTACTGACTTGCCCAAAACCACTTAAGCAGCTGAAAGCAAGAGTATTTTGGCTCTAAATCCTCCAAGTTCGTCTTCGCAATCTTTTCCTTGGGAGACTCTCTATACTTGTGCCCACAGCTAATGCATTCTCTCTATGCAAGCCCAGGTAATTGGCAAACGTATATTTATTATATCTAATATGACTGATATATAATTTTTAAAAACCATATGAGCTTATCACACTAAGAAGAGAAGAGGCCACGTTGTCGATGCTCAGGGCTCAGATTCGGCTCTCTATATTTTGCCCCTGGGAGAGTAAGAAAGGTTGCCAAAGGACCTCAGGCTCTCGGACACCAAGAGCCTCGGGCTGCACGAAACCACTGCTCCTCTAGGGCTTGGAGGGAAAGCCAGGGCCGCGCCTGAGGTGGACAGCAGATGGCCTGAGCAACCTGGAGGCGCGCGCTTCAGTGCCTTCCAGGAATTGGTTAGGAGTAGCCTGCTGAGACCCGCGCTGGCCTCACTTTCCGGCGCCGGCTCATAGCTTAGGGGCCACAGATTTGGGACTCGGGCGGGGCTCTCCGCACGTGACCAGTGGGCCTGGGTGTTTGCCTGCGTCCCGCAGCCGCGGCCTAGGCGGGCAGCCAGACAGGCCGTGGCCGCTGCTTGCCCTCCCTGCTCGCGCCGGGGCATTTTACGAGCCTCGACCGCTGTCCCCAGGTGCTCACAGCCCCGCGTGCAGCCTGTAAGAGGCACCGCGGCCCAGCCTCTGAATCTCCGGGAGAAAGAACAGGCTTGTCTGAGAACCAATGTAGAAATCTCTCGTTTCATCGACGGCCAACGAGGACCTTCGACTTGACCAACGGAGGAAAACGTCTTCATGTGGAGATCGATTTCCTTTCGAGAGTTTATTCTATACTTGTGCAGCGTCCTTTGGGTAGTAAAAATTGTTTTGCACTGTGAGTAAAAAAGATGAAGTTAGCCTTATGTCGGGGGGCTGGGCGGAGGCAGCTTATTTCCACATAAACTAAGAAACAGGTTAAAAGACAGTGAGGGGCCGGGCACGGTGGCTCACGCCTGTAATCCCAGCACTTTGGGAGGCTGAGGCGGGCGGATCACCTGAGGTCCGGAGTTTGAGACCAGCCTGGCCAACATGGCGAAACCCCGTCTCCACTAAAAATACAAAAATTAGCTGGGCGTGGTGGCACATGCCTGTAATCCCAGCTACCCCGGAGGCTGAGGTGGGAGGATCGCCAGAGCCTGGGAGGCGGAGGTTGCAGTGAGCCGAGACCGCGCCACTGCACTCCAGCCTGGGCGAGCAACAGACCCTGTCTCAAAAACAAACAACAAAAAAAAGTGAGCGCTCAAACCTGAGTAGGGTGCCTGGGGGCAAGCAAGCAAGAGGGAGTGAGATTAAGTGGAAAAAAGCGCGAAAGGGGAGGGTTAGAGACGTGAGAGGGGAGCGGGTGGAAGGAGAAGGAAGCGAGGGGGTGGGGGGTGGCGAGGAGATGTGGGGCGGGAAGGGAGGGAAAGAGAGGAGGGCTGGAAGGCGGAGAACTGGGCCGGGTGCTGTTCGGTGGGGGCAGGACGAAGCCGGGAAGACGCGGGCGGGGGAAGGGCTGAAGTCGGCGGTGATGGAGAAGAGGCCTAGGTCTAGTTCGTGTCCACGAGGCCTCTCCACGTGGCCGACTTCCTTTAGAGAAGTCCCATAAGCCCTAAGCCCTCACAGCCTCGCCCACGACACCGTGCCCATCCCTACCCTGACAGTCCCGAGACCCTGGGCGTGCGCTTCCCGCCCCCCGAGGGCCAAGGCACGGCGGACGCCCGGCCGCAGCCTGACGCCGGCGGCCTCCCCCTCACCCAGCGAGGCACGCGCGTCCCCAGGACCGCCGGTGCAGGGGCCGGTAACCCCTGCCGCCGACGCCGCTGGGAAAGGAAGCTTCTGCGGCTACAGATGGCGCAGGGCCCAGGTCGCAGAGAAGCCCTATCCAACCTGCGGAATGGTCCTGGGAGAAAGGGCCCAGGAGCTGCTTCTCGGAGAGTCGGTGAACGCTCCGTTGAGCCACGTCTGTGTGTTTGCTCGTGGATAAGCGCACTGGGGGATTAAACCGCAGTGTGACCGCCAGCGTCCCCAGGGAGGTTGCGGAAAAGTAGAGGCAATGAGACCCGAGCAGAAATATGGACTTTTCGCGGCCCTCCGCACGGAAGCAGCTGGGGAGCATCCAGCTCGGCCCTCCCTACAGGCCCAGGGTCGGGACATGGAGGGAAGGCTAGGCGCGCACGGCAAGGCCAGGGGCGCGGGGCTGGGCTCGGCCGGCACGAGTGCTCGGACCGCGGAGCGAGCTCGCTGAGGCGTTCGGTGTGGATTGGGTAAAGCGGCCCTGGGCGACGGGCCTGACGTCGGTGGGCGCAGTTGAGGCCACTGTAAGGCCTCTGGATCCCGGAACCGCACTCGAGACGGAGCGGGGGCGGGGGGGGCGGTGCCACACGGGATAACCAAGGGGGCTAACGGGAGTTTCGGGCCCCTGTTCCCTCTCCAGGTGGAGGCCGGGTCGCCGTGCCCGAGGTCGGGCGCGAAGGCCACTCGCGTTTTCCCGCCTTCCGCGAGCAACCCAGGGGACCTGTGGGAGGAGGGGACGGTCCCGGGAGTCCGCCCTTCCCTGCGCCTTCGGGACCGGCAGGAGGCGCTGCGCGGACGAATTAAAAGAAAAGGAAAATCTCGTAGGGAGGTGTTTCCGCATCCTGCCTTTGGACGCTACTTAGTTGAAGTGACCCTATTAAGACCTTAGGGGCGTTAGGGTCTCCTCCACCGCCTCCCTCCCCTCTTAAAAATGTGTGTGTGTGTGTGTGTGTGTGTGTGTGTGTGTGTAAAACTTAAAATTTTAGATTTGCTGACATAGGCACTTAAAGGAAGGGTGTAAGGCAGACATTCTAGTCCTTGACAATGATAGCTCGCCTATCATTGCCGTTTTTTAAAGATCCTAAGGTTTTATAAACACTGCCTTACAAGACAGACACATTCGTAAAGTTTGCTTCTAATTCTTTTGTTGAAATAAAGATTCATACAAGAAGACTATTTCTGCTTATTTCTGAGAGAAGATCCCATATCAGTAACAGGAACAAGGTAAAGTACCTGTACTTCCAATATGTAATTGGAATTCTAGTGTATTTAATATATTATTGTATACTTAGAGCATTTATCATATTCTAATTGTGTAACAGTTATTTGTGTACATGTTTTATTTTGTCTTCTAGACTGTACGCTTCTTGTGGGCAGATACGCTTTGTCTAACACAGTACAAGGCATTGAGTGAATAAAACCAAAATTGTCTAAATTTACTATCCAATATGAATTCATGTAACTTGCTTATAATAAAATGTATAAGTAAATATAAATTTGCCCTAGATAAATAACTTATACACTCAATGTTGTTCATAATCATCTTCATTAGGAGAAAACTAATTTTTTGCTTCATGATGTAAAATTCAGCATTTGGCATTATATTTACTGCAACTGTTAACATCAACCTTATATAGAGCAAAAGTTATAGGGATTTTCGGTATAACCTTTTATGACTAACAATTTATTCACCAAATTACAAGTACTTCTGCAGGCTATAAAGAGCAGAAATGTATGTTATAACAAGATTGTTGCATGTATTTTTCAAGAACTGATTAACATTTGGTTATTACATTTATTTTTTAACTCTGTAAAGAAATTAGCAATGTAATGGCAAGATTTTAAAAAATCAAGTCATCAGCAGTTTTTTTTTAACCACTAGAAAATCATTTGAGGCAAAAGGAGTTTTTTTTTTTTTTTTTTTTCCCCAGCTTCATTTATTCTGCTTCCAAAGTTGGTAATGATTTAGTCTTCGTGGAAAATTCTTGCTTTTCACACCAGTCATTTTATATATATCCTACTCACAGAAGTGTACCAGGGAGATATATATATATATTTGTTGACTGAAATTTATTCTATACCCCTGCAGAATGGGAACTACATGTGGGCTGTTTGGAATAATATTCAGTAGTAAGTTTGTTGGGACATTTGATTCGTATCTTTTTTTTTTTTTTTTGAGACAGGATCTTGCTGTATTGTTGCCTAGACTGGAGTGTAGTGGCATAATCACTGCTCACTGTAACCTTGATCTCCTGGATTTAAGTGGTCTTCCCACCTCAGCCTCCTGAGTAGCTAGCACCATAGGCGTGTGTTACCATGCCTGGCTAATTAAAAAAATTTTTTTTGTAGAGACAGGATCTCACTATGTTACCAGGCTGGTCTAGAATTCCTGGGTTCCAGTGATCCTCCCACCTCAGCCTCCCAAAGTGCTGGGATTACAGGGGTGAGCCATGGTGTCCGGCTTTCATTCTTACATTTAATTCAATTAACTATAATTGAATTGTGACTCTGCTGTGCAACTGGAGTAACCAGCAACCAGTAATATCTTGATTTCCAATTGCATAGAAGACTTGGTGTCCCTGAACCAAATGAATGGATTTGGAGCTAGAGAATGCAGAAACAAGGCTGTGATATAGTTTTGAAGTGACAGTTGTGTGGGGAGAGATGATGTTTCCGGTCTAAGATTTAATATATAAAAGTACAAAATGTGTGTCTTTAAAAACCAATACTGTGATAGATTTATAGCTAAAATAGCTCTGCTTTCTTTGAAAAAAACCTATGCAACTTGAAATTTAAAGTCGTAATCCTAGAATGTCTTTTTTGGTTTGTTCAGCTAAATCAAAGCAACTTTTAAAAGTTTATTTCCGTAAACTTTGAAATGCAATATATTTTGGCCAGGTGACTTGAAATAGAAAGCAGATAAAGATGACTTACTGGTTAGTAAAACACCAGTCTGAAACAGACAGCTTACTTTTTTCCCCCTCATTTCCCCTGGACCAGCTGTTTATGTTTAACCTTCATTTACTACTTCAAGAGCCATATTTACACTTCTGCATCAACACTTTATCCATATGTTCCTTGGCCTTATACATTATATAAGGCTGTTTTAGGGCAACTTCCTAATCATCTCATTTAAGAAAATGTCACACTCACCTCAAATAACCTTATAGAAGATGTCAGATGATATCCCTGCTAAAATAACCCCATAGAAGTTGTCATCTGATATTACTTATAGGCTTCCTTTCATTTTTACCGGTAATAGTCTTGGCCAGGTTTTTCTTCCTATTTGGACAGCTAGGATGTTTTGTTTTTTCAATTGATGGTAAAAAAATTCTTCTAAAAATACTTCATAATTCACTGTAATCAGATGATGAATTTAGCTTTTGTCTTAGTCCATTTTCTGTTTTTATAACATAATACCATAGGCTGAGTAATTTATAAGGAAAATAAATTTATTTATTATAGCTATGGACGCTAGGAAGTCCAAGGCCGTGGGGCCTACATCTGGTGAGGGCCTTTATGCTGCATCATCCCATGATGGAAGGTGGAAAGTGTGAGAGTGCAAAAGAGAACCGCTCCCCAAAGCCTTCCTTTTAAAAGGCATTAAATCCATGCATGAGGGCAGAGCCTTCGTGGCTTAATCACGTCTTACAGGCCCCACCACTCAATGCTGTTATATTGGCAATTAAATTTCAACATGAGTTTTGGAGGGGATAAACATTCAAATCATAGCAGTTTACCCTTAGCACCTCAAAACTCATTCCTTCTCATATGCAAAGTACATTCATTCTATCCCAATACCCTCAAAAGTCCTAACTTGTTGCAGCATCAACTCAGAAGCCCAAGTTCTCATGTCAATCAGATATGGGTGAAAGTCAAGGCATGATTCATCCTGAGGTACATTCACCTATGAACCTGTGAAATCAAAACAGGACATCTAATTCCAAAATATAAGGTGGAACAGGCAGAGTATAGACATTCCCATTCCAAAATGGAAGAATAGCAAGAAGGAAGGGATAACTGGTCTCAAGTAAGTCCAAAACCCAATAGGGAAAACAACATTGAATCTTAAACTGGAGAATAATCTCGCTTGACTCTATATCCTGTATTCTGGATACACTAGGGTAGGTATTGGGCCCTCAAGACCTCAGGCAGCATTACCATGATGACTTTGCTGGGCTCAGACACCCAGCAACTCTTACAGACTTGAGTCTTATGCTTCCAGCTTTCCAAGGCTAGAAGTGGACCTACAGTTCTGAGGTCTTGAGGACTGCTACACTCCTATGACTCCAGTAAGCATTGCCCTAGTGGGTACTCTGCAGCAGCTCTACCTCTGCTACAAGTTTCTGCCTGGGCTCCCAGGCTGTCTGCTACATCCTTTGAAGTCTAAGTGGAGGTAGCCATGTCCCCACAGCTCTTGCATTCTGCTAGCCTGCAGACTTAACACCCCATGGATGCTGACAAGGCTTACAACTTGCACCTACTGGAGTGGTGGCCAGAGCCGCACTGGGCCTGCTTGAACCACAGCTGGGGTGGCCAAAGAGCACTGTGCTAGATTGTGGGGAGCAGAATCCCTAGCTGCCCTGGGGCAGTAAACCCTGGGCCCATCCCCTGAGCCATTCTGCTCTCTAGAGATCTAGGCCTGTGATGGGAGGGGCAGCCTTAAGGATCTTTGAAGTGCCTTTGGGTGTCTCTCTACCATTTTCTTGATGAATACCACCTAGTTTTCTTCTAGCCATACTAAACTCTTTAGCAAACAGTCCTTGGCCACACCTTTAGTATTCTCTCCCAAATGCACTTTAAAATTTTTATTTTATTTTATTTCATCTTATTATTATCTTTTTGAGACAGAGTCTTGCTCTGTCACCCAGGATGGAGTGCAGTGGTATGATCTTGGCTCACTGCAGCCTCTGCCTCCCAGTTTCAAGCAATTCTTGAGCCTCAGCCTCCTGAGTAGGTGGCATTACAGGCGCACGCCTCATGCCTGGCTAATTTTTGTGTTTTTAGTAGAGATGGGGTTTCACCATGTTGGCCAGGCTGCTCTCAAACTCCTGACCTCAAGTGATCCACCAGCCTCAGCCTCCCAAAGTGCTGGGATTACAGGCATGAGCCACTGTGCCTGTAAAAACACACTTTTTTATTCTTAACGTGGCCAACCTGTGAACTTTCCAAATCTTTCAGTTTCTCTTTTAATTACAAATTCCATCTTTAAGTCATTTATTTCCTTTCACATCTTACTCTATGTGGTTAAAAGTAGCCATGCAGAAGACTGACTGTTTTGCTGCTTAGATATTTCTTTTACTAGATACCCTAGTTCATTGCTTTTAAATAAGGCCTTCCATAAAGCTCTTGGGCATGGACACAATTCAGCCAAGTTCTTTGTAACTGTATAACAAGAATGGCCTTTACTTGAGTTTCCAATACCTTGTTCCTCATTTCCATCTGGGACCTCATCAGAATGGCCTTTACTGTCCATGTCGTGACCACTTGAGTAATCTCCAAGCATTTCACACTTTCCCTATAGCTCTTCTCTTCTTAGTCCTTACCAGAATTACCCTTAATGCTTCATTCATGACAATCTAGCCATTTTCCACCCTGTTCCTTTAAATTCTTCCAACCTCTACCTGTTTCTCAGTTCCAAAGCCACTTTCACACTTTCAGGTATTTGTTTTAGTAACAGTCTCACTTCTTGGTACCAGTTTTCTATCTTAATCTGTTTTGTGTTGCTGCAACAGAATGCCACAGGCTGGATATAAAGAAAAGAAATTTATTTCTCGTCCCTCTGGAGGCTGGGAAGTCCAAGGTCAAGGGGCTCACATGTGGTGAGAGTCTTCATGTCATGCCATCACATGATGGAAGTGGAAGGGCAAGAGAATGTGTGAGAGCAAAGGAGACCTCCTTCTGAAAGCCTTTTAAAAACAAAGTATTAAACTTCTCCATGAGGGCAGAACTCTTATGGCCTAATCACCTCTTAATGGCCCCACCTCCTAATACCTTTACAATGGCAATTAAATTTCAACAGTTTTGGAAGGGATAAACATTCAAATCACAGCAGCTTTCTACAGAGGATTATAATGAAAGGAAAATTTTTCTTTGTTATAATTAATTGTCTTAAATAAAACAAATTATTATTATTATTAGGTTCATAAATCCATACTAGAACGTTACTGCTTTAAGCCCTTGTAGAGAATACCATAGGAAACAACAGAATAGACTTTACTTTTTGTCTGATAACTTGCTTATTACTGCTGCTTTTTTATGTTCCAGAAACTTAAAGAACTGACAAATAAGGCTTAGGAAGTGTTTTTATGGGCAAATCATGTGATTATATTGACTTACTTGGCTACTTAAAGGTAGTTATACATATTTATTGGAAAAAAGTCAGGTCACTGAATTTTCAAATTGCTTTGTCTTGGTTGGTTACTGGTAGTTAGTGGTTAATTCAGTGAAGCTGGAGTTAATACTCTTTTATTTAAAATCCGTTACAGCACCAGCGTGGCAAGTGCCTATAATCCCAGCTACTCGGGAGGCTGAGGTGGGAGAATTGTTTGAGTCCAGGAGTTCGAGTCCTGGACAACATAGTAAGATTTTTCCTCCAAATAATTTTTTAAAAATAAATAAATAAAACCCATTATCAAATTGACCTTTAGTCATTCAATATCACCAGGATCAAGGTTTTCATTTATAAAATAGGTATAATCATATTTATCACCTTTGAGGAATATTTAACATTTTGATAGAAGAGATGTCAGATAAGTTCTATTATAAAAATACATTTAATACATCACAACCAATTATTAGATCACTTGTATCTTTAAAGTTGCTTAGTGATTTACAAATGATGTATGATCTGAATGAATGTGTCTCATTCCTCTCTGCTTTGTTCTTGGCTCAAAAAGATATTAACTTTTACCAGAATCTACCACTCCTTTCAAAGTATACCCAACCAAAAAACCCAAGTTGAACTGAAATTTCATTTTGTCAAAAACAATTTCCTCTTTGTACAGAGTTAGATTGTCTCATCTAGGTTAGTTCCGTAGTGCTAATTCTCCATGGTCTTATGGCCCTTCATTTTTAAGCCTGTGGAGTCATCCTGAGTGTCCATTTTGAATAAAACTGTGCCTGAAACTATCCAAAGCAAAAGTTACAGGAATTTTCAATGTAACCTTTTATTACTAATAGAATTCTGTTACCAAATTACACACTACTTCCTTTCCAGACTATAAATCATTATGCCAACTTTGACAGTTGTGAGATATTGACAGCTTCTGACTGTTAAACTAAATCACACTTTTCACATTTAACTTACTACTCTAACTTACTACTCTTAATTCTGACATCCTTATTGCTTGAGTTACTGATTTTGGCACTTAATCAGAGACTTCTATTTTAATATTTGTTTAATGCTTTGTTCCTCTTGAGACTGTAATGCCCCTGAGGTCACGTTCTATGTATTATACTTTTTTTTTTTTTTTAAGTCTCACAACTCCTGAGTGCAGTTTTGGCATGGCATGTGGTACTCACTCAGTGAAGAATTCTTCAAACATCAACTTTTTTTTTTTTTTTTTTTAGTATACTGTAAGGCTAAGAGATATGAAGAATTAAAATACATGGTTTCTGCCTCTGTGATAGATGCAATTTAGCCAGGAGACAAGCAGTCATACTAAGATCCACATCATTTATTAGATCCAGAATCCCTTTATGCGTAATTCTGAAGTCCAAAAATTCCTGAAAATTTATTTACTTATTTATTTTTGATTAAAGTATTTGGCAGTAAAATCTAACCCAAGATTAAATCATTTGGCAGAGAAACCTGAACTGATGTGACTGAACTGGTGTGACTCTATAGTCTTCATTTATTCTACTTAAGAAGAATATTCATATGTTTCACTGCAGAAATATTAATGTTTTTGATTATAATGTTATGTTTTACATAATATATGTGCTATATTACCTTTTGAAATGTGAAAAATTCCAAATTCCCAAATACATCAGACCTCATGACTTTTGGGAATCTCTATAATGTACAAAAAGTTAAATGATAAAATATTTAAATATCAAATAATATAGTAATAGTAGAAATATTTAAAATTAGTATTTGGAAAATTGCCAGTACTTAGGTGATGGTGTCTCTATGGGGTGTCCCTGCAAATAGGCAGGTACTCAGTCCTAGATCCCAGGCCAGAGGCAGGTGAAATGGGAGTATTTTCTGATGTGTCCAGGCATAAGAAGAGCCAGAATATCTGTACAAACTGAGTTCTTTGGGGAACACTAAGAGTCAAAACAGGGAAACCGAGTTTAGTCATCAAGGGGTTAAGAGATGGCCCAAGAAAGGAAACAAAGGGACACTGGAAAAGAGAGGAATTAAGGGTAAGAGTCCCGGACAGTTGCCTCAAATGAGGATCATAGATCTATCTGCAACCTATGGATATCAGTGGACAGCTGTGATGTGCAGCATAGAGTTTGAACGAACTGGTATAGACAATTGGTGCTAGGATCTTAGATCTGGAAGGGGCCTTTAAAGATCGTTTACCTCTGCTTCCCCTCCCTGTTTTACAAATGAGTAACATAAAGTTCAATAATTATTTTTCCAACCTCTAGTTAGTGGTTAAACCACACACAAACCCAAGTTTCATGTTACCTATCTGGTGCTTTTTCTACTACTATAGAGAGAAAGTATTGCAGTTTGGAGTGGTCAGGAATTATTTTTCAGAAAATAATGAGATTTGAATTCATGACTATAGTAATTTGCAAAAACTTAATTCTGCATAAATCTCTAAATGTATTTTTGTATATATTTTCTTGTTTTTAAGTACTTTGATGAATACCACTGGGAATCCTAAGACCTGGGTTCTAGTTCTAGCCCTACACAGATTATCTAAACTGCCTTGTGCAAATCACTGAACCTCTCTGAGTTTCAATTTTCATCTTTAAAGAAGGTAGGGTCAGGTGACCTTTAAACTCTCTTATTCTGTCGTTTGGATCTGTTTCTGTATTTGCTAAGACAAAATAATTTCCATTAACAATCACTTATTTTAATTATTTAAGGATGACAAAGGCATAGGTATCTATGGCATAGGTATTCAGATCTCTCTACATAGATATATTCCTTGGAAAGTCTAAATCCATATCTGGAATATAGACTCAGATATTTTGGTAAAATGAAAATAAAAAATAAATTAGTACCAACAATGCATTCAACAGTAATCAGTTAATTCACTGTGTGTTTGCAAAGCACCGAATAAGGTGTGTTCTTTTGCTTTCAAGTTGTTTAGGATTTAATTAAGTTTACTTTAAATAGTTAAAAAACTAAGTAAACACAACAAGCTCCATGGAACTCAGATTATGTTCAGCTGGAATGAATCAGCCTCTAAAAGTGCGGTATGACTGGCTATTCAACCTTTTGTTGGAACTGTTGAAATTAGCATTTCATAATGTAAATATTTTGATACCATACCCTCCTTGATTAATATGAAGTGGTTTGCCATCATTGAAAAAAACTTGTAACCCTTAAAAATTAATGCAAGAGTATAATATTTCTAATTTATTATCATCAAGGATATTATAACTATATCCCCAATCTCTTTTGTCAGAGTCTCAAGCATGTTAGAGGAGTATCATATTCATTTCACTTTATGTTGTATTAACTAATGGTAAAAATATTTGGTTGGAATTGCATAGCATTGTGATTGACTGGTGAACATTTTAATAAAGGAGATCTAAATAAGATAACATTTTTCAAAAGAAAGACATTGCTGGTGCTTGACTACCTGTTCTGTAAGATGTTTATTCAGTCTTGACAGTTAAATTTAGATTAAAAAATTCAAAGTTACCAGTTTGTGATAATTTTTACAGAATGAACCTTTTTGTGAAAATTTCTTGTTGGTACTTTCCTAAACAATGGTTTCTTCAAACTCTTGCCTGCAACCCACAATATGAAAGAAATTTTGCATTGTGACCCAGTACACATACAGGTAACTGAAACAAAACTTCCGTGAAACAGTACTTACCTTACTGTGTGTGATACACAAGAATTTTTAAATGCTGCTCTGATTTATTATTTTAAAATTGTTATGTGAGAAGCCCACTAAATTGATTCATAACTCCCTAAAGGGTCATAATCTGCAGTTTGAAAAGCTTTAGCTAAACTCTGTTTAGAAGATACTTACTATGTATTATTTACCTTTTATTTTCCATTGCCTAGGTCTGTGCTCAGCACATAAATGGTATTCAAATTATGTTTGTTGAGTGTTTTAATTGTACTTGATCTAGTTTCAGAAATGTTACTGGGCTGGGTGTGGTGGATTATGCCTATAATCTTCACACTTTGGGTGGCCAAGGCGGGAGGATCACTTGCGGCCAGGAATTTGAGAGCAGCCTGGGGAATATAGCAAAACCCGGTCTCTACAAAAAAATACAAAAAATAGCCAGGTGTGGTGGTGTTTGCCTGTAGTCCCAGCTACTCGGGAGGCAGAGGCAGGAGGATGGCTTGAGCCCAGGAGGTTGAAGCTGCAGTGAGCCAAGATCATGCCACTATACTCCAGCTTGGGTAGCAGAGTGAGACCCTATCTTAAAGAAAAAAAAAGAAAGAAAGAAGAGAATAAGGGAAAAAGATAAATATCTATACAGGCTGTGTGAAACTATTGAAAGAGATTAGAAGAAAATTATTGTAATTAGAAGATGAACATGAAACATTTATGAAAGTCATCATACATTTTATAAAAACACAGTAACAAAGTTTCGGTTCTGTATAAGAAGTTATAGAAGTAAGTGCTAAACTGTATCTTTTTCAAAGGCCACTATTTTAAAGTCAGAATGAATATTGGCTTTACAGAATGAATTTATTCCTGTAATTTATCTTGAAGCTATTATCTCAGAACCATATAGTGTCTTTCACCTAACTGCTTTTACATGTATATAAGTGTGTGTGTGTAAAGTTGCATTTTGATTGTTATTTTTTTCTAAGAGATATCTTGTAAGCTAACTTATTTTTTATTACCATTCTTTAAACAGTACTCCAAGCCAAATACTATTTGTATATAAATTATATTTTTTCTTTTTTGATTTTTTAACAGTACAAAGGTTCCCCCCCTCTGCGTAGTAATATTTGCTTGATATAGCTTAAGTATGGTAATGAATGTAAACTTTTTAATCTATACCTATTGATAGTTTCTTTGTGGAGATTTTGATAAATATTTCCCACCTTATAAATTCAACTGAAATAAAATTCTATGATAACAAATTCTATTAGAACAAAAATTTCTGCAAAGATTGCCAGTTACTCTCCAGCTGTTGACCTTTTTCTTTGTAACAGTAATTTGTATAATAGGGTTTTGTTTAGGCAAAGAATTAGGTTAATTCAAAAACATTTTCTGGGACTTGATTAATTTAAATAAACAAAAGATACATAATTTATTGGTAGCAGAGTTGATCAGAGTTCAATTACCTCAGGTAATTTTCACAATTGTTACTTTGCACTTAATGATATACTACTTTATAATTATTCTGAAAATTAATGTTTTCTTCTCAGCCAGATACTAAGTTCTTCAATGGACTCCTCTTTTCCTTCCTTTCTGTTTCCATTTTTTTCCTTTCTTTTTCCCTATTTTTCTCTGTTTATTTTTGTATTCACAAATACTTCTATGCTCTATATAATATTGAAACTCAGTGAATGCTTGCTTATTAACCTTGAACGATTTCCTCGAAAATTTAGGCTCACTAAGGCTCTCTGATTTTAATATTATCTAGTTTATAATGAATCAGGGTTTTAAGTTAGAAAACAAACTCTGATTCTGTTTCTTTTCATTAATTAACTCAGTGATTTTAATCTCTCTGTCCATTTTATTGGCTGTAATTTACATAGGGCCAATATTTGCTTTTGCTGTGGTCTATTTCATAGCATAATGTGAAGATAATACGATATAATTATAAGAATGTTATTTTAAAATTTACAAGTATTCGACATGCATAAATGGTTAGTGAAGCCCTTCATGCATCGTTATGGTGATTAAATGAGATGATGTATATATAAAATGCCCAGCACAGTGCTTGACACAGAGTGAACACTTAATAATGGTGGTTGCTGTTAATATTATTTAACTTGAATATGGATTTATAAATTTCAGTCATTTTATATTTCACATTTTTAGCTTAATAGTCTAAAAAATATTTTTTATAAATCTATTTTTTATGTTTCTTATTTTCTGTGGCTCTGTTAAGTAGAAAGCCCTTTCTCTCCAAATCTGGTCCATTGTTTGTTTCTTATACCTATTTTCCATTTTATAAATTTTTGTATATAAAATTGTTAAAATTCATAATTGGATAATTAAAAATAAAAAAATTCACAGTCATTCTTTGACAGTTATTTCTGTAGTATTGAAAAATTTGAGTTCCCTATTTTGAATTCTGATAATTTGGATTATTAAATATCTAATCATGTAATAAGAGGACATTTAATTATCTGAGTAATAGCAGTTCCTTTGAATTATACAACTTTCTCTGATTTTATTTTATCCTATATTGGATAATAAAATTATATCGCATTTAAAAAAATAAGCAACAGATACTTCACCCACAGGGGGACGTTTCAGCCACTTGAAGATAAAAAAGTATAAAAACAATTTAAATTTAACAATTTAAGACCTATATAGGTAATTATATTTTACTTATTTATAATATTTCTAGGGCTTTCTTCATATTGTTGTCTTCAAACTATTTGTATTTTTATTTTTCTACTAGTACAGTGATTCCATTATAGTAATTGGAGACTTCTTACTTTAAACATTGATAATTCATGCCCTTGCAATTCAAAGTTATATAAATGGAAGTTATTGTTCAAATAGTTTAATTATTTCTAAAGAAGAAAAAAAGTGTTCATGTGTGTGTGTTTGTGTGATTTAATTAAATTATTATTCTTTTTTTTCTTCCAGGAACCTTTCCCAAAATGTTAGCAGAGGGACAGAGAAACATTTGCAACTTTTGTTTCACTTGGTGAAGGAGTCAGGAACTGTTTATGTGCAATAATCCAACATCAGCTTAAGTTTTTTGGCTGTCTTTTCACATGAGCAAGAAAGGTTTTGCTTCCAATTCCTGCACATTATTTTTTTTTTATTGTTTAGTTGGATTTCCCATTCAGCACCACTTTATTTTCATTCTTTTGGTCATTAATCCGTTCATTTTGAAAGGCTAAGTAATTAAAACAGGGTTGAAAACGTTTGTGTGTATGCCTCTGTGTGTGTGTGTGTGTGTGTGTGTGTGTGTGTGTTTGATGCTTTTTTGGAGCATCTACAAAAGTAATGAAAATGCTTGTCCAAATCCTCAAGATGCAGATGTTGTTATGAATGTTCTGAAGGCAGGAAACCATGCAATCCTATTTTAAGAAACTCTTAAAATTTGATTTTTAAGTCAAATAAGTTTCCTCGCTACTCTTTAAAGTACCTGACTTTTTTGGCAGAATTTTTATGGCACCCATTTACAGAAAACAAAACAAAACAACAAAACAAAAGCATTCCAATTGATGTTTGAATACCACAACTCTTGGAGACAGAGATCTAGGGCTTAATTTTGAGTTAGTTTGTATTTTAATCTACCTAATTGCTGACTTCTTAAAATTGTGTTAATTTTTCATCTGTTTTTCTATTTCCTTCAGTATAATTACATCGTCGTCTTAACCAAGAGAATGTCTGTCTTCTCCTCAGCTCTATATCACTAATGAAGATCTTTAACTGTGTTTCCAAACTTGGTACAGGTTAGTACTTGACTTTTGGTTTGTGCTGACTATATTATCAGTCCTTTATTTTTTGTGTCATAAGTTCTTTCCTAAAATTACTGTATTCTGTTTTCCTAATTCTGTTCTCTAGTTACTTTATCTTTCATACAGGTTCTAATAAAAATCAACCAATGAACCATAGCAAACCCCAAAAAACCCTTCCTGCCTTCCCGAAAATCTTAACTCTTCATATTTAGTTACCTTTTAATTTTATTTCTTGACTATTACCTTCAAAAATTACTTGGAGTCTGGTAGTTTCTGCCTCTAGAAATTTTGCTTATCAATTCTTGTTTTCAAAAAGCCTTTGTCATAGAGGTGGTGAACATCCAAAATGAGATGAAGACTTGAAATTATCCAATAAATCAGAACTGCCTTGGCATCCAAACCAGGTAATACAGATAAAAATAAAATTCACTTTGGGACAACAGCTACTTGGTTGGTATTATCTTAGATTGTCTTCCAAGATAGTCCGCTTCTAGATTTTTGGTATGTGTATGAACAATTGATTCCAGTTTTCCCTTCTCTGTAGAAGCTTTGCAGCATAAATTCATGTTGGCCTCATTGATGTTGGAGAAAGGGATTCTAAGCCCTTTGTTAAGAGGCTGTGGGCATACTGAACTAGGCATTCCAGGAATCGTGTCTGACAAAGGGTTAAGTGGAGAAGGATGGGTTATAGTAGTTTTGTTGTTACTCTTCTTTGATCTTTGAATTCCTTCAATGATTTTGTTTTCCTAAGGACAGAACATAGCAACGAACTTTCTTCCATGTTATTGTGGATCTCCTTAGACCACTGTTATTTCTTCACAGTATTTCACTGTGAAGTACTTCACTGTAATTTTCCTTGAAGATTGGAATTCCCAGGCTCCTGCCCTTTATTCTCTTTTCACCCCGTGTGCGCTCAGTCTTCCCACCCTCATTTCCATTCTTGCCGTATAGATCTCTTCTATTTTTAAATCCTTAGGCATCACCTTTAGGTATCTCTGCTCCCAACATTCCTTCTAAGTCAAGATATGTATATAATTGCTGGATGGACATATCTGCTTAGATGGCACAAAACACCTCATTTTTAGCAAAACCAAAACTAAACTAATTTTCTCGCGTACTTACTCTTTCTCCTGTATTTTCCATTTCAGTTATGTGGCACCTAGCCAGGAGGCCAAAAATGTTGAAATCGCCTTAACTCTTCTCTATAAATCCTACGAGTTCGTGCTGTCTTTATTCCTAACACTTCTCAAAACTGCCTCTTCTATATCAGTATGATTTCCAGAGTCTAACAAAGTGATCCATCTAAAAGACAAATGTGAACAGATCACTCCTTGTTAAAAAAAAAACTGCTTAATAACTCCCCATCATCTATAGAAAAAAATAAATCAATGATCTAGTTCCTGCCACCTCCTAACACTTACTTTGGCAATATGGTAGTATATGTAATTTCCAAAACTCATTATGTTGCCTTCACACCTCTGTGCTTCGGCTTATGTTTTTTCTTGCCTAAAATTTTATCCCTTTCTCACTCCTTCCTTACCTGGCTAACTACTGTTCATCAAGATTCTACTTGGATATTATTACTTTTAGGAAATGTTACTGGTTGGTCATGTGACCCCATTTCTTTTGATTTTCCATTGTGGGCTTTGCTTAGCTGTATCATGGTACTTAACTGTTTATGGCTAGCATTCACTAAAGAATGAGCTTCTTGAGGGCAAGGGCCAAATTATAGTTAACTTTTTGACAGAAAGTATTGTAAAAAATACCTGTTAAGGCCAGGTGTGGTGGCTCATGCCTATAATCCCAACACTTTGAGAGGCCAAGGTGTGAGGATCTCTTGAGTCCAGGAATTCAAAACGAGCCTGGGGAACATAATGAGACCCTGTCTCTACAGGTGGGTGCGATGGTGAGCACCTCTGGTCCCAGCTACTCAGGAGGCTGCAGTGAGCCTTGATCACACCACTGCACTCTAGCCTGGGCGACAGAGCAAGACTTTGTCTCATAAACAAACAAGCAAACAAAAATCCCTGTTGAACTAAACTTCTGTCAGGTCTACATTTTAAAAAAAAGTTGTATGTGCTGTGAAGGCTGCTGATAAAAGGTAAAACCAAACAGAAAAGCACATTGTAGGTTTCTCATAGTTTTATTGATAGAAGGCAACTGATCCAGTAACCTAAACTTTTAACATTTTCCTACTCTGAATCCATTCATGATGAGGGAGTGAGCCACAGCATTACAACCTGAAAATTCTGGATCAAGGGAATTTTTTCTTTACTTTTTTGACAACGGAGTTTCGCTCTTTCACCCAGGCTGGAGTGAAGTGGCATGATCTCGGCTCACTGCAACCTTCAGCCCCGGGGTTCAAGTGGTTCTCCTGCCTCAGCCTCTCAAATAGCTGGGATTACAGGCGCCTGCCACCACGCCTAGCTAGTTTTTTTGTATTTTTAGTAGAGACGGGGTTTTGCCATGTTGGCCAGGCTGGTCTCGAACTCCTGACCTCAGGTGAGCCACCCACTTCGGCCTCCCAAAGTGCTGGGATTACACGCGTGAGCCCCTGTGCCTGGCCAGGAATTTTCTGATTCCTTTGTGGAACTGTCTGACTTAGACAGTTTTTGGCATGACTAATAAACTGTCAGATCATTTTGGAAATGATAAACTCTGTGTAGCAGGTGTGTTTCCCAGTGTATGCTGACAACAGAAAGAAATACACAGCTAACTGATTCCAGCTCCAGAACAACCTCAGCGTATAGCCATTCTCCAAAAGCCTTTGGCAGGAGATATATTGGAATGATCTGACTGTCCGCGTTCTTGGATGGATGACAACAGAACAAGTTACTTTTCAGCCAGCCAGTTTTCTACAGTTCATGAAGCTTAATCTCTCAAAACACTTTTTAAAGACAACAGAATTTTAGACACATTTAATAAAGCATATTTTGTTATTTGTATATATTCATGGAGTACAACTGAAATTTTGCTGCATTGGTATATTGCATTGTGGGAAATCAGGGCCTTCAGTGCATGCACCATTGGAGCAATGCACAGTGTAATCACCAAGCAATAAGGACACATATTAATATTAATCTCTACTTCTGCCCATTCTCATAGAACTTGGACTCATTCTCCATATATTTCTGGGAGAAGAACTTCCCTAGAATTCATGGGAAGTTAGCATTTTAAAACAGTGATGGCTCACACCCATAATCCCAGTACTTTGGGAAGCAGAGGTGGGAAGATAGCTTGAGCCCAGGAGTTTGAGACAAGCCTGGACAAGGTAGTGTGACCCTGTCTCAATTTTTATTTTTATTTTTGTAGAGAGAGTGTCTCGTTTTATCACCGAGGCTGGAGTATAGTGGCATGATCTTGGCTTATGGTGGCCTTGCCTTCCCAGGCCTCAGCCTCTGAGGCTTAAGCCATTCCTCCCAACTCAGCCTCCTGAGTAGCTGTGACTACAGGCGCCCACCACCACATGCAGCTAATTTTAGTATTTTTGTAGAAACGGGGTTTTGCCATGTTGTCCAGGCTAGTCTCAAATTCCCTAGCTCAAGCAGTCTGGCTGACTTGGCCTCCCAAAGTGCTGAGATTACAGACGTTAGCCACTGCGCCTGGCCCTCAAAAAAATTATTTATTTATTTATATATATTTTTTTGAGACAGAATCTTGCTGTCACTCAGGCTGTGCCTGGCTCTCAAAAAAAAATTTTTTTTTCTTTTTTGAGATGGAGTCTTGCTCTGTCATCCAGGCTGGAGTGGTGAGATCCAGTGGTGAGATCTTGGCTCACTGCAGCCTCAACCTCCTAGGTTCGTGATTCTTGTGCCTCAGTTTCCCCAGCAGCTGGGACTAAAGGCACGTGCCACCATGCCCGGCTTCAGTTTTGCATTTTTTAGTAGAGACAAGGTTTCACCATGTTGGCCAGGGTGGTCTCGAACTCCTAACCTCAAGTGATCTACCTGCCTCGGCCTCCCAAAGTGCTGGGGTTACAGGTGTAAGCCACCGCGTCTGGCCAAAAATATTTAAAAAATTAACCAGGTGTAGTGGTACACGCCTGTAGTCCCAGTTATTTGGGAGGCTGGGGTGGAAGGATGGCTTGATCTCAGGAGGTCAAGGCTGTAGTAAGCCATGATCCTGCCACTGCTGTCCAGCCTGGGTGACAAAGGGAGACCCTTCTTCAAATGAATAAAAGAGTGATGAGATTCATATACATTTTGAAGGGTACATATGCACTTGTCAGTTTATTTATAAGAAGGGTGCAAGAAATGCTATGCATATAGTTTATGTGAGTTGCATTTTTGCTAAATTGACCAATTAACACTTTTTTTCAGCTGCTTCATTAGGAGCATACTAAAACCACCTTGTCACTTTATTATAAAAGATATAAATGATTAGGTTTTTAGATATAGTTAAAATTTATTTATGACTGGTAGATAATTATACTGATTATTATCAGATACTATATTTAATTCATCTAGACTAGTGCTGTCCAATAAAACTTTCTATGCTGATAGGGTAACTAATAGCTATATATGGCTACTGAGCATTTGAATGTGGCTTTGTGACTGAGGAACCAAATTTATAATTTTATTCCTTTTTTTTTTTTTGAGATGGAGTTTGGCTCTCTCCCCCAGGCTGGAGTGCAGTGGCGCGATCTCCACTCACTGCAAGCTCCGCCTCCCAGGTTCATGCCATTCTCCTGCCTCAGCCTCCCGAGTAGCTGGGACTACAGGCACCCGCCACTGCGCGCGGCTAATTTTTGAATTTTTGGTAGAGACGGGGTTTCATCGTGTTAGCCAGGATGGTCTCTATCTCCTGACCTCGTGATCCACCCGTCTCGGCCTCCCAAAGTGCTGGGATTACAGGCGTGAGCCACCGCGCCCAGTCAATTTTATTCCATTTTAATTAATTACAATTTAAATCTAAATAGCCACATGTGGCAAGTGACTGCCATGTTGGACAGTGCAGATCTAGGCTATACAATATTATCAATAAAGTTTTTAAAAAGCTTAAATAGGCCGGGTGTGGTGGCTCATGCCTGTAATCCCAGCACTTTAAGAGGCTGAAGTGGGTGGATCACGAGGTCAAGAGATTGAGACCATCCTGGCTAACACGGTGAAACCCCGTCTCTACTAAAAATACAAAAAATAAGGCATGTGGCATAAGAAAAGTACTATCCACAATCAGCTTATCCATAATCCATAATACTGATTGTGTGTTTTCCTATTAGGGAGAGGCAAATTTTTTTTTTTTTTTTTGGTATGGAGTCTCGCTCTGTACCCCAGGCTGGAGTGCAGTGGTGTGGTCTCTGCTCACTGCAAGCTCCACCTCCCGGGTTCACGCCATTCTCCTGCCTCAGCCTCCCGAGTAGCTGAGACTACCGGTACCCGCCACCACGCCTGGCTAATTTTTGGTATTTTTAGTAGAGGGGGGTTTCACCACGTTGGTCAGGCTAGTCTCAAACTCTTGACCTCATGATCCTCCCACCTTGGCCTCCCAAAGTGTTGGGATTACAGGCATGAGCCACCACGCCCGGCCATTAAAATTGTACTTTTTTTTTGTTTTTCAGACTGAGTTTTGCTCTCGTGGCCCAGGCTGGAGTACAATGGCGCCATCTTGGCTCACTACAAACTCTGCCTCCCAGGTTAGAGTGATTCTCCTGCCTCAGCCTTCCAAGTACCTGGCATTACAGGCATGCGCTATCACGCCCGGCTCATTTTGTATTGTTAGTAGAGACGGCGTTTCTTCATGTTGGTCAGACTGATCTTGAACTCCCGACCTCAGGTGATCCGCACTCCTGGGCCTCTCAAGGTGCTGAGATTACAGGCATGAGCCAGTGCGCTCGGCTGGGAGATGCAAATTTTTGTATGAAAAATATCTTCATGGCCTGAAAAACTCAATGTATTTGATATTTTTAAAATAACCGAGTATCTTAAAAGGATACTATTATTGTTCTCAACGGATCTATAATGGTGCAGAAAAGATAATAAATGATGCTACTTGTATATTAAGAATTTTAATGTAAACCAACTGACACTTTTTGTAAGAGTCTTTCATTATCTTTGCTGAGAATCTCTAAGACCTGACTAACATTTTTTGGAAAACTGAGAGCCAGAAATTGTACATATTACATAATCAACATCTAAAAATTTCACCAGTATAAGGATGTAACCAAACAATTTTGTTCAATTAAAGTCTGTGCATTGGGGTTAAGGGTGGAGGGAATTACCAAAGAAAGGAAGTTAAAGGGTAAGGATAAAAAGAAGATGTGAGGTAAATACAGCTAAGTTGATTCAGAAAAGCTGAAATTATATAGAATATGTGCACAGATTTTTAACTAGACTGTTGTGATCCACAATTACTTCAGAGCTTTGGGAATATGGATATTAAAAAAGTGAAGAAGGGCTGGGTGCGGTGGCTTACACCTTTGATCCCTGCACTTTTGGAGGCCAAGGCGGGTGTATTACTTGAGGCCAGGAGTTCGAGACCAGCCTGGCTAACGTGGCGAAACCCTGTCTCTACTAAAAATACAAAAATTAGCCAGGCATGGTGGTGGGCGCCTGTAATCTCATCTACTCTATAGGCTGAGACACAATAATCGCTTGAACCCAGGAGGTGGAGGGTACAGTGAGTTGAGATTGCACCACTGCACTCAACTCAAGCCTGGGAGACAGAGAGAGACTCTGTCTCAAAAATAAACGAATACATACATACATAAATAAATAAATTAAAAAGAGAGAAGACAAAGAAAAATTTCCTGGAAGTTATTGTTGCTGAGTGGGAGATAAGATTAATGGATAGCCTGAACAGCCCAGAATAAGTCAGAAATTTGGTCTGGTCTAATTCCACTTAGTGCTTCTGTTAGATTGGAATGAAAATCACCTTTGTCACCCATTCTTTATTTCAAATGGTCCTTTATTTCCCCATTTTGTTAGATGACTGATCTCAACTAAAGTATGTGAAATATGTGACACTTTATGTGACACTTTAATGTTTCTTGCTGGGTGCCTAAAATATTTTTGCTATGTGAAAAGCCACTGTCAACCCTATCTGTAACACCTTCCAAACAGAAAAAGAGTCATCGAATAAGGAGACTAAGGTGAATTTTCCAACACCCATAGAGGTGATAGTTCTACCAGCCTGAAACTAATTAAGCAGTTAAAAACAGTAGAAATGCATTATTTCAGAGTAAACAAAGACAAGTCTTTACCATTAATTTATATACAACCCATCTGACTTTCTGTTTCAGTAATATTAAATTTTGGGTGATAGGCTTGTACCTCTGTGCAGGCAGGTTCTATTTAGATTTTCAAGTAGAAAAGCCAAATAAAATGTCTCAAGACATTCCTTGGCACACTTAGAAGCATGAAGTGCCAAAAGGTTTCATGAGAAAAAGACAACCTGTTTTCTCAAGGTTTCTAGTCCGACTAGACGCTTAATTCCTAATATTATTCTCAGTTTGTGGAAGAGAAACCAAAGACTAGAGATGAAGTAACAGAAAGCAGAGCGGCAAAAGGGTGTTGCTACCTGCTTCTTTGCTTGATAGAAGAGAAAGATAAAGTGAGTGCATGTACTAGCACAGGTATAAAGCATAAGCTTCAGGGTTCAAGGTCAGTCCAAATAATGAGTACTGAAGCTGATTTGCTCTGTTTCCAATTTTAAAACACAGTTTAATGAAGAGGAAAGTTCTGTAACTTGCTTAAGGTCACATAATTAGTAGATGCCTTGTCTTTTAAATCAACATCTGCCTGACTCTCAAACCTCTGTTCAGTTTGCCTTGTTTTATCCCTTTCTACGTATTCTTCAATTCTATTTATACTTCTGGCTCTTCTCCTCCTTCTTTTTTGGCACCAATTTTTCTGTATTCCTTCTTCCATATGCTTTCCTAGCTTTTCCTCACAACCTCTCAAACTCCTTTCCTTTTCTATTAAATAACAATTTTGTTTTTATTCTATTGAAAAAGATGAAGTGGCATCAAAAGATGATTGCATGTTTAGATTAAATGTCTTAAAATTGTTTATATATCCTGACCTTGTAATTCCCTTTTTAAGAATTTTTTCTAAATAATCAGAGATATAGGCAAAATGTGTACACAAGGAAGAAAATCCAAGTATCATTTATAGTATTAAAAATTAGAACAATCTTAATGTCTAATGGTAGAAATCCTGTGTGTGTGTGTGCATACACACCTATATAAAATATAATGAACAAATTATAGAGTTACTTGAGATAATGAATACTTAATGACAGAAAAATGTTCATTATGTATTTAAAAATTCATTATGAGCTCATTTATTATAGTTAGAACATTACCTGTTTCTTTAAATCCCATGTAACACCCACCTGACAGTAAATAAAAAACAAAAAAGTGTCTTAAAAAGAGTGTATAAAAAAAGACAGTAGTATGTTCCATATAACATAAATATAGTGGAAAAATACCTGCATAGGAGAGGACTGGATATGTATACACTAAAATGTTAGCAGTTCTTACCTCAGGATGATGGCATTATGGTTAAATTTAATTTTTGAATTTCTAATTTTTTTCTTTTTCAATGAACATTTATCAGGTTTAAAATAAAGATGACTGTAACAAATATTTTATGTATATCATTATTAAACTTTATTGTTATTTTCCTTAGGAAAAAGGGTAGGTTGAAAAGTCAAGAATTATTTTTTTTTCCCTTTAGGCTGGGAAGACTGATCAGAGACTGCGAAGTAAAAGGGTTGTTTATGATTCACCATCAAACACATAAGTCTTTAATTATCATTCTGTATCCACATAACAATATTCCTTTTTGGCACAAGGTCTGTACTAGATGAATGATAAAAAAGAGCCATGAGTGTGTAAGTGCCGTAGTATTCAGAGTAGACAGACAAGATCCTCTCTAGTTGCAGTGGTCAAAAAGGCTTATTGAATAGGAAGGCTGTGATATGAACCTTTTTTTTTTTAAGTTTAAAACTATTTTATTTATTTTTTCAGAGACAGGGTCTTGCTCTGTCACCCAGGCTGGAGTGCAGTGGCGGGATCAGCTCACTGCAGCCTCAAGTTCCTAGGCTCAAGCGATCTTCCTGCCTCAGCCTCCCAAGTAGTTAGGACTACAGACATGTGCCACCATGACCGACTACGTTTTAAATGTTTTTTGTAGAAACAGGGTCTCTGTATGTTGCCCTGTCTGGTCTCAAACTCCTAGCCTCAAGTAATCCTCCTACGTCAGCCTCCCAAAGCACTGGGGTTACAGGCGTTAGCTACTGTTCCCGGCTTGCATTTGGACTTTAATGGATAAGGAAGACTTAGATCAGCATTGCCAAATTCTTTGGCCTTAGGACCCCTGTATAACACTCTTCAATATTATTGAGGACCCCAAACAGGTTTTGTTTATATGGGTTATATCTATCTGTATTTACCATATTAGAAATTAAAACCGAGACAATTTACAAATATTTATTAATTTGTTTTAACCTAAATTACATGTTAACATAAATATTTTTATGAATTATATTTCCCCAAACAAAAAGTTAGGAAACTGGTATTGTTTTACATTTTGCATTTTAATAGGAGACAGGTGGATTCTTATATTTGCTTCTGTTGTGATACTGCATGTCATGTAGCCTCTGGAAAACTCTGTTGTACACCTGTACATCTCACACAGAATGACAGTAAAAAGGCAAATAGCATCTTAGTAGTATTATGAGCATAGCATTGACATTGTGGGCCCCCGAGAAGCACTCTGAGAACCACTGATTAAAAGAGACTAAGGGCAGAATAGAGGGATGGTATAATTTCAGAGGTGGGAAGGTATAAGGCATGTTACAGAGAGAGCAAACAGACCAATCTGACAGTTGTGAAAGATTCATATGGGGGAGGTGGAGGAGATATGGCTAGAAATGTATATTGGGGGATCATGTTATATCAATTAAAAAATACTAGCTTCCTTAATTACGACCATCTTCACTGACCTCTAATTTTGGCATCAGTAAGCTTCAGGGTAGGAATGATAGAAGAGAAATTCATACCTGGTTTCAGGCAACTCTAAAGTTATGTGGCTGACAGTATTCTAATTGACTTGTTGACTGCTTTAATTAATTTAATGTATTTAGTGTTTACTACATTCAAAGAAGCAAGGTAAGAACTAGTAATACAAAGATGATAAAGACACTGTCTCTATAGGAGCTGTCAATTGAGTGGAAGATTCAGATATTAAAATAAGCAATACATTCATTAATCTGGAGGAAGACAGAGGAGAAGGCTGCTAACCCTGACTGGGTGGTGTCATAGACAGCATTGTACAGGAAACCTTTAAGTCCCAAATACTAATAACCACTGATCTATGACCATGGTGAGATAAACTTGACGTATAAGGATGACAGATTTAGTACTAGAGTTAACACAGTAGTTTCTGGTGAGATAGTCAGATAGTCTATAGAAAAATTTCCTGAATATATGTTCTCTTTTGAAAGTAAGAGTGTACAAATTCTCTTTCTCCTAAAGCCCTTCAGCATCTTTCTACTGCTAGGCCTGGGAGACACCATCAGTTATCTTAATGTCTCTATTTTCTTCAGTTGGATCACATTTTTCAGTCTTTTTGTTCTCTGTGACTCAGTAACAAGAGTGAAGGGGAGGAAGAAATTTAGGTAGTTACAACAGCTTTAAACCAAGAACTCAGAACACCTTTACTAGCCCAACTAATTATGATTAAATAAGTAAATAGAGAACCTATCTCCCAGCACCACCTGCAGGGGATGAGGAAGTCTGCAACAGGATTCAACACTTCTTTTCTGCCAAAATGTCTTTAGCCCAACATTTCATCATTGAGAATCTACCAAGTTAAGAGCCTGATTTTAGTGGCTGAGAAGAATACAAAGACCAATAAATATAATCTACCCATACTCTGAGGAACATTATTAAAACTTGGGAGTATTTGTGATAATTAGAGTAGCTTGGAAAGAACTGATTAGATAGAAGAGAATCAGACTTCTTTTGTGAAGAATGAATAGTAAAGCAACTACTGCATTGCCATTTTACATCCCCCACTGATAGAAACTAGTAACAAAGGTGATTCCACAGTTTTAAAAGTAAAATAATAATGATTAGTTTTGGAGCTTCAAGTCTGTTAAGTTTGCAACATCATGAGAAAAGCCTGTGTTGCACAGCATCTTACGTGGACCTGTTAAGCATGCTCTTTTCCTAATTTAAGGATGGCCCCAGACAGCTATCCTAAGGCTCTCTGCTAGTCATAAGAGGAATCAGATGGAAAAATATATGTGGATTAGTATAAATCCATATGCACCTATTCAGTAAGTTATAAGAACTTTTTCCAGTAAGAACTTTTTCTTTACTTATCAAATCATGTCTTAGAATCTAAAGAGAATGAGGTTTTCAAATGTTCCTCATCTTTTGAAATCTCACAAACAAGTACAAAATATTTATTTTTTGATTTCAGAATTTAACAAAGAAGCAGAATACACCAGATACACAAGAAGCAAAAGAAATGAAATGAGCATTCATAACAACACCCTTAGAGCACAGAAAGCCTTCTCCTGGGTGAATGATCAGGAATATGAATGAAGCTGATCTGTAGGATGGCTTTCAATGTTTTCCTTTGTTTAGATTTGGAGTTTTACTATATATACAGGCAAGATTTCTAGAGGGAACAGTCAGTCAGCTATCACCCATCCTACAACCCCAAGAAAATGCTCACAGGCATTCGGGTAGTCATATTCAGGTGTTCTCGGTCTTTTTTCACTAGAGTTTTGAACTGCCTATTGTATATTAAGGCTTGAGTTACCACTCCCAATTATACCACTTTCCAAAATCACACTACACATTATAAAAACAATGATATGGATTGGTAATTAGAATAATACACCGTCAGAGGTAAAGGGATACAACATGTCATGTAGTCCTGTTATTTCTTAACATATGGGTTCTATATCTGCAAAATAATTTATTGCTTATTACAAATTCAGACTACTAGGCTCCATGTCAAAAAAAATCATTTTCAAGCCAAGGGTGGAATCCAAGAATCTGCATTTTTAATAAGCTCCTTATGATGATATGTGCATTAAGGTTTGGGAACCATTCATATAGTCAAACTCCTTCATATGACAGATAAGGATATAATATGAGAGAAGTTAAGTGATTTGGCCAAAGTGAACAGTCAGTCAGAGGCAGAAACTAGACTCACACTTAAATCTTGACTCCTAAGCTACAATTTTTTTCAGTTATAAGTAGTTTGTATTTATTTGTAAATTCCCAGTAGACCTCAGTGAAAGGGAATTTGAGGTCTTCGTTCCTTGACAATCCCCAAAGGTTTAATACCAATAATTTACCATTAATGGGCTCCCAGCACTTGCTAAGTAAGCTGTTGTCTTCAGATTTAGGGAATATCAACTATATAAGCTTGTGGACAAAGGTGTTTTGTTAACTTGTTACCATCCCATTCCCCTTCACAATAAGACATGCAAGTTCATTTATCAACAAGAACATATACTCATTTTTCTCAAATCACAAGAGACAATAAAAAGTAAATGGAAAACCCTGCTACTAGTGTTAAACAAGAATATCCCACCCTCTATAACAACATACCATATGGTATTTCCCTACCTTGTTCAGTATTTAACCTAACAATTTATTGCTAGGCTTCTTGGCAGCAAGCTGTGCAAGTTGAAGTGGAATCTGATTGAGGTGAGTTAATTAATGTGGTGGCAGCTCGGAATGTTGTCCAGCTGCCAGTGAGAATTATGTTTGTTTGCCTTTGGCCCAAGTGTGAAATGGCTGGCTGTTGATTTCAGAAGTGTGAGTGTACATTTTTATATCTCACATGAATGAATACATTTTTTGTATCCTACACATTTGGGGAAATGCTAAAATTTATTGGGTCATGTTATTTACCACTTGTGTGGCAGAAAGAGAAAGGTGGAATTTTGCCCTAGAGGTTGACTTTGCATCTGTAGAAAAAGCAAAAGCAGGTGGCATATAAATCCATGAGCAGGTAAATAAGCCGTCTGAAATTAGCTCATCTGGCCTAATGTTTTAAAGAATAACTTTTAAAAGGAGGTAGGCAAGATTTTTTAACCAGAAAAGAATAACTCTTGTAATGATGAAAGGATTTGAAAGTAGGAAACATAGTTTTAAAATTTCCCTTGAAAGACATGGCTTTTGGATTTACTGTTGACTTACATTTACAATTCTTATTTTTACTACACACAACTTCTATTGAATACATCATCTCACTGTGCAGTCTTCCTTTCTATCAATAACTGATGACAGTGATTTCTGTGATGTGTTCTTAATGTTCTTGATAATTTTGACTAGTTGTTACTGATATGAGCAGGGAGTTCTCCAATTCAAGCAGTCAATAACTGACACTAAACTAACAAAGTTCAAAGAACATTTGAAGTGTGTCAGATATTATTCACCTATTTTTTTTTATGTAATATCCTGTTAAGTTAAAATGCCTTGAGAAAAGTTTACCTTAGTAGATTAAGGAAATAGATACTTAAAAATATAATGTATAAACATTTCTTTTATTTTACCATTTTGAAAAAAATTACACTAAAAGCAAAGGAAATAGCATGGAAGTGATGTAAGAGCAAGTAATATGAAAAGTTTGCAAATCTAACAAAACAAGTTACCAAAACCCCTTTTGATGACAAACAGATTTCTTTAAATTTTGATGTTACCATGAGAATATTAAGAAAACGTTAAAAGTGTTCATACTTTGGAAGACATTCAATGAAATTAGTCTGGTAAAAAATCTAGTAAAAATAGTATTTTAGATGCAGAAGTATATAGAAAAAACACAAGCAAATCAGTGCAGAAATAGGACCATGGATTCATAGAATTTTAGAGATTAAAGAGAAAGTGAGGAAATTTGAATGAAGTATGAAATTTAATGAGTAATAATGGATTGATATTTGTTCATTGATCATTACAAATGTACCACACTCAGGTATGATGTTAATAATAGAGGAACTAAGCAGATTCCTAGGCTGTTTCTGCATTGGTAAAATTCATGTACATATGCAGTACTTAATGAATGGTATCATTCTTAAGGTATTATAACTTGTGGTGATGTCAGTAATCATCTACTACATGACAACTTCTAGAGATTCATAGGATTGTGATATTTGTTATGCTAAGGCCTCCTGAACAAAAATGGCACTTTATTTAGAAGGTGCATCAGTGTATTAGTTATTTGTGTTAAGAATTACCTCAAGGCCAGGTGCGGTGGCTCACGCCTATAATCCCAGCAATTTGGGAGGCCAAGGCAGGTGGATCACCTGAGCTCAGGAGTTCGAGACCAGCCTGGCCAACATGGTAAAACCCCATCTCTACTAAAAATAGAAAAATTAGCTGGGCATGGTGGTGGGGACCTGTAATCCCAGCTACTCAGGAGGCTGAGGCAGGAAAATTGCTTGAACCCGGGAGCCAGAGGTTGCAGTGAGCCGAGATCACGCCATTGCACTCCAGCCTGGGTGAGAAGAGTGAAACTCCGTCTCAAAAAAAAAAAAAAGAAAAAGAAAAAAAAAAAGAATTACCTCAAAATCTGGTAGATTAAAGCACTAAATATTATCTCACAATTTCTGCTGTGGTTCAGGAATTTAGGAGCAGCTTACCTAGGGGTTCTGGCTCAGGGTCCCTCATGAGTTTGCAGTCAAGATGTCATCCTGAACTAGAGTTATTTTATTTTTTTACACAATGAATTACTTTTATTTCAGTATGCATCCACATTTCAGCATTTAGTGGCTCTGAACAGAAACTGGAAAGACACAGCAATTTGCCAGGAGGTCAAGCCCGCCAATTTCAGGGATCTGCTGTGCACACTGGGTTCTTTCTTAATCCCTGCTGAGGATCTTGAGAAGCAGCAGCAGCACCAAAACCAAGGCATGCACTAGATTCAAGGTTCTTTCTGTTCCAGTTGTCAGATTCCAAACTAGACCTCAATGGATTGCAAGGATGACCAAATGAAAACCCTGTTTAAAACTTCTTCAGTTTTTAAAAGCAAAAGCAATTACAGGAAAGTAAAACAATTCAGAGGGATCATGTGTGCTTACAGGTGTCTTCTTGTGGTCTTTCTCCAATTTCAACCACCAAGGACTCCGAGAGCCGGCAGGTCTGAGTAACCCTGGTGACTTTCCTTTTCACCTTACCAAAACCTGAGCTAAAAACAATGCATCAGCTGATGACAGCAGAGGATGGCAGGGCTGAGGACCCAATATTCATTTCCCAGGCTGGTGGAGAGTGAATAAGTACGGTTCCAAAACTAATCAAGGGAGGTTAGAGACTTTCTGCCCTTACCTGATGGCTTCTGGCCAAAGCAAGGAAGTGTCATGGAAAGTACTGAGTGGTGATGGTGCAAAAAGGAACTTGAGAGGGGAAGAAAAAGCAGCATCCCTCTATAAAGGTGGGGGAGAGAAGATACGGGGAAAGCCCTGAATTCCTTACCAAAGGCCAATCTCAGAGGGGAGCGGAGGGGTTACAATCTATGCTTCTGCCAAAGGCAGGAGTGGAGAAGTGTGGGGAAAGGATGATGGATTGGAAGGGGCATCATTTAAGACTTAAAGAAACCAGGGGTGCAGGCGAAGCACCCCACACACCCAGCAGTAGTCCCACAGGCTGCAACCTGAAACCTTCACATCCACTTTAACAAGCCAAGCTAGAGGGCTGTTGTTGCAGGGAAGTGGGAGGTGGGAGGGTAAGGGGAGAAGGCAGAGACCCCCAGGCCATGTAATCAGCAAGGTGATTGTGTGATGTTTCTTTTCACAGTTGAGTTACATGTGCCTCACCAGTTCTGATGGGAATCAATTAGAATTTCTTGATTCCAGAAATTCAACTATGTGGACAGTGGTTACACTTGATAGGATGATTTGTTATAGCACAATTTATATATTTCAAATGGACAAAAAATTAGTATCATTTACAGTATCTTAAGATAAATTTCCTTTGAATGGGAGCTTCCTTTCCAGTACTTTGAGGTCTACACGATGTGTCTAGAAAATTTACTACTGTGGAAAATGAAGACTGCTTAAATCGAATCGGGGGGGAAGCGGAGGGGCCTGTGGTTTTTCTTTTTGATTAATTGCTGTAACACTGTCCTTCAGGCGGCTGAGGGAGTTTCATATTTTCTTTAGACATCATTAGGCGCTGAAGCTCTTGCAGGACAACTTTGATGCTATATGAATTCTGCCATTTTGCTAGCACTTATATGGCTTTTGGGTCCACCACTCCATTAGAACTATTAATGCCATGTATATTAATTTTTGTTACAAATCTTACAAAGGGGGTGCTAGTGAGTATTTAGGTCCACATTCTATTTTAAGGCTGAATATTTGGTTTTCATAAATTGTTCTTGGAGGCCCAATTATCATCCCTGTCCATCTTGTAAGTGTCCTGTCTTCATCATTTTCTAGACCTCAGCTAACTGTGCCATCTCCTACTCCTTTCTGGCCTTCTTCGAGTTCTTCCAACAGTCGGAAATTGTGAGGGACTTTTACTCCTGAGCCCATGGTGGCTGCCATCTTGCGTTGCTGACACTTGAAGGCCAGCCCCGAACTACAGTCATCTTAAGGCTGACTGTCCTCAGATAGCCCAAGTTCTTGGGCTTCCTGTTGGCAGGAGGACTGAGTTTTTGCCATATGGACATTGCATAGAGCAGCTTGAGTATCCTTATGACATGGCAGCTGGCTTTTCCCAGAGCGAATAATCTAAGTCAAAGAACCAGGAGAAAGCCACAAAGCCTTTTATGTCCTAATTTTGGAAGTCACACACGGTCACTTCTGCCACATTGTATTTGTTAGAAGCAAGCCAATAAATATAATCCATACTCAAAAGGAGGAGAATTAGGCTCCACTTTTTGAAAGGGGTACAATTAAATAATTTGTGGACATATTTTAAAATCACTGCAATCAATAAGGAAATTCATATAGAAAAAGACTTTAAAGATGTTTCTGATGTTGCTAACTTAGGAAAGAAAAGTATTCACCCTTTGTTACCATAACCAGGCAGGTGGACCTAGATTTCCTATAACATTTCCTTACACCAAATTTATTCCCCCAGTTTTCTTCTTAAAATATGACTGCTATAACAAATTACTGTAAACTGGGTGGCTTAAACAACAGAAGTTTATTCTTTCACAGTGCTGGAGGTCAGAAGAAAATCAAGGTGTTAGCAGGGCTATACTCTCTCTAGAGGTTCTAGAGGAGAATGTTTTTGCCTCTTCCAGTTTCTAGTGATTCTTGGCATCCTTGACTGTTAATGGTGTCATTCCAGTCTGTGTCGTCATGGTGGCATTGCTTCCTCCTATCTGTGTTATCTTTCTTTGCCTTATTTTTGTAAAGACACTTGTCACTGGATTTAGAGCTCACCTGGACAATCTAGCATAACGCTCCTCTTAAATTTTTTTTTGTTTTTGAGATGGAGTCTCGCTCTGTTGCCCTGGCTGGAGTGCAGTGGCACTATTTTGGCTCACTGCAACCTCCGCCTCCTGGGTTCAAGCTACCTCAACCTCCCAAGTCGCTGGGATTACAGGTGCAGGCCACCATGCCTGGCTAATTTCTGTATATTTAGTAGAGATGGGCTTTCACCATGTTGCCCAGGCTGGTCTTGAACTCCTGACCTCAGGTGATTCGCCCGCCTCTACCTCCCAAAATGCTGGGATCACAGGCGTGAGCCACCATGCTGGCTCTTAAAATTCTTAACTACATATTTTGCCTTATAAGGTAATATTTGGTCTGTTACTATATACGGCAATAGTAATGGGTTCTGGGGATTAGGCCATGTCTTTTTGGTCACCATTTAGTCCACCACACCTAGTATCTCAATTTGCATGGCAAAATTGAAGAACAAAAAGATCTCTATTGGCCAGTTGTGGTGGCTCATGCCTCCTAGTACCTTAGGAGGCCAAGGCTGAAGAATCACTTGAAGCCAGGAGTTCAAGACCAACCTGGGCAATATAGTGAGACCCCACTTCATATATACATACACACACACACACACATACACTTAAAATTAGCCAGGTGTGGTGATGCACACCTATAGTCCTAATTACTCAGGAGGCTGAGGCTCAGGAGGATCACTTGAGCCCAGGAATTTGAGTTTACAGTTAGCTATATGATTGTACCACCACACCCTAGTCTGGATGGCAGAGTCAGACCCTGTCTTGGAAAAAAAAAAGATACTTAACCCTAAAGTTTGACCACAACTTAAAAAAACGTATTTATTTATTTATTTTATATGGAGTCTTGCTCTGTCACCCAAGCTGGAATGCAGCAGCATGATCTTGGCTCACTGCAACCTCCACTTCCTAGGTTGAAGCGATTCTCCTGCCTCAACCTCCCAAGTAGCTGGGACTACAGGCATGTGCCACCACGCCTGGCTAATTTTTTTGTATTTTCAGTAGAGATGGGGTTTCACCATGTTGGTCAGGCTGGTCTCGAACTCCTGGCCTCAAATGATCTGCCCACCTTGGTCTCCCTGAGTGCTGGAATTACAGACATGAGCCACCATGCCTGGCTGTATTTATTTTGAGACAGGGTCTCACTGTGTTACACAGGCTGGAGTGCAGTGGTGCGATCTCAGCTCACTACAGCCATGACCCTCCAGGCTCAAGCAATCCTCCCACTTCAGCCTCCCAAGCAGCTGGAACTACAAGCATGCATCACCATGCCCAGCTAATTTTTTGTTTATTTTTTGTAGAGATGGTCTTACTGTCTTGCCCAGGCCAGTCTTGAACTCCTCAGCTCAAGTGTTCTTCCTGCTTGGCCTCCTCAAGTGTTGGGAATGATTACTGGCATAGGCCACTGTGCTGGGCCTCTTATTTTTATTTTACCTTACTTATTTTTTTAAGAGACAGAGTCTTGCTCTGTCACCCTGTTTAGAAAGCAGTGGCACAATCATAGCTCACTGCAGCCTTGATCTTCTGGCCTTAAGTGATCCTCTCACTTCAGTCTCCCAAGTAGCTACGACTACAGGTGTACACCATCATACCTGGACAATTAAAAAAATAAAACACACACACATTTTCTTTTAAAGAGATGGGGTCTCACTATGTCGCCCAGGCTGATCTCCAACTCCTGGTCTCAAGTGATCCTCCTGCCTTGGCCTCCCAACGTGCCGAGATTACAGGTGTGAGCCACTGCACCCAGCAATGTTCCTTTAAAATTTGCTTTAAATAATTAAGATAATAAAATACCTGTAAATTCCTTTTTGGAAAAAGTGAGATGATTTTTTCAAAGTGTGATATAAGATTGAGAAATATTATTTCAGTTAATTTTAATAATCAAGTATTTTGAAAAAATAAAAAACATGAATAACACCCATGTACTCAACACCTATCAAATATTAACATTTTTCCTTTTATAAAATAAGGAAAACATTACAGATATAGTTGAAGACCCAGTATTCCCTTCCCATTTTATTTTCCATGTCTTCCTCTTCAGAGATAATAATACTATCCTGAATTTGGTATTTACCTTTATCATAAAAGTTTTAAAAATTATTCCTTTATATAGATGTAGGTATCACAATACATAGCATTTCTTGAATGCCATATACATGTATATGTAGGTATATATATACACACACATACTACATAATATGTAGTATATGTAGGTATATATATACACACACACATACTACATAATATGTAGTACATGTAGGTATATATATATACACACACATACTACATAATATGCTATACTCGTTATTTCTTCAGATTTATTCATGTTGATAAATATATAACTGTTCAGTGTTTTTTTTTTTCAAACTGTAGGTTTCAAATCATTAGTAGCACAGAAAATCAATATAGCAGGTCATGAACTGCTTTAGAAAAAAATAGAACAGGAAATAGAATGTATCATAAGTACTCAATTTAATGCCTATATACATATATGTGATGTATATATATGCATATATGTATTGAGTCATGGTATGAAATATATTTCTCACTGTAGGTAAAATATTTGGAAGTCATACATTAATTTTCACTACTATGTAATATTCTATTGTATGAATATGACAGTTAACCACTGTCCTACTGACATTTAAATTGTTTCCACTGTTTTACTAATACAAGTTGAGCATCCTAATCCCCAAATCAAAAATGCTCCAAAATCTGAACGTTTTTGAGTGCCTGCATGACCCTCAGAGGAAATGTTCTTTGGAGGATTTTAGATTTTTGGATTAGGGATGCTAAAGTGGTAAGTATAATGCAAATATTCCAAAATCTGAAAATATTTGAAATCTGAAACACTTCTGGTCCCAAGCATTTTGGATAAAGAATACCCAATTGGTACAAACAAGGCTGCAAAATAGTGTTAAACATATCTCCTTGTGCGCATAGGCAAGTTTCTTTTTTTTTTTTTTTTTTTGAGACAGAGTCTTGCTCTGTCACCCAGGTTGGAGTACACTGATGTGATCTCCACTCACTGCAACCTCCGCCTCCTGGGTTCAAGCAATTCTCCTGCCTCAGCTTCCCAAGTAGCTGGACTACAGGCGTGCACCACCACACCTGGCTAATTTATATATATATTTTAGTAGACATGGAGTTTCACTGTATGTTGGCCAGGCTGGTCTCGAACTTCTGACTTCAGGTGATCCGCCTGCCTGGGCCTCCCAAAGTGCTGCGATTACAGGTGTGAGCCACTGTGCCTGGCCCGCAAGTTTCTATAATACTTACAAGTAGAATTGTTGGGTCATAGGGCATATGCAGCTTCAACTCTGCTAGATATTGCTTAATTCCTCTCCACTGTGTTGTTCTTAGTAACAGTGTACTAGGTTCCTATCATACCACTCATTAACATTATACATTAAAAATACTGTCAATCTGATAGGTATGGAATAGGTCATTATTGTTTTAAATTGAATTCCCGATTAGTGAAGCTGAACATGTTTTTTGTGATTATTATACTTTTGGGTTTCCTCTTCTATGAATTGATCAGTTTTCTATTGGATTTGTTCATTAATTTGTAGTTTATTATAAAATGAGTTCTTTTTCTCTGTTGAATAATGAACATTTCATCATCTTTATCCAGCTTGTGGCTTGTATTTTGACATGTTCTTTGATGAACAAGCTTTTTTAATTTTAATGTATAAACTTACTAAGCTTTTCCTTGAAAGTTTGTCCTTTTTATATCTTTGTGCCTTACCTTACTTAAGAAATCCTTCCTCTCTGAGGCATAACAATTTTTGTCCTATAATTTCTCTAAAAATTGAAAAAACATATTGAATTTTTAATCCATTTTGAGTTTATATTTGTGTTTTTTGTGAACAGAGGTAGATTTACTCTACCATCACTTGTATAAGCTCTTTCCAAGGCTCTGGGAGAAGCCCAAGTAATGTTCACATGGGTTGTGTTTTTATAAAATTTTCAAAAGTAATTTATTTTGGAATTTCCTTAGGAATCCCCAAATTATAAGTTTTTGGCCTCATAAAACTTGGACTTCTTTCCTACATCTGAGATAGGAATCTAATTTTAATCTTTCTCCATACGGGTAGTAATTGTTCCTAGTATCAATTATTGAAATATGCACTCTTTGCCATTGATTTGTAATGCTGCTCTGTCATATATAAAGATGCCATGTTTGAAGGGGTTACTTTTTGGGCTCTTTATTCAGTTAAATTGGTATGTTTGTCTATCCCTCAGATTTGTTTTGATGTAGTAGAGATTTCTAGGACTCTTTCTGTCTTCCAAAAGGGTCTTAAACTAGGTCATTCCATTGATGATTTATTTTAGTGAAAATTACAGTTTTCTGATTTTGCTTGAAAGGCTTAGGTCAGTGGGAAAAAAATACATTGTTATCTGTAACTGGTAACTCCTCTCTTAAACCTTGCCTGATTTTCTCACATGGTTCTAAATGATTTTTTACAGTGTCCCACAGCACTTTTTACATAATCCAGTTAATCATATGATATTTTAATAGGTCATTTATATCTGTGATTCCAATGAAACTGAGCTCCTTCAATGTGGGCATGCCCAAGTGACTGGTATGGTGTATAACACATAGTGGGCATTCAAAGAATGTCTGAGTTAATGAGTAAATTCAGAATATTAAACTAACATACATAAATAACTTGAGCCAATCATGATTATTAGTTTCTTGCCAACTGGACTTATGAACTATACTGTGCTTAATTTTCAGTGAGATAATATCTACGTGACTTGGATATTTGTTTACACTTAACTCTGAGGGTATATTAAGAATGTTTACCTGCTGTAACTCTTTAGGAAGCCAGTCAGAAGCGTACTGTACAGCTGCTTAATGTGTATGACTTTAAATCCGGAAAACTTTGTTGTTCTATTGATTGTAGTAATTAATGGTTTTTCTTTTTTCCTTCTCAAAAGGGGAGAAGTAAAGTCAGAAGACTTTAGTTGTTACAATTTTAACGTTTCTGAAATAACAAAGTTGAATTAAGGTCAGCTTATGTCTAGTATATGAATTGTTTAAAATAATACTTCCTGCTGAGACAGATAACCCTCCAAATCTCAGTAAGTTTAACAGTAGTTCATTTCTCAATCGTGGAAAATCCTAATGGATGTCACTTATCAGCAGTTGTTTCTCTAGGCAATGACTCATAGACTCAATCTCCTAGTTTTTGTCCTTAACCTCTCCTTGGACCTTGGAGTCCTCTGCACATTTTTATCCTGCTTGGTGATGGAGAAAGACTAAGGCTGTCATGTGGGAGGCTTTTATGAGCCAGGCCTGTGCCTACATCACTTCTATCCACATTCAGGTGGTCAGAACTCAGTTACTTGACAACACCTGGCTGTTAGACAGCCTGAATAATAATTCAGCTCTGTGTACACAAGGAAAAGGTAAGCAGATTTCCTGAATAATTGTTAAAGTAAATCACTGTCATAACCTATTAGGTACCACATAATATGCGAGGTGTTAGGGATACAGGTCCCTGTAATTGAAGATCCCATATATATACCACACATAATAGAAAACTAAACAAAAAAACAAGCCTTTCTCTACCTTTTTCAATCTTTTAATCTTGCAGCTAGAAAATGTAAGCAGGGAGATGGAAATAAATAAGAAAATTAAAAACAGAAATGAAGAAACAATGGTTAATAACCTGAAGTGGAAAACACTATGCTTAGATGGGTTTGCTGGTGAGTAATACCAAACATTTAAGGAGGAAATTATACCAATTCTCTATAATCTCTTCCAGAAAATAGAAGCAAAGGAATACTTCCTAACTTCTTCATGAGCCCATCCTTACTATAATACCAAAATCAGATAAAGACATTATAAGAAAACCAAACCAATATTTCTCATGAACATAGATGCAAAAATCTTCAACAAAATACCAGCAGATTAAATCCAACAATGTATAAGAGGAAGTACAAGCCTTGACCAAGTGGGACTTATCCCAAGTATGCAAGGCCGGTTAAATATTTAACAATCAATTATTGTGATCAATCACATTAACAGGCTAATGAAGAAAAATCACATGTTCATATCAATAGATGCAGAAAAAGCATTTGACAAAATCTAACACCTATGTTATGATAATAACTCTCAGCAAGCTTTAGTTTGCTAAAGAACATCTACAAAAACTCTACAGCTAACAACATACTTAATGGTGAGGAACTTGAAGGTTTCCTGTTAAGATCAAGAACAAGGCCTGTCTCTACAGAACCAATCTGCCTCAAAGTCTTGAGAACACTTAAACAATATTTGTGGGGGGAAGAAAAATCTTATAATACAAAGACATAATAGATTTGGAAAAGACTTGCCATTTGACATTTAAAAAAATGAGCAATGAAACTATTAGTGAAAAGGAATTAAATTTATCTTAACTGCTTATGGTAAAGGGCACAGTGGAATACAGGTTGAAAACTACAAATTTTTTGAAACTTAAACCAAAACACAGTGCCCAGATAATTTTCCCAAGCCAGTAATTTGTCCATTTTTTGTTGGTTCCAGGAGAAAAATGGCATATGAGAACAAAAAATGTTTAGCATTCCATATGTCATTTGTTCAAATGTCTTAGCCACATTTCTACTCCTATATTTGGCCAATTTATCTTAATATAGTGTTTTTATTTAATAGATCACCATAAAACTAGGCCCTTTTTCTCTAGAAAAATGACAAGACGTGGAGCTACTGTTGTAGACTGCTGAGAGGTTCTATACAATTAGTGGAACCATTTTCTTTATGTTAAAACCTCTAAGTCATGGCTTTGACCTGTGTTTCAGATGAAGCAGATAACTAAAAAAGAAATTAATTCATTTGTATAATTTGGCAAGTTTTGATAATACTCAAATATTTGAGTTATTAAGGCGTTCTTGTGAAGGAACAGCGTTCTTGTGAAGGAACAGCGTTCTTGTGAAGGAATTGGCAATTAGCTGCTGCCTCTTTTGGGGAAACGTATTTCCTTATTTTCAATAACAAAATAAATCTAAACACCTTGGCATCCTCAGGCCTCTTTTCTGTTGCAGTTACTGAAGCTCTTTCAAGAAATGGTAATTTTGAATTCCAGGAAAGAGCTTTAGGCATGGGTGGTTATTTAATAACTTTTTAAAAAAAGTCTAGTTTCTCTTTTTTTGTTTTGTTTTTCGACAGTCTCACTCTGTCGCCCAGGCTGGAGTGCAGTGGTGTGATCACGGCTCACTGCAGCTTCCACCTCTGGGGCTCAAGTGATCCTCCCACCTCCGCCTCCTTAGTAGCAGGGACTACAGTACAGGCACCGTGCTCAGCTTATTTTTGTATTACTAATATTTTTGTAGAGACGGGTTTTTTCCATGTTGGCCAGACTGGTCTCAAGCAATTTGGAGGCCTTGGCCTCCCAAAGTGCCGGGATTACAGGTGTGCATCACCGCGCCTGACCAGGAGTCTAGTTTCAAAATGCAGTGGTAGGGGTTTTTTTCAGCGCTAACCAAAAATAAGACAAGCTGGGCAAAACTTGGGCAGCATGTCCTATGCGATTCCTTTAAGCCCAGTATATATTTTCCGAGTTAATGTTTGAGTTTCTTGACTTTGTTAGCTTGCAAGCTATTATACGGAAGGGCAATATTTTATACACTCATTACAGCCTAATAAAACCAACACCGACCCTTAGAACTCTGAATTCATTACTTATCAGTTATATTCACTTTGTCTCTAGAACTCTCAATTCCGTCTTCATTTTGGTTATTGCCGCAGCTTCCCTAAATCTCACGTCAGACTGCAATCCTATGGTTCCCCGCAATATTTTGACCATCCCTCCCCCGCCCCTCATCAGCAAATTAGGGAGTACTTCACCATTGTTTTGTGAAAGTAACAATGCGAGAGCTTGTCTATACGTCTGGCCAAAACGCGTCCTCCAACAGTGTACGTCCTAATCCCTTCATTTATCTTCCCACATCCACCCTCCTTCCAGCAAATAAACCTCGGAACTCAGTTGAAATCTGTCACTTACTTCGCTCCTCCTACCAGCGGCCTATTGCTTCTGCCCTCCCCAGTGAACCCAACCTAGTTCCTCTTCCCAGTCCTCCCATTTCTCAAGAAAGACAACCACCTCTGTTTTTTTCAGGGCTTTAAGTGCTAGGTGTGGTTTCTTCCTCCGCATCCAACCAGCGACCCTCCGTGCCTCCCCACCCAGGACGGACCTCCACCTCGGGAACCGCCGACCGCGCAGCGGCCCCAGGACCCGCAGCCACCCTCTCCGCGGAGCACTACTTCCGGATCTCGGGTGTTTCCCCTTTACGGTTCCCTCCGCCCCCTCAGACACCTCCTAGATCTTTATACTAACTAGCAGGGTCGCAGCTGGGACCCTGGCTAGCCGAACGCAACAGTTCTTCTCCACGAAGACGCGCAGAGTAGCTTCTCCAGCCTGAGAAATCCGGTCCGGCTGCGTAGAGTGGCGGCCGTGGAGGGACACTTTGTTTTGAACACCAAGTAGGGCACACCCGGAAGTGGCGCGGTACAGGAGCAACGCTGCCGCCGGGGGTGGGTGCCAGGGACCTGGAGGTGGAGGGGACGCGGCGATACTCTGGCGTGTGAGCGGAGAGTGGAGTGCTGGGGAGCGGGAGCGGGAGCGGGAGCGGGAGGGGGGGCCTTCTAGCTTTCGTTCTATGGTGGCAGATCCGGCTGGGTTCCGGGAAGCGAGGGCCTCGCGGAGTGACTGGGTTGGTGAAGGGCTACTGCGGCCGAAGGGGAGTCCGCCTCACTTCATTCTTCCACTCTGAGGGACCCGCTCTCTTCTGGTCACTACATCTTCCTCCCTTACTTCGCTTGGCAAGGGGTGTTGTACTTGTGAGGAAGTCGCAGCTGGAGCTGGGAGTCCTCTTGAGTTTTCTCTGCTTCTAAGAGGAGGCGAACGGCCGCCTTGGTGGGGACTTACTGCTTTTGGCCTGAGATAACTAACGCTCTTTCCTTCACTATACCGCCGACTTACAACGTTTCTGTCTACTCCTTTCAGCTTCCGACTTTGACTCCTTACCTTAAAAGATGCTGGAGTCATACGTAACTCCAATTTTAATGAGCTATGTGAATCGCTACATCAAGAACTTAAAGCCGTCGGATCTACAGCTTTCACTATGGGGTGGAGACGTCGTACTTAGCAAGCTCGAGTTAAAGTTGGATGTGCTGGAACAGGTAAGCTATGTAGCTGTCATGAACTGGAAACAGTTTTCAACTTGTTTAGACGGTAATCTGTTGTATCCTACGCCTTGACTTTGTGCTATAAAAACGAAACTTTTCTACTGATGTATTTTGAACTACCCTGAAACAAGGGGGGCTTATTTTACATTATTTTCTTTTTTTTTTGAGATGGAGTCTTGCTCTGTCGCCCAGACTGGAGTGCAGCCGCGTGATCTCGGCTCTCTGCAACCTCCACCTCTGGGGCTCAGGCAGTTCTCCTGCCGTAGCCTCCCTAAGAGCTGGGATTACATGTGCGCACCACCACGCCTGGCTAATTTTTGTATTTCTAGTAGAGACGGGGTTTCACCATGTTGGCCAGGCTGCTCTCGAACTCCTGACCTCAGGTGATCCGCCTGCCTCGGTCTCCCAAAGTGCTGGGATTATAGGCGTGAGCCACTACGCCCGACCTGCATTATTTTTAAAAATAGTTTGTTCCCAGGTGACGGTATATTAGAATGGGATTACTTAAAGTTGCCTTGACAGAAAGACGATTTCATTGTTCATGTCAGAATTGTTCTATTTAGTCAATTTTCAAGCATTATGAATGTGCTAATTTATGTTGTCAAAATTCTGTATAAGCCTGGAAAATATTACATTCTTATTCTCCTTTTTGGGCAGTGGAAGGGTTTGAAGGCCATCAGGAAGTGTGGCTGGCTGGTGGGGGTTGAGGAAAAAAAGATTAAAAAAAAAAAAAAAAAGCAGGTTCAGATCATGAGGAAAGATGACATTTCCCACAGCATCCTCAGAGTGTTGAGTAGATACATTGAGAATGGCAGTAAAATTGGAAACTTCTTTATTAATCGTTTTAGTTTCTTTTAACATGAGATTGGTCTGATGCAAAAGAACTCTAACTTCAAAGATCACATATTCATTAATTCACTTATTACATTTATTAGTAACATATGCCAAGAAATTCTGTTAGGCTTGAGGATCTGTGCAAGCTCAGAAGAATCAGAGACCAAATGATTTTTAGGAGATAAGGGAAGACTTAATCTGACAGTGATAGTTATTGATAATTTTTAGGTATAGTCCACAGCCTCTTTTATTACTCTTTTATTAAGTCAGTCTAGACTTAACACTAAGAAATAATACTCCTGGCTGCTGCTTTTTCCTGTTTCCAAGGTTAGTTGAGTGGCTTAGTATTTTCATTTTCTTTTTTTTTTTTTTTGATGAGCACAAATCCCAAGTATAACAGCTGAGTTTTTTTTTTTTTGAGACAGAGTCTCACTCTGTCGCACAGACTGGAGTGCAGTGGCGCCATCTCGGCTCACTGCAAGCTCCATCTCCCGGGTTCTCGCCATTCTCCTGCCTCAGCCTCCTGAGTAGCTGGGACTATAGACGCCCGCCACCACGCCCTGCTAATTTTTTGTATTTTTAGTAGAGACGGGGTTTCACTGTGTTAGCCAGGATGGTGTCGATCTCCTGACCTCATGATCCGCCTGCCTCAACCTCCCAAAGTGCTGGGATTACAGGCGTGAACCACCGCGCCCAGCCAACAGCTCAATTTTAAAATATTTTACACCTGTGCAACTACTGTCCAATAAAAAAATAGAATGTTTCCAGCACCCCAAAAGGTTCACCTGTTTTACTTTTAGTAAGTACTCCGGGCTGGGTGCAGTGGCTCATGCCTGCATTCCCAGCACTTTGGGAGGCCAAAGCGGGCAGATCATGAGGTCAGGAGTTCGAGACCAGCCTGGCCAACATGGCGAAACCATGTCTCTACTAAAAATACAAAAAATTAGCTGGGCGTGGTGGCATGCGCCTGTAATCCCAGCTACTCGGGAGACTGAGGCAGGAGAATTGCTTCAATCCGGGAGGGGAAGGTTGCAGTGAGCCAAGATCACGCCACTGGGCTCCAGCCTGGGCGACAAAGTGAGACTCCATCTGGGGTAGGGGGACGTGCTCCCCATTCCTAAAAGAGGTGACTGGTAATCTGACTTCTGTCAACACAGATAAGTTTTACCTGGTTTTGAACCTCAAAAAAATTGGAATCACTTGTGTTTGGCTTTTTTCTTTCAACCTTTCTAAGATTAACCCCTGTTGTTAGAAGAGTTTGTTTTTCGTATTGTCAGTACTATTCCATTGCATAAAGATTCCACAATTTACTTACACATTCTCCTTTTGATGGACACTTGGTTTTTTAATATTTGTGGCTGGTGAAGAAAGCTTCCATGAACATTCCAGTACATCTGTCTTGTTAAGATAAGTATTAATATCTCTTAGGCATATACCTAGAAGGTAGGGCCTGTGTTTAGCCTGTGTTTTCATTTCATATTGCCAGATAGTCTTCCAAAGTGGTTATATCAATTCCAGTCTCACCAACAACTTATGAGCATTCCAGGTATTTCACATTTTTGCTACTACTTGGTATGTTTGTTATTTTCATGTTTGCCTTTCCAGTGGGTGTGTAGTGATATCTCATTGTAATTTTAACTTCTATTTTCCTCATGACTAATGATGTTTTTATATTCTTATTGGCCATTTAGCTGTCTTTTTTTTTTTTGTGAAGTCTAAGTCTTTTTTCCTTTTGTAAAGATTGAATTTTCTGTCTTATTGATGTATAGGAAATCTTTTTTTTTTTGAGACAGAGTCTCACTCTGTCACCCAGGCTGGAGTGCAGTGGCGTGATCTAGGCTCACTGCAAGCTCCACCTCCCGGGGTCATGCCATTCTCCTGCCTCAGCCTCCCGAATAACTGGGACTACAGGCACCCACTACCATGCCCAGCTAATTTTTTGTATTTTTAGTAGTGATGGGGTTTCACCATGTTAGCCAGGATGTTTTCGATCCTTTGACCTTGTGATTCGCCTGCCTCGGCCTCCCAAAGTGCTGGGATTACAGGTGTGAGCCACCATGCCCGGCCAGGAATTCTTTATATATTTTGGAAATGAGTCCTTTGCCGGATAGATGTTTTGCAGTATTTACTTTCAGTTTGTGGCTTGTATCTTTACTCATAAAGGTGTCTTGATGAATAAAAGTTAATAATCTTACTGAAGTCCAGTTTATCAATCTTTTCCCTTGTGGTTAGGGTTTTTCTTGTCTTGTTTAAGAAATCTGTGCTTAAACCAACAATATATATTCTTTTATATTTCTTTTAGAAGCTTTATTAAATTCCATGATTCATCTCAAATTTGTTTTTCTGCATAAGTGTAATAGAGGTAAAGATTAATTTATTTCCATTGATAGTTGATCTATACCATTTGTTGAACTCTTCTTCCCTTACTCAATTACAGTAAGCCTTTACTGTAAATCAGGTTGCCATATGTGTGTGGATTTGTTTCTGAACTCTTTATTCTATTGAGTGGTCTGTTTGTCTATTCTTGTGTCACTCCATATGGTTAGTGTAGCTTTTATAATAAGACTTGGTATCTCAGTGTAATTAGTACAACTTTGTTCTTTTCTCCTTCAAGATTTTCGTAACTATTTTAGGTCCTTTGTATTTCCACATATATTTTATTTTATTTATTTATTTTTTTGAGACAGAGTCTCGCTTTGTAGCCCAGGCCAGAGTGCAGTAGTGTGATCTCGGCTCACTGCAACCTCCACCTCCCTGTGGAGCAGTTCTGCTGCAGCCTCCCTAGTAGCTGGGATTACAGGTGTGCACCACCACGCCTGGCTAATTTTTGTATTTTTAGTAGAGATGGGGTTTCACCAGGTTGGCCAGGATGGTGTTGATCTCCTGAGCTCAGGTGATCCACCCGCCTTGGCCTCTCAAAGTGCTGGGATGACAGGCATGAGCCACCATGCCCAGCCTATCATATACATTTTAATTTCAACTTGTAACTTTTATATTAATTTCTAAAAAGGAAAGCTGTTAATGTTTTTGCTGAGATTACATTGAATCTATAGATCAATTTTGGATGAATTAACATATTGAGTTGACATAGTTTTGAGTTTTTCAATTCATGTACAGAGCATTGCTTTCCATAGTTTTAGGCCTTTAATTTCTCTCAGCAATGTTTTGAACTTTTTAGAGAAATTTTGCATGTATTTAATTAAATTTTACCTCTTTTTATTGATGGTTAAGTAGCATTTTAAAAACCTGTTTTCTGGCTAAGTGTGGTGGCTTTTACTTGTAATCAATCACAGCACTTTGGGAGGCCAAGGTGGATGGATCACTTGAGGTCAGGAGTTTGAGAGCAGCCTGGCCGATATGGCAAAACCTCGTCTCTACTAAAATTACAAAAATTAGCCAGGTGTGGTGGCTGATGCATGTAATCCCAGCTACTTGGGACACTGAGGCACGAGAATCACTTGAACTGGGAAGGTGGAGGTTGCAGTGAGCCGAGATCGCGCCACTGGACTCCAGCCTGGGCGACAGAGTGAGACTCTGTCTCAAAAAGCAAACACAAAAAACCCTCTATTTTTAAATAATTTGTTACCAGTACAGGGAAATAAAATTGATTTTAGTATGTTGACCTATCCAGTGACCCAACTTGTCTAACAGTTTTTGGTAGGTTCTTTTGGATTGTCCATGTTCAATCATGTCATCTGCAAATAATGACAGTTTTACATCTTTCTATCCAATACTTGTATCTTTTATTTCGTTTTATTTCATTAATGCACTGGGCTAGGACCTTTTATATAATGTGGAGTAGAGGTCATAAGAATAGACATCCTTTTTTGTTTCCAATTTCAGTGGGAAAGTATTCAGTGTTTTACTATTAAGTATGTTGTTAGCTATAAATAACCTTTATTGAGTTGAGATTTTCTTGTATTACTACTTTTCCAATGAGTTTTAAAAATGGTAAATGAATGCTGAATTTTATCAAATATTACATTTAATGAGTTGATACATGATTTTTCTCTTTTGTTTTATTAATGTGGTAAATTACATTGTTTTCAAATCTTAACCTTGCATTCCTGGAATAAACCTGATTATATATTATCTTTTTTACATATTGTTGGATTCAATTTGTTAAATTTTGATTGATTTTGTTGTGTATTTGCTTATAAGCGATACTAGCCTGTGATTTTCCTTTCTTGGAATGTTGTTTCCTGGTTTTGAATGTCATATATATATGTGTGTGTGTGTGTATATGTATATATAGGACTTATTGATTTATTTGTGAGGTGTTCCCTCTTTTTATAATCTCTGACAGTTTAAGATCAATGTTAGTAGTTTTTTAAAAATTGTGATAGAATATATATAATACAACCTTTATCATCTTAACTTTTTTTTTTTTTTGAGACAGAGTTTCACTCTTGTTGCCCAGGCTGGAGTGTAATGGTACGATCTTGGCTCACTGCAACCTCTGCTTCCTGGGTTCAAACAATTTTCCTGCCTCAGCCTCCCGAGTAGCTGGGATTACAGGCGCCCACTACAATGCCTGGCTAATTTTTTGTATTTTTAGTAGAGATTGGGTTTTACCATGTTGGCTGGGCTGGTCTCAAACTCCTGACCTCAGGTGATCCACCCACCTTGGCCTCCCAAAGTGCTGGGATTACAGGCATGAGATCATGCCTGGCCCATTTTAACCATTTTTAAATGTACAATTCTGTGATATTACTTATGTTTACATTGTTGTGCAACCATCACTGCTACTTATCTCTAGAATATTTTCGTCTTCCCAAACTGAAATTTGGGAAGTACCCATTAGACACTAACTCCCTATTTTCCCCTCATCCCAGCCCCTTGCAACCACTATTCTACTTTATGACTGTATGAATTTGACTATTTTAAGTACCTCATATAAGTGGACTCATTCAATGTTCTTTTGTTATTGACATATTTCACTTAGCACAATGTCTAAAAAAGCTTATTCATGTTGTAGCATATGCCACTATGTCCTTTGTTTTTAAGTCTAAATAATCTATTAGATGTACATGCCACATTTTGTTCATTCATTTATTCACTGATAGATAGTTGGGTTGCTTTCATCTTTTGGCTATAATGCTGATATGAAGGTAGGTGTACAAATATACTTGAGACTGTGCTTTTAATTTATTTGGGTATATACCCAGAAATGGAATTGCTGGAGATCATATGATAATTCTGCGTTTAATTTTTTGAGGAATTACCATACTGTTTTCCACAGTGATTGCGTTGTTTTACATTCCTACCAGCAATGTGCAAAGGTTCGAAGTGCTCCATGTCCTCACTAACACTTGTTGTCTTACTTTTTTTTTTTTAAATATAGCTAACCTAATGGGTATGAAATGATATCTCAGTGTGGTTTTAATTTGCATTTCTCTGATGATTAGTGATGTTGAGCCTCTTTTCTCATGTACTTATTAGCTATGTTTGTCTTCTTTGGAGAAATGCCTATTTGAGTCCTTTGCCCAATTTTGAATTGGGTTCTTTGTTTTTTGTTGTTGTTGAGTTATAGGAGTTCTGTATGTATTGTGGATATCAATCCCTTATCAGATACATGATTTGCAGATATTTTCTCACATGCTGTCAGTGGCATCTTACTCTATAATAGCATCCTTTGATGCGTCAAAGTTTTTAATTTTGATGAAGTCCAACTTAGCTATTTTTCTCATTCATTGTCTGGATTTTTGCTGTCATACCCAATCATTGTCAAATCTAACGTCATGAAGCTTTTCTCCTGTGTTTTCTAATTTTTTTGCTCTTACATAGTATAAGGTAGTGTTGCAACCTCTCTTTCTCTTTTTAAAATGTGGATATTCAGTTTTCCCAACACCATTTGTTGGTATCTGTCCTTTCACACTAAATGGTCTTGACACCCTTCTCAAAAATCATTTGACCGTAGATGTGAGGGTTTATTTCTGGGCTCTCAATACTATTCCATTGATTTATATGTCTGCCCTTATGACACTATCACACTGTTTGCATTATTGTAGCATTGTAGTGAGTTTCAGAATCAGGAAGTGTGAGATTACCAATTTCTCAGTTTTTTAAGGAAAAATTAAACATGAAGTCATCTGGGTTATGATGTAAAGTTATAAACTGCTGATTTAATTTAAGACGTGTAGGATCATTTAGACTTTTATTTCTGCTGTTGTCAGTTTTGGTGAATTGTATCTTTCAAGGAATTTCCCTATTTTTTGAAAATTCGGGATCAGCAAACTGTGTCCTGGGCCTGCTTTTGTAAATACAGTTTTATTGAAACATAGCTACTCATTTTATTGTCTGTGGCTGCTTTTGCCCTAAAACAGCAGAATTAAGTAGCTAGGACAGAGACTGCGTGGCTTGCAAAAGCCTAAAGTATTTACTGTCTCCATCTGTACTGAAAAAGTTTGCTGCCCTGCTCTAAATTGTTATATGTAAGGAATAAAGTTGGGTTTTTTGTTGTTTACTTTTTATTTTTTAATTTTTATTTTTTGAGACAAAGTCTCACTCTGTTGCACAGGCTGGAGTGCAATGGCATGATCACAGCTCTGTGCAGTCTTGACCTCTCAGGCTCAAGCTGTCTTCCCACCTCTGCCTCCTCTGAGTGCCAGTGCCACCATTTCCGAATGATTTTTATATTTTTTGTAGAGACAAGGTCTCGCGATGTTTCCCAGGCTGGTCTCAAACTCCTGGGCTCAAATGACCTTCCAACCTCAGCCTCCCAAAGTGTTGGGATTACAGACGTGAACGCCTTACGCCCAGGCTGGTGTTTATTATAAAGCTGCCTGACTTAAAAAAATTTATCTGTAGGATCTGCAGTGATATCTTCTTTTCATGCCTGATGCTGGTAATTTGTATTTTTTTCATCAATATTGCCAGGGTCTTACTAATTTTATTAATATTTTCAAAGAACTAATTTTTGTTTTCGTTGATTCTTTTTTGAATTGTACTTTTGTTCTTATTTTTATAATTTCTTTCACTTTTTTTGGATTTCATTTACTTTTCTTTTTTCTAGTTTCCTGAGTTGGAAACTTAAGTCATTGCTTTTTTTTCAGTCTTTTTCTACTGAAATATATATATGTAATGCTGTAATTTTTTTCTCTAACCATATATTTAGCAGTATCACGTGGGATTTCATGTTGTTTTTTCATTAAGTTAAAAAAATTTTATAATTTCCATTTTGATTTCTTTGATTATTGGGTTATTATTTGGCTTACTTAGAAGTATATTGCTTAATTTCCAAACATTTAGGAATTTATTAATTATCTTTCTGTTACTGATTTCTATTTAATTCCACTGTGGTCAGCAGCACATTGTCTGTACGATTTTGCTTATTAAAATGTATAAATTAATATATAGTCTGTTTCTGTATAAGTGTTTAATGTGCAATTGATAAAAAGTGCATATTCTGCACTTGTTGCTGTAGCGTTCTGTAAATATCACTTACCAGAAATTGGTCATTAGAGTTCTTCAAATCTTGTAAATCCGAATGACTTTTCATTGTTTGCTTATTCTGTCAGCTACTAGATGTTGAGGTATGTCTGCAGATACAGCCATAGCTGGAGGTGTAACCTCCAGTTATGATTGTGGATTTGTCTATTTCTCATTTTTAGTTTTGTCAGTTTTCACTCTATATATCTTAAAGTTATGTTATTAAGTGTATACATATTTAGTATCATGACATCTCATTGTTTAATATACTTGAAACAAATCATTCTGAGAAGTGTCCCTCTTTTTTCATTTTTCTTTTTGTTATTGTGGTCCCTCTTTTTCCTTGTTTTGGGTTGGGTTTGATTTTGTTTTTCTACTCTCAAGGTGGACATTTAGGTTATTGATTTGAGATCTCTTTCTCTCTTTCTTCTTTTCTTTTTCTTTCTGGACAAGGCCCGGGCTAGAGTACAGTGTTGATCATTGCTCACTGCAGCTTCGACCACGTGGGCTCAGGTGATTCTCTTACCTCAGCCTGGAAAGTAGCTAGGACCACATACCTGTACTATCACGCCTAGCTACTTAAAAAAAAAAAAATTATTTGTAGAGGCAAGGTCTTGTATGTTGCCCAGGCTGGCTTTTTTCCTGTTGCAGACATTTACAGCTGTGCATTTCTTTAGCTGCATCCCATAAATTTTGGTATATTGTGTTTTCATTTTTACCCAGATCAATTATTTTCTGACTTCTCTTGATATGAATATGTATTTTTGCAGTTGCTGTAGTTGTTGGATGGAGTCGTTAGAGATGTATAGATGTCAGGTATAACTGGTTGATAATGTTGTTCAAACCTTCTCTGTCCTTGTTCACTTTCTATCCAGTTATTCTGTCCACTATTGTAAGTGAGATATCGTAGTCTCTGCTGTTATTGTTGAATTATCTATTTGTTCTTTCAGTTTTCTTAGTTTTTGCTATATATAGTATTTCAAGGGTTTGTTGCTATGTTCATCACTGGTTTATATCTTCTGCATGAAGGGACTCTTTTATCCTTATAAAATGTCGCATTTTGTTTTTAGTAACTTAAAAAAAATAAGTCTCTTTTGTCTGATATTAGTATAATTGTTACAGCTTTCTGCTGTTACTATTTGCATATCTTTTTCTTTTCAACTCATTTATGTTTTTGAATCTAAAATGTGTTTGTTTTAAAGAGCACATAGTTATATCTTGTTAGGTTTTAAAATTCAGCCTGATAATCTTTGCCTTTTAAAAATTGACATATAATAATTATATATGTTTATAGGGCACAGAGTGATACTTTGATACATGTATATAATGTGTAATGACCAAATCAAGGTAGTTAGCATATTCATCACCTCAGATGTATATCATTTCTTCATGTTGGGAACATTCAAAATCCTCTCTTCTAGCTATTTGAAAATCTACAGTAAATTATTGTTAACTGTAGTCACTCTACAGTGCTATAGAACACTAGAACTTATTCCTGTCATCCAACTGTAATTTTTTTTTGTAGTTCTTTTTTGATTTTTGATTTTAATTTTAGTGTGTACTTGGTAGGTCTATATATTTATGGTGTACGTGAGATGTTTTAATACAGGCATGCAATGTTTAATAATCACATCATGTAAAATGGGGTATCCATTCCCTCAAGCATTCTTGGTGTTACAGACAACCTAATTATACTCTTTTACTTATTTAAAAATGTATAATTAAATTATTAATGACTATAGTCACCCTGTTGGGCTATCAAATACTAGGTCTTACTAATTCTATTGTTTTGGTACCCACTAACCATCTCTCCTCCTTGCGCCTTCCACGGGCTCTACCCTTCCCAGCCTCTGGTCCAGCTATAATTTTGTATCTGTTAATAAATATCTTCATACTCCCCATTTTTTCTTTACCTTCCTAGTATCTAGTAACCACTGTTATACTCTCTACTTCTATGATACCAACTTTTTCAGCCCTGTGTATGAGTGAGAATATGCAATATTTGTCTTTCTGTGCTTGACTTATTTCACATAACATAATGACTTTCATTTTTCATTCATGTTGCTGCAAAGGACAAGTTTTTTTTTTTTTTTTTTTTTTTTTGTTTGAGACGGAGTCTTGCTCTGTCGCCCAGGCTGGAGTGCAGTGGTGCAATCTCGGTTCACTGCAACCTCTGCCTCCTGGGTTCAAGCGATTCTTCTGCCTCAGCCTCCCAAGTAGCTGGGACTACAGGTGCACGCCACCACACCCGACTAATTTTTGTATTTTTAGTAGAGATGGGGTTTCACCATATTGGCCAGGCGGGTCTCGAATGCCAGACCTCATGATCTGCCTGCCTCTGCCTCCCAAAGTGCTGGGATTAGAGGTGTGAGCTAGTACACCCGTCCTATACCACATTTTCTTTATCCATCATTCCTTTGTAGATGGATAGTTCTCTATATATCTTAAAGTTATGTTATTAAGTGTATACATATTTAGTATCATGACATCTCATTGTTTAATATACTTGAAACAAATCATTCTGAGAAGTGTCCCTCTTTTTTCATTTTTCTTTTTGTTATTGTGGTCCCTCTTTTTCCTTGTTTTGGGTTGGGTTTGATTTTGTTTTTCTACTCTCAAGGTGGACATTTAGGTTATTGATTTGAGATCTCTTTCTCTCTTTCTTCTTTTCTTTTTCTTTCTGGACAAGGCCCGGGCTAGAGTACAGTGTTGATCATTGCTCACTGCAGCTTCGACCACGTGGGCTCAGGTGATTCTCTTACCTCAGCCTGGAAAGTAGCTAGGACCACATACCTGTACTATCACGCCTAGCTACTTAAAAAAAAAAAAATTATTTGTAGAGGCAAGGTCTTGTATGTTGCCCAGGCTGGCTTTTTTCCTGTTGCAGACATTTACAGCTGTGCATTTCTTTAGCTGCATCCCATAAATTTTGGTATATTGTGTTTTCATTTTTACCCAGATCAATTATTTTCTGACTTCTCTTGATATGAATATGTATTTTTGCAGTTGCTGTAGTTGTTGGATGGAGTCGTTAGAGATGTATAGATGTCAGGTATAACTGGTTGATAATGTTGTTCAAACCTTCTCTGTCCTTGTTCACTTTCTATCCAGTTATTCTGTCCACTATTGTAAGTGAGATATCGTAGTCTCTGCTGTTATTGTTGAATTATCTATTTGTTCTTTCAGTTTTCTTAGTTTTTGCTATATATAGTATTTCAAGGGTTTGTTGCTATGTTCATCACTGGTTTATATCTTCTGCATGAAGGGACTCTTTTATCCTTATAAAATGTCGCATTTTGTTTTTAGTAACTTAAAAAAAAAAGTCTCTTTTGTCTGATATTAGTATAATTGTTACAGCTTTCTGCTGTTACTATTTGCATATCTTTTTCTTTTCAACTCATTTATGTTTTTGAATCTAAAATGTGTTTGTTTTAAAGAGCACATAGTTATATCTTGTTAGGTTTTAAAATTCAGCCTGATAATCTTTGCCTTTTAAAAATTGACATATAATAATTATATATGTTTATAGGGCACAGAGTGATACTTTGATACATGTATATAATGTGTAATGACCAAATCAAGGTAGTTAGCATATTCATCACCTCAGATGTATATCATTTCTTCATGTTGGGAACATTCAAAATCCTCTCTTCTAGCTATTTGAAAATCTACAGTAAATTATTGTTAACTGTAGTCACTCTACAGTGCTATAGAACACTAGAACTTATTCCTGTCATCCAACTGTAATTTTTTTTTGTAGTTCTTTTTTGATTTTTGATTTTAATTTTAGTGTGTACTTGGTAGGTCTATATATTTATGGTGTACGTGAGATGTTTTAATACAGGCATGCAATGTTTAATAATCACATCATGTAAAATGGGGTATCCATTCCCTCAAGCATTCTTGGTGTTACAGACAACCTAATTATACTCTTTTACTTATTTAAAAATGTATAATTAAATTATTAATGACTATAGTCACCCTGTTGGGCTATCAAATACTAGGTCTTACTAATTCTATTGTTTTGGTACCCACTAACCATCTCTCCTCCTTGCGCCTTCCACGGGCTCTACCCTTCCCAGCCTCTGGTCCAGCTATAATTTTGTATCTGTTAATAAATATCTTCATACTCCCCATTTTTTCTTTACCTTCCTAGTATCTAGTAACCACTGTTATACTCTCTACTTCTATGATACCAACTTTTTCAGCCCTGTGTATGAGTGAGAATATGCAATATTTGTCTTTCTGTGCTTGACTTATTTCACATAACATAATGACTTTCATTTTTCATTCATGTTGCTGCAAAGGACAAGTTTTTTTTTTTTTTTTTTTTTGGCATAATAGTATTCCATTGTGCATACACACCACATTTTCTTTTCTTTCTTTTTTTTTTTTTTCCGAGACAGAGTCTTCCTCTGTTGCTCAGGGTGGAGTGCAGTGGTGCAATCTCGGTTCACTGCAACCTCTGCCTCCTGGGTTCAAGCGATTCTTCTGCCTCAGCCTCCCAAGTAGCTGGGACTACAGGTGCACGCCACCACACCCGACTAATTTTTGTATTTTTAGTAGAGATGGGGTTTCACCATATTGGCCAGGCGGGTCTCGAATGCCAGACCTCATGATCTGCCTGCCTCTGCCTCCCAAAGTGCTGGGATTAGAGGTGTGAGCTAGTACACCCGTCCTATACCACATTTTCTTTATCCATCATTCCTTTGTAGATGGATAGTTAGGTTGATTCCATATCTTTGCTATTGTGTATAGAGCTGCAATGAACATGGGAGTACAAGGTATCTCTTTATCATGCTAATTTTATTTGTATGTACACCCAGTAGTGGGATTGCTGGATTATATTTAGTTCTATTTCCAGCTTTTTAAGGAACTTTTATGGTGTTTTTCGTAATGGCTACTAATGTACATTCCCACCAAGTGTGTTAAGTGTTTTCTTTTCTTTATATCCTCACGAGTATTTTGTTTGTTTGTTTGGGTAATAGCTATTCTAACTGATATGATACTTTATTGTGGTTTTTATTTATATTTTCCCTATGATTAGTGATGTTGAACATTTTTCATATACCTGTTGGCCATTTATATGTCCCCTTTTGAGAAATGTCTACTCAGAGCAATTGCCCAATTTTTTTTTTTTTTTTTTTGAGACGGAGTCTCGCTCTGTTTTTGAGGCAGAGTCTTGCTCTGTCGCCCAGGCTGGAGTGCAGTGGCCGGATCTCAGCTCACTGCAAGCTCCGCCTCTCGGGTTCACGCCATTCTCCTGCCTCAGCCTCCCGAGTAGCTGGGACTACAGGCGCCCGCCACCACGCCCGGCTAGTTTTTTGTATTTTTTAGTAGAGATGGGGTTTCACCGTATTAGCCAGGATGGTCTCGATCTCCTGACCTCATGATCCGCCCATCTCAGCCTCCCAAAGTGCTGGGATTACAGGCTTGAGCCACCACGCCCGGCCACAATTGCCCATTTTAAAATTGGAGTCTCTCTGTGTGTGTGTGTGCATGCGTGCATGTGTGCTATTGAGTTGAATTCCTTGTATATTATGGATATTAACCTCTTATACAATAAAATATTTGTCTAGACCGAAGTCCCAAAGCATTTTTTCTTGTGTTTTCTTCTAGTAGTTCCATAGTTCCAGGAATTACATTTAAGTCTTTAGTCCATCTTGAGTTGGTTTTTGTATATGGTGAGAGATTGGGATCAAGTGTCACTCTTTTGCTTATGGATATCCAGTTTTCATGGCACCATTGATTGGAGAGACTGTCCTTTCCCTAATGTGTGTTCTTCGTGCCTTTGTTAAAAATCCATTGGATTTAAATATGTGGGTTTATTTTTGGTTTTGCTGTTCTGTTCTCCTGGTTTGTATGTCTGTTCTTATACAAGTACCATGTTGTTTTGATTACTATAACTTTGTAGTTTATTTTGAAGTCAGAAATTGTGATGCTTGTGGATTTATTCTTTTGTTCAGAATTGCTTTGACTATTCAGAGTCTTGTAGCCAAATACAAATTTTATCTTTGCTTGTTATGTACCTGTAAAGAATAGCATTGGTAATTTAGTAGGAATTACATTGAATCTGTAGATCTTTTTGAGTCATTTTAACAACAATTTTTCCAATATGTGAACATGAAATGTCTTTCTAATTTCTTTGTGTCGTCTTCTGTTTCTTTCCCCAGTGTTCTGTCACTTTTTTTGTAGAGATCTTTTGCCTCCTTGGTTAAATTTTTTCCTAGATATTTTATTTTTTTGTAGCTATTAGAAATGGGATTGCTTTCTTGATTTCTTTTTCAGCTAGTTTGTTATTATTGTAGGAAACACTACTGATTTTTATATGTTGATTTTATATCCTGCAACTTTACTGAATTTATCAGTTCTAAGAGTTTTTTGATAGAGTCTTTAGGTATTTCTGCATATGAGATCATGTCATCTGCAAATAGGAACAGTTTGACTTTTTCTTTTCCAATTTGGATCCCTGTTCAAAAAATTTTTTTTCCCTTGCTTAATTACTCTGGCTAGGACTTCAATACTATGTTGAATAAGACTGGTGAAAATGGGCATTTTGTCTCTTTCCAGTTCTTAGAGGAAAAGCTTTTTGTCCCATTCTTGCATTCCTGGGATAAATCCCATTTAATTATGGTGTATAATCATTTTGCTGTGCTATTGGATTTGGTTTGCTAGTATTTTGTTGAGGATTTTGCATCTGTGTTCATCAGGCATGTTGTCTTGTTTTCTTTTTCTGTTGTTCCCTGTTAGGTTTTGTTATTAGGGTAATATTGGCCTTGTAGAACGAGTTAGGAAGGATTTTCTATCCTTCAGTTTTTTTGGAATAGTTTGAGAAGAATTGGTATTCTTTTTAAAAAGTTTAGTGGAATTCAGTAGTGAAGCCATTCAGTCCCAGGCTTTTCTTTGTTGGGTGATTTTATTACTGATTCAATCTTATTACTCGTTATTGGACTGTTCAGGTTTTCTGTTTCTTCTTGGTTCAATCTTGGTAGATTATGTGTCTGGGAATTTATTTGTGTTCTCTAGGTTCACTTATTTATTGGTGTATACTTGTTCATAATAGTCACTAATGATCCTTTGTATTTCTGTGGTTTGGTCTCTTTTTTTCTTAGTCTATGTAATAGTTTGCTGATTTTGTTTATCTTTTCAAAAAACCAGCTTTTCATTTTGTTGATCCTTTGTATTGTTTGGTGTCTATTTCATTTATTTTGTTCTGATCCTCATAATATCTTTTCTTTTACTAATTTTGTGTTTGTTTTGTTCTTGCTTTTCTAGGTCCTTGACATGCATCGTTAGGTTGTTTATTTGGAATCTTTCAACTTCTTGATACAACTGTTTAATGCTAAAAACTGTTTGTACTGTTTTTGCTATATTCCATAGGATTTGCTATGTTGTATTTCTATTTTCATTTGTTTCAAGAAATTTTAAAATTTCTTGTTGACTTTATTGATCCATTGGTTATTCAAGAGCATGCTATTCAATTTTCATGTATTTGTACAGTTTCCAAAGTTTACTTGTTACTGATTTTTAGTTTTATTCTATTGTGGTTAGAAAAGAATCTTGATATGACTTTGACTTTTAAAATTTTTGGAGAATTTTTTTTGTGTACTAATGGCAAGAATGTATTCTGCAGCTGTTGTTCTGTAAATATGTTAGGTCTATTTGGTCTAAACTGCAATTGAAATTTGGTATTTTTGACTGATTTTCTGCCAGTGATCTGTTCAGGGCTGTGAGTGGGGTGTTCAAGTCCCCAATTATTATTGTAAAGGAGTTTATCTCTCTCTTTAGATCCAATAATATTTGCTGTATCTGAGTGCTCTAGTAGTGAGTGTGTATATATTTATAGTTGTTATAGATGCTTGGCAAATTGACTTCATTGTTATTATTATTATTATTTTGAGACGGAGTCTCGCTCTGTGGCCCAGGCTGGAGTGCAGTGGCCGGATCTCAGCTCCCTGCAAGCTCCGCCTCCCGGGTTCATGCCATTCTCCTGCCTCAGCCTCCTGAGTAACTGGGACTACAGGCACCTGCCACCTCGCCCGGCTAGTTTTTTGTATTTTTTAGTGGAGACAGGGTTTCACTGTGTTAGCCAGGATGGTCTCGATCTCCTGACCTCGTGATCCACCCATTTCTGCCTCCCAAAGTGCTGGGATTACAGGCTTGAGCCACCGCGCCCGGCCCAACTTCATTATTATTATATAATGACCTTCGTCTCCTTATATAGTTTGTGACTTAAAGTGTATTTTTTCTGGTATAAGGATAGCTACTCCTATTCATTTTTGGTGGAACTTTCTTCATTTCTTCATTTTAAGTTTATGTATATGTTTACAGAAGTGAGTTTCTTATAGGCAGCATATAGTTGGGTCTTGTTTCCCTGCCTGTCCGCCCCCCCCACTTCCGCCTCTCACTCTGTCACCAGGCTGGAGTGCAGTGGTGCAGTCTTGGCTCACTGCAACCTCCGCCTCCCAGGTTCAAGTGGTTCTCCCGCGTCAGCCTCCCAAGTTGCTGGCATTACAGGCATCCACCATCATGCCCAGCTAATTTTTGTATTTTTGTGGAGATGGGGTTTCACCTCGTTGGCCAGGCTGGTCTTTAACTCCTGACCTCAGGTGATCTGCCTGCCTTGGCCTCCCAAAGTGCTGGGATTACAAGTGTGAGCCACGATGGCCAGCCCGGTCTTGTTTTTTGTTAATCCATTCATCCAGTTTATAGCTTTTAATTGGGGATTATAGTTTTTAATTTGGCATTTTTATTTGTTTATATTCAAGGTTATTATGGATAGGTGAGGAATTTCTCTTGTCATTTTGCTAATTGCCTTTTGTTTCTTTAAAATATATATCCATTCTTTCTTCTTTAGTTTCTTATTGTTTATCTTTGCAGTTTGGTGGTTTCTATAGTGATAATTTTTACTTCTCTTTCTCATTTGTGAATCTGCTTCATCAATGAGATTGACACTTCTGCATGTTTTCATGATGGTAGTTATAGTCTGTTCGTTTTCAGTTCTAGGATTCCCCTAATCATTTCTTGTCCATTCAGTCTAGTGGTGATAAATTACCTCATTTTTTGCTTCTCTGGGAAAGATTTTATTTTTCCTTCATTTCTGAAGGGGAGGTTTACTAGTTATGGTAATTTTGGCTAACAGTTTGTTTTCTTTCAACATTTTGAATATGGCATCTCATTGTCTCTTGGCCTATGTTTCTGCTGAGAAATCTGCTGTTAGTCTTATGGAGAGTCCCTTATGTGTTACTTCACACTTTTCCTATTTTTAAAATTCTCTTTGTGTTTGAATTTTGACAGTTTCACTGTAATGTTCATCTTTTCTCAGTTTGACTATAGTGTATCCTGAGAGGACCTTTTTGGGTTGAGACTATTTGGGAAACTTTGAGCTTCCTGGACCTGGATGTTTATATTTCTCCCATGACTTGAGATGTTTTCAGCTATTATTTATTTAAATAGGTTTTATATGCCTTGTCTGTTCTTTTCCCCGGACCTCCAAAAATACATTTTTTTTTTTTTAACTTAATACTATCCCATAGGCCCTGTAGGCTTTCTTCTCATTCTTTTTAACTGTTTTTTATTTGTTTCTTTGTTTTTTTTGGCTAACCCGGGTACAGCAGGACCTCAAAACAATGTTCAGCATTGTTTAGTTATAATGTTGCTGAGACAAAAATGATTTCTGGTCAGGCCCTCTGTCTTTATGGAGTTTGCTTGTTCTCCCCATGTCTGCATGGGTTTTCTCTGGATAGTCTGATTTCCTTCTGCTTCCCAAAGATGTGAATGTTTGGTTAACTGGTATGTCTAAATTGTCCCAGTATGAGTGAGTGAGTGAGTGTGTGTGTGTGAACTGTGATGTAATGGTGTCCTGTCCAGAACTGGTTTCTACTTTTTACCCTGAGTGGCAGGATAGGCTTCAGCCACCTGTGACACTGAACTGGAATAAGCAGGTTGGAAAATGAACAATTGCATGATACTATAAAATAAAAATTCATAAAGTGTATGATAATCATACAAATGCACAATATATGATGCATTCAGAAAGCACTCAGTGATCTCACAGTATTCCTTGTTTTTTAACTGTGTGGCATTAGAAGATGCTCCTCTTTTCACTTTCCAAACATTTGTTTCATGATTTCATTCACAACTATTGTGACTGCTGTCATTCACCGATTGACCATAAATTTGGTAAATATTTATTAATCTTAATTTTATTAATAATGTAATAATTTGATACTAATTTAATACTAATTTAATAATTTCATTAATCTTTCTTAAATGTATGTATAGCCTACATCTATTTCAGTATTTGATATTAGAAGTGGTTTGACTCTTTACAATATTGGTCATGTTTTTGTGACTAGACATAGGCTGTGGGAACTTTTGTTTATATCAGTTAGCCTAGGTGAAATTAGTTTTGGTTTTTTTTTTGAGATGGAGTCTTGCTCAGTTGCCCAGGCTGGCGTGCAGTGGCGCGGTCTCTGCTCACTGCAAGCTCCGCCTCCCGGGTTCACGCCATTCTCCTGCCTCAGCCTCCCGAGTAGCTGGGGCTACAGGCGCCCGCCACTACGCCTGGCTAATTTTTTTGTATTTTTTTAGTAGAGACAGGGTTTCACTGTGTTTGCCAGGACGGTGATCTCCTGACCTCGTGATCTGCCCGTCTCGGCCTCCCAAAGTGCTGGGATTACAGGCTTGAGCCACCGTGCCCGGCCGTGAAATTAGTTTTGTTACATGTTGTTTCATTTAAATGACAGTTTCCAAGAACCCACTGATGATGTTAGGTGAAGATTTACTATATTTCAAAAGACTTATGTTCAAGTTCACAAATTCTTCTGCTTGATCTCGTGTATTGCTGAAACTTTCAATTGTATTTTTAAATTTTATTCATTGACTTCTTCAATGCTAAGATTTCTGTTTGGTTCTTTTTTATGGCATATATCTGTTGAATTTCTCATTCAGATCATGACTTGTTTTTCTGATTTTGTTGAATTCACTATCCGTATTCTTTTGTATTTCACTGAGTTTCCTTAAGAAATTACTGTGAATTCCTTTTCAGGTATTTTATTGGTTTGTTTTCCTTGGGGTATGTTATTAGAGAATTACTGTGTTCCTTTGAGGTGTCATGTTTCCATGCCTTTTCATGTTTCTTGTGTCCCTAGCTTGGTATCTGTTTATCTGGAAGAACAACCACCTCTGCCAATTTTATGAAGTAGTTTTCATAGGAAAAAACTTTTTCCTGTAGATTTGACTTCGGTATTGGTTGAGTAGGGTGCCCAGGCTTTTTTCCTCATTGGGTGCAGTAATGTAATTTCTACGTGATTTCTTCAGCCGTCATCAGTATCAGCATTTTCTGTGAGTGCCTCAGTGGGCTAGACTGTGGGTGTTTGTGGAGGCAGTGGTGTGGCTTTGCTTGGGGTGAGGAATGCTAGACAGGCTGGTCCTTAGTCCCTGAGAAATGGCTGCTATTTCTCAGCTGCCATTTTCTGATTACAGGGTCCAAGGGATGTAGAGCTGCCAGGGCTATTGAGCCCCAAGGCAGAATGCACTCTAGTAGTTGCTTCATTCTCCAAATGATGTAGTACTGCGGCAGCTTGGATCCTGGGGAATTCAGTGGATCAAATGTGAATTCTCTTTCTGGAGCAATCCAGCCTTATGGACCTCAGGCAGCTCCCTATACTGGACTCAGGGCTTGTGAGGACTGTGGAGCTGCCCTGTAGCTTGGATTGCAAGTATCCACAGTGGTCATGGGGACTGCTGAGGATGTCTTGCTTAACTTTTCTCATCAATGGAGAGCCCCTTCTGGCTCCAGGCTGATTTTGGCCAGGTGCTCTCCTTTCCTCTTTATGCTGACATGTGGAGTTTTCTGTGCCTCAGAAGATCTTCATTACTTCCTGATGAGTTCCATTGTTCTCCCATAGACATTCAACTCAAAGTGCTCTATTTGTTGTTTTGGTTTTTCTTTGTGGAGGAGATGAGCATTGGGTTCCATTTTGATTGAAGTTTTTAATCTGTTCACCTCTAATTTTTATTCATATGATTGGATTTACATTTATCATTTTGCTATTATTTTCTGTGTGCCTCATGTCTGTTTTGTTCCTCTGATACTCTTATTAATTTCTTTTGTAATAAATTGATGTTTTTCGATGTTGTATTTTAACTCCTTTATTGACTTTCAAATTACTTTTGAATTATTTTCTTTCTTTTTTTTTTTTTTTGAGACAGAGTCTTGATCTGTTGCCCAGGCTGGAGTGCAGTGGCGTGATCTCGACTCACTGCAAGCTCCGCCTCCCGGGTTCATGCCATTCTCCTGCCTCAGCCTCCCGAGTAGCTGGGACTACAGGCACCCGCCACCACGTCCAGCTAATTTTTTTTTTTTTTGTATTTTTAGTAGAGACGGGGTTTTACCGTGTTAGCCAGGATGGTCTCGATCTCCTGACCTCGTGATCCGCCCGCCTCAGCCTCCCAAAGTGCTGGGATTACAGATGTGAGCCACTGTGCCTGGCCTGAATTATTTTCTTTGTGGTTGCTTGGGGGATTATAATATGCATCTGATTTACTGCAAACTACTTGAGATTATTGATAACTTTATTCTATTAAAATAGAGAACATTTCCCTACTATAGCTCCATTTTCTTCTGCTGCTTGTGCTGTTATTGTCATATATATTGCATCTTCACTTGTTAAAAGTCAAACAATACAATTTTATCATTATTGTTTTATGCAATTTCCTTTTAAATCAGAACAACATGGGAGAAAAAAGCATTTATAATGTCCTTTACCAGTCACCAACATAATTACCTGTATTTTTTTGTTGTGTGAATTTGTTTTATCATCTGTTGCTACTTCCTTTCAGTCTAATGAACTTCCATTAATATTCTGCTAGGAATCAATTATCTTATTCTTTATTTGAGTATCTTTTAATTTGCTTGCATTGTTGAAGGATAATTTTGCTGGATATAGAATTCTGGGAGAAATTAGGTGTTAATCTACTAAAAGTTTCCTTGTACGTGAAAAATTGTTTTTGTCTTTCTGCTCTCAGCTTTTTTTTTTTGTCCCTGGCTTTCTGCAGTTTGACTATGATATATTTGGATTTGAATTCACTGATTCTTTTGCCAATTCAAATCTGCTGCTGAGCCCTTCTAGTGAATTTTTTATTTTGTTGATTGTACTTTCAACTCCAAAATTTTCATTTTTTTGGTAATTTCTTTTTATTGACATTTTCTAATTGAGGCCGGGTGCAGTGGCTTATGCCTGTAATCCCAGCACTTTGGGAGGCCGAGGTGGGTGGATCACTTGAGGTCAGGAGTTCGAGACCAGCCTGGCCAACATGGTGAAACCCCATCTCTACTAAAAATACAAAAATTAGCTGGGCGTGGTGGTGGGTGCCTGTAATCCCAGCTATTCGGGAGGCTGAGGCAGGAGAATCATTTGAACCTGGGAGGCAGAGATGGCAGTGAGCTGAGAGCACACCATTGCACTCCAGTCTGGGTGACAGGGTGAGACTCCATCTCAAAAAAAAAAAAAAAAAAAAATTTGTATATGGTTTCCCTTATTTCTTTGAACATATTCGGAATTGATGTTTTGAAGTCTTTGTGTACCAAGCCCTGCATTTGATCTCCTTCAAAGATAGTTTCTATTAACTGTTTTTATTTCTGTATTCTTTGCATGTGTCGTAGTTGTTTGTTGTAAATTGGACATTTTGTTTAATATATTGCAGCAACTTTGGATTTTGATTTCTTCTCCTCCAGGAGATGGTTGTTGTTGCAGGTTTGTTTATTGACTTGCCTCTACTAATTTTGTGATGTCTGTTTCGTGTGCCCTCTGATTTCTCTGCTCATTAAAAAAAAAAAATTCTCTTTTCTATTTTTAAGCCTGGCATTCTAGGAATTTCACTGGGTTACTATAACTTAGTCATCAGCCAGTGATTGGAGATTGTTTAAACCTTTGAGCTAGTAAGGTATTTACTCTTTGACATGGGATATATACATTTACTGGGTAATACTTTCAAAGTCAGGAGATTATAAGTCTGATTTTTTTTTTTTTTTAAATTCTCTATGTTCATGAGGCCTCATAGTTAACTAGAAATGAGTAGTTTGCTGGTTACTGCCCTCTCTTTGTGGTTGCTTGGGGGATTGTATCTGTATATCTGGTGGAACAACAGATATACAGTCTTCTGAATAAGTGCATTCTTGCATATGCGTACAACTTTCTAGACTACCAGTAATATATATGTGAGACCTTGGCAAGATCCCGTTGGGCTATATCATTTTCCAGATTTCTCTGTTAATTTTTGGACTGATCTGCTGTTTTGTTGCCTGACCCAAATTGTATTGTGACCTTATGCTAGCCTTATTCTTATTGCTGCTGAGCTGTCTGTTATTTTTGACAACTTTGTCCTTTTTGTCATTGCTTTTTGGGGAGAGGATTTGCCGAGCTCCTCATTCAGCATTCTTGAAGTCTTGTCACTTATGTGTATGTCTGTGTGAGTGTGTTCTGGTAGTAACAAATATGTGACATAAAATTTGTCATTGAGGCTGGGCATGGTGGCTCGTGCCTATAATCCCAGCACTTTGAGGGCTGAGATGGGAGGATAGCTTGAAGCCCAGGAGTTGAAGACCAGACTGGGCAATATAGTGAGACTCATCTATGCCAAAAATTTAAAAAATTGGTTGGGTGTGGTGCCATGGGCATATAATCCTAGCTACTTGGCATGCTGAGGTGGGAGAGCCCAGGAGTTGGAGGTTTCAGTGAGCTGCTTGTGCCACTGCACTCCAGCCTGGGTGACAGAGTTAGACCTTGTTTCTTAAAGAGAAATGACCATCTTAAGCACTTTTAAGTATATACTATATTACTGTTAACTATATGCACATCCTTGTGCAGCAGATCTTCAGAACATTTTTGTCTTGTAAATCTGAAACTCTGTCTATTGAACCAATGACTCCCTTTTTACCTTTCCCCTGCCCCCGCCCTTGACAACCACCAGTCTACTTTCTAAGAGTTTGACAATGTTAGATACCTTATATATGTGGAATCATACAGTATTTATCTTTTCATAACTGGCTTATTTTATTTACCATAATGTCCTCATGTTTCGTCCATGTTATGGTATAGTATGGGATTTGCTTATTTTTTAAGGCTAAATAATATTCCATTGTATGTGTGTATTACATTTTGCTTATCCATTCATTCAAAAATGGATATTAGAGTTGCTTTTACTTTACAGCTATTGTGATTAATGCTGCTTTGAACATGGGTGTGTGAATATCTCCTTAAGATTTTCTTTTAAATTATTTTGGGTATATACCTAGAACTGGGGTTTCTGGATCATTGTAATTCTGCTTTTGATTTGTTGAGGAACCTCCATATTATGTTCTGTAGCAGTTGTACCATTTTATGTTTCCACTAAGAGTGTATAAGTATTCCATTTTCTCAACACTTATTATGTTTTTGATAATGGCCATTGTTATGACTGAGAGATAGTTCATTGTGGTTTTTGATTTGCATTTCCCTAATGAGTAGTTAAGTTGAGCTTCTTTTCATATACTTGTTGGCCATTTGTATATCTTTTTTGTGGACATGTCTTCAATTCCTTTGTCCATTTTTAAATAGAATTACTGTTATTTTGTTGTTGATTAGTCATGGAACTTGTTTATATATTCTAGATATTAGTACCTTATCAGATAGATGGTTTGCAAATATTTTTGTCCATTTCATAAGTTATCTTTTTTATTCTTTTTCCTTTGTTGTGCAGAAGTTCTAAAATTTGATGTCTCATTTTTCTATATTTGCTTTTGTTGCCTGTTATGTTCATTTTAAAAGTATCCCTTTTCTCTGTTATTTTATAATACCTTACCTATAATTAGATTTTTGAGATATATTCAACTCTCTTCTGAAATTCTTTGCTACTAATATCCATTACATTATCATAGATGTTCTGATTTTAGGGATGCATTTTACATGATGTATTACCTAAAAGTTATACATAAATAAAATATTTTAAAGTTGTAGATTTATATATTTCAAGAAGGAAAAAGAATGAAAAGAAAATACCTTTTTTGGTTACCTCAAGGAAGATCCATTTGTTATAACAATCATCATTTGTGTTTCACCTTTTACAGTATATATAAATATATGTTATTTATTTATTTTTCTTTCCTCTGTGATTTTGAAATTGAAACTATCTTGCTTATAGTCAGATCATATGTCTCAAAATTCCATGTTCTAATCCAGAAAGTTACCTCTTGTGTTAATGTTTGGTTAGTAGCATTCTGATGACACTAAGTTCTTGAGTTTGATTCAGGTGTCTTTAAACATCTGTACTCTGAGAACTGTGAGACAATCTGATTTATGCCCTTAGACTGCAACTTTGATAGCCATTTTTCAAATATATCATTGTTACACAAGGCATAGGGTGGGAGAGGTGGAATTGTAATCTGCTCATTGTCCAGTTAGGTAGATAAATAGCCAGTGGAAACATTTTCAGTGCTGATAATGGAAGTGTAGAGGCAGTATTATAGTGGTTAAGAGCCATGGCTCTGGCATAATATTTCTTAATTTTGAGTCCAGGCTCTCCTAGATGTTTCATTTTGGGAAGATTCTTGACCCTTCATGTCTCAGATTCTTCACTGTAAAATGGGGATAATGGTATTTACATTTTGTGGTTCTTAGGAGGAGTAAATAATTGTTTACAAGTAAGGTGCTTAGAATAGTGCCTGGTACATACTCAGTGCTTAGTAAATATTGCTTTTGTTACAGGCACTGATCAATATATAATCTTGTGCTAGCTGAACAATGCTTGAAGAAATTAATGCATTTTAAAAATACTGTGATAATGACAAAGATCTAAAAATTGTGACATTCTATTAGCATAGAGTACTAACAATAAACTTAATAGCTGCCCTTTAAAAAAAAAAAACCTCTGGTTGAAGAAACAAATTAGGCCCATACTTTTGTAATTATAATAATAATATTTGGCACCTTTATAATGATTTCTCTGTGAGGAAGGTAGTATTCTAAGCTTTATATAGATTAATTGATGTAATATTCAAAATATAGTATTTTTATACAAATTTTAAAGATAATGAAACTGAGGCACAGATACAATAAAGTCTTTGCTGGCTGCAGAGTTATTGGTTTTAATCACTTTGCTATACTGTCTGTATTGCTACTGTGTTGCTGAACCAACTAGGTAGGCTAAAATGTGAATGAATAAGCTTAATATTTTTATTAACTTTCACAAATAGAGTTACAATAACTGTAAAAAATGTGATGGGAATACATTTTTTTCTTTGTCCTTTGTTGATTTGTAAACAAATTGTATCTAGAAGTGAGACAAATGAGCATAAAGCAATTTTGGTGAAATTTTTCATGTCTAATCTTTTATCTAATGATAATGGAAAGCAGTCAGAAAATATTTAAAATTTAGGACCAAGTAGTATCCAGTTCAATTTTACATTAGGTGAAGTGGAATACATTTTTTTTTTTTTTAGGTTGATCAGTTTTCATTTTGTCAAGTTATTCTCAAATCTCCAGTTGAGCTCCCCTTTCAACTTGACTTAGAATACTGTTCTATTAGTTTAAAACATATTTTGAAGACATATTTTTAGATGGAGACTTAAAAAATTACATCATTTCAGGTATCTCAAGTACTGCTGCTATATACTGTTGTACTACCATCTATGAGCTTACATCATGTACCAAGTATTATATATTATTTCCATTCAGCAAAGTAGGAGACAGGCCTAGAGTGCTTAAGTAACTTATTAAATGTAACTTGTACTATAAATTATTATTTATCATTAAGTATGGCCTAACAAGGTATTTGATGCTACTTTTTGATAAACAGTAATTCTCAAAATATTTTTGTGTTGGACATTTTATTTCTCTTTTAAGAAAGGAATTTGTACATTAGAATGAAAAATATTAAGCACTAAACAGTAAGTCCCCAAATATTCTTGTGTTGGAAATTTTATTTTTTAAAAAAGGAATTTGCATATTATAATAAAAAATATTAAACACTTACTAACTTATGCAATGTTTTGTGTTTTAAGGAACTGAAATTACCATTCACTTTTTTGAGTGGACATATTCATGAATTAAGGATTCATGTACCATGGACAAAACTGGGTTCAGAACCAGTGGTAATTACCATCAATACTATGGAATGCATTTTGAAACTTAAGGATGGGATACAGGTAAGTCATTATTGAACTAAGTTGTTTATGTTAACTAATTTTAGTAGTATTTGACATTTCTTTACCCTTTTGAATATATCAACTGTTACATAAACATAGCTTATATACTTAATTTTTTTTTTTTTTTTTTTTGAGAGAGTCTCACTCTGTTGCCAGGCTGGAGTGCAGTGGTGCGATCTCGGCTCACTGCAACCTCCGCCTCCCGGGTTCAAGCGATTTTCCTGCCTTAGCCTCCTGAGTAGCTGGGACTACAGGTGTGCACCACCACGCCCAGCTAATTTTTGTATTTTTACTAGAGAAGGGGTTTCACCATGTTGGCCAGGATGGTCTCGATCTCTTGACATCGTGATCTGCCCGCCTTAGCCTCAGAAAGTGCTGGGATTACAGGCATGAGCCGCCGTGCCTGGCCTTTAATTTGTATATGCCCTTTTAAGTTACATGATTATTTGCAATGGGCGTTTTTAAATTTGAATAAAATATGTAAAGGTTGTTTTCATACAGATTTTACTTACTTTGTCATAGCTCTACTAGGGACCATGCAGATTGCTTATTGCTTATTACATCTACAATGAAAGTGCAGCCTAATTGTGTCCAATTTTTACATTAACATTTTTAGATTTTTGCAAAGGACCTGTATGAATTTTTTCTTTACATAATTTTTCTAAATCTGAAGGGAATTTCTCAGGTTATTTTTTGGGAAGATGAAAATATATTTGCACCAAATTTTATAATTGTTTTTGAAGTTTTGGTATAAGAAACTGATTTTTTCTTTTTTCAGATTTATTTCTTCCTTCTCTGACCCATCTTACATTTCTTGCTAGTGTTTTTTTGCAGATGTGTAATATTGGTTTTAAAGAGTTTCTACCAAAAATTTTACAATCTAGGAAAGCAAAATAGGTCAGGACCATAGCTTATTGTGGAGAATGTTTCCACTTTCACCTTGCAGAAGAGTGGTGTGTCTGTCATTCATTTTTATTAGTTTTTTTTTTTTTAAATCAGCTACTTAACATTTAACTTTTAGTTTTAAGGAAGATTGGCTATAATCAAGTAAATTGATAAGTATTATTAAAATGACTTCATGTGAATCTGTATGTAGGTTTAACATATTCTAAATGTAACTTTAATCTTTGTGAAGTTAGGGTTATATATGAACTGTTAAAATTATTTCCTATTTTAAGTGGATGCTTTGAGTGTCATATCAACCCACTGGACTCAGATGTTTTTTCCATGCATGAAATCTTTGATTCCAAACATGTATTATCCAATTTAACTTAATATAGTTTCTAGAAGTTAATAGACCAATGTTATATTCTCATGAAAATGAAAAGTTACTTTGTGATCTTCTAATATTTGAGAGATTAATTTAGAAATCTGTGGATAGTTACAACAAAGTTTTACTTTACATTTATAGTTGGTAATAAATGGTTCTTAATTATTATCTTTTCTTGGAATTTATTTTTTTTTCAAAGTCTGGACTTGGTTATACCACCCATGCAGTGTTCCATATTAAAAGAGAGAAAAAAAAAAAATCCAGACACTAAGTATTTTTTCATTGAGAAGGTGGAAATTTCAAGGCCAGATGTCCTATAAGAAACACGTTTTAACAGAGGCAAATTACAACTAATTATAGAGGCTGCAGAAAAAGACTTGTAACACATGACTTAGTGCAACCTAGAACTAATACTTGATATTGGACTATGCAGATGGCTACTGCAGAAATGATCAGGTTTCCTGCTTGCATGGTAATTGAGACTTGAATTTTGTGGTGTGTACAGCAAAAGGTTAAATGTCATGAATGTAAACCACTCTCAAAACAAGTATTTTTTACAGATGTTTAACATTTTGGGTTAGAGAGGATTTTCGAAAATTGCAGTTGACATTTGGACAAATTATTTAGCAGTGTACACCCCTGGAGAGTAATGCTTGGGTTTATGCTAGTGATTGGAATTAAATTTTGAGTAAAAACATTGTAGATGAAACAGATTTTAAAATAGTTTATTTTCCTGTTTTAAGCTTTGGTTAGTATAGTATGTAATTAAGCTGAAAATTACGCATGTAGTAGTAAAACTGAGTAAGTTTATATTCAAATTATTTCAAGTTACTGTAGAATCACCACGAAGAAAAGATGTATTTTCTAAATAAAATTGGGGTTGGAATGGTAGGTTTAGTGAAGGGGCCTTTTAGAGTTATAGGTACTCAAAGATATGAATCTGTTAAAAAACTATTATATATATGAATGTATTGAAGTATGACTAAAAGGTATGAATATAAGGCTTAAATCAGATAAGATCATTCCAAAAATAAGATATTGTTAAATGCCTTGATATGAAGGCATGTCTTGTTTGTGAAGGTAAATTTAATTCTACCAACATTTATTGGTTGTCTACTCTGTACTGCACTGAAAAGCATTGCTAAAATATTTATATAATCTCAGCAAAAGACACTTAGAAAAAGAGATTCATAATGATTGTGATTCTAGTGGTCATGGTTTAAATACACTGCCTTAACATATCATTATAATCAGTTTTACTTATAGAGATTTTTAGGATGAGTGGGTGACCAAGTTGTTGTGTTATGTAAAATGAAATCCATCTTGATGTTTACTCTGAATTTTTAAAAATATATTGAAACTTCACTCAAGAAATAGTTGTTAACGATTTCCTATTTACTCTGAGAGA
>NW_012106598.1:2054759-2060736 GCF_000951045.1 Mandrillus leucophaeus
TACTGTCATAATCTTTTACCACCTTTCTCCTTTTTAGCTTAACTTATTTTAAAATCATTTTTGCAAGTTTAATTTTATTTCTTTACTGTCATAACCTTCTGATTGTTGATATGGCTGTTTAAGATTACAAAAATCTTCTGTTTGAAAACCTAAGGTGATTTTATTCTTTTATCTCATGTACCTACAAGTTTAGTTAGATTTTAAACAAAAAAGTGAAAATATTTGTATCTGTGGTATTTTAATTCAGAGAGAGTTTTCTGTTTCCCATAAGCACAGATACCTTTCTTAAACATTTTAAGTCAGAAACCAGTAAGCCACTTTTTGTTTGTTTTGTTTCTGTTTTTGATACTGGGTCTTGCTGTGTTGCCCAGGTTGGTCTTGAACTCCTGGCTTCAAGTGACCCTCCTGCCTTGGCCTCCCAAATTACTGGAATTACAAGCATGAGCCACTGATTTCCAGTATTAATAAGAAAAAAATTTTGGTCCTGACAACCCATAGATTTAGGTGACCTGATCAATAAGTGATATGTTATTACTCTTGACTGTGGTATTTTATATCAAATTGTTTTTATAGTTTCATCTTGTAGTTTATTTTTGTTTTTCTAAAAAGTCTGTGTCGGTGTAATTAGACTTAAAGATATGAGGCAGCTGTTTTGATTTGAATGGCTAATTTTGACGAAGGGCTTCAGAATTATTTTTTCCACTGTAGTGCAGGCAAATAAAGCTTTCTTTGATTGGATACCAGCACTTATCTGCTCTATCTAGCAGAACTTTTCTGGGATCTAGAGAATTTCCATACTTTCACAGGACAAAGTTTTTTTTTTTTAAATTTTGTTTACATTTAGGTAGGATTTTGTATTTACTTGATGGTCATTTGTTCTGGCCATCAATGTGCTCTGTTTACCATCAGGGATTTCATGGATTTACTTGTAGAAATTTTACATGTGATCATTAGAATTTTAAGTGCTGATTATTATGAATTAGTACAGTTGTGTTGGCAGACTATTAAGAATAATCAGTCTCTGTTAATTGATTTAAAAAATCAATTAGTTAGAATTTGAGATTTGGAGGCCTACAAGAGAGGTATCACCTCTCTCTTAGCTTGGCTGAAGTCTGTGTTTATCATCACTGTCATTGGTGAGGTCATTGCTTGAATGTTATAATAAATGGCCTTCTAATTGAACTGACTCTAGAGCATTACTCTTCCACACACATTCACAAATATCTCTTATTTTTTGAACCTCGTGTGACCTGACTATATAACCATTTATGGTCCCCTGATAGCCATCATCCGTTGGTTTTGTGGTCCCTGTGACTGAAAATTTTGTTACCTGGTTCACAGACTTTTTTTGTTCATCCATCTTGGGTCATTTCAGTTCATCCATCTTGGGTCATTTCAGTGTCCATATGGATTCTTATATAATTCTCTAGCAACACAATTCCTTGATTTTTAACTCTGTCATCCTTATTTCTGTTCCATTTCAGCCAATCCTTTTATGGTTATGTTACGGACTTTGCTGTTCCTTGAAGCATTCACTTTGTTGTGGATCCTGTCTCTGTATCTTAAGTATCTCACTTTACAGTATTCCTTCACTTTCAATCTCTCATTTGCTTTATTGGCACTTTGCTATCATTTAAAGTGCTTATTTCTCTGCTACATTTTGGGGAAATACTTTCCGGCAACCATGTTGCCCTCTCCAGCTTCTCTTCTTTTCTTTATAACCACATCATTTATTTATTTATTTATTTTTTGAGATGGAGTGTTGCTCTGTCTTCCAGGCTGAAGTGCAGTGGCGCAGTCTCCGCTCACTGCAAGCTCCTCCTCCCGGGTTCATGCCATTCTCCTGCCTCAGCCTCCCGAGTAGCTGGGACTACAGTTGCCTGCCACCTCGCCCGGCTAATTTTTTGTATTTTTAGTAGAGACAGGGTTTCACCATGTTAGCCAGGATGGTCTCGATCTCCTGACCTCGTGATCCGCCTGCCTTGGCCTCCCAAAGTGCTGGGATTACAGGCTTCAGCCACCGCACCCGGCCTCTTTTTTTCTTTTTTAAAATAAGTCAGTGTTTGTGTGTGTGTTTTTTTAATGGAAGCGAAATTCACATAACATTCAATCAACCATTTTATTTTTATTTTTAAAAATTTTTTATTTCTGTAAGTTATTGGGGAACAGGTGGTGGTGTTTGGTTACATGAGTAAATTCTCTAGTGGTAATTCGTGAGATTTTGGTGCACTCATCACACAAGCAATATACACTGTACCCAATTCGTAGGCTTTTATCCCTTACCTCTTTCCCACTCTTTCCCCCGAGTCCCCAAAGTTCATTGTGTAATTCTTACGCCTTTGCATCCTCATAGCTTAGCTTCTATGTATCAGTGAGGACATACGATATTTGGTTTTCCATTCCTGAGTTACTTCACTTAGAATAATAGTTTCCAATCTCCTCCAGGTCACTACAAATGCCATTAATTCATTCTTTTTTATTGCGGAGTAGTATTCCATTGTGTCTTATCTATCTATCTATATCACAGTTTCTTTATCTGCTCGTTGATTGACAGACATTTACATTGGTTCCACATTTTTGCAATTGTGAATTGTTTTGCTATAAATGTGTGTGCTTCAAACACATGTGTGCAAGTATCTTTTTTTGTATAATGACTCCTTTTCCACTGCGTAGATACCCAGTAGTGGGATTGCTGGATCAAATGGTAGTTCTACATTTAGTTCTTTAAGGAATCTCCACACCATTTTATATAGTGGTTGTACTAGTTTACATTCCCACCAGCAGTGTAGAAGTGTTCCTTGTTTACTGGAGCCATGCCAATATCTATTATTTTTTGATGTTTTGATTATGGCCATTCTTGTAGGAGTAAGTTGGTATCACATTATAGTTTTGATTTGCATTTCCCTGATTATTAATGATGTTGAGCATTTTTTCATATGTTTGTTGGCCATTTGTGTATCTTCTTTTGAGAATTATCTATTCTTGTCCTTAGCCCACTTTCTGTTAGGATTGTTTATTTTCTTGCTAATTTGTGTGCATTGTAGATTCTGGGTATTAGTCTGTTGTCAGATGTATAGATTGTGAAGATTTTCTCCCACTCTGTGTATTGTCTGTTTACTCTGCTGACTGTTCCTTTTGCTGTGCAAAAACGCTTTAGTTTAATTAAGTCCCAGCTATTTATCTTTGTTTTTATTGCATTTGCCTTTGGGTTCTTGGTCATAAAATCCTTGCCTAAGTCAATGTCTAGAGGGCTTTTCTGATGTTATCTTCTAGAATTTTTATAGTTTCAGGTCTTAGATTTAAGTCCTTGATCCATCCATCTTGAGTTGATTTTTGTATAACGTGAGAGATGAGGATCCAGTTTCATTCTCGTACATGTGACTTGCCAGTTATCCCAGCACCATTTGTTGGATAGGGTGTCCTTTCCCCACTTTATATGTTAGTTTGCTTGATCAGTTGGCTGTAAGTATTTGGGCTTATTTCTGGGTTCTGTATTCTGTTTCATTGGTCCATGTGCCTATTTTTATACCAGTACCATGCTGTTTTGGTGACTATGGCCTTATTGTATTGCTTGAAATCAGGTAATGTGATGCCTCCAAATTTGTTCTTTTTGCTTAGTCTTGCTTTGGCTATGCAGACTCATTTTTGGTTCCCTACGAATTTTAGGATTTTTTTTTCTAGTTCTGTGAAGAATGATGGTGGCATTTTTATGGAAATTGTATTGAATTTGTGAATTGCTTTTGGCAGTATGGTCATTTTCACAATATTGATTCTACCCATCCATGAGCATGAGATGTGTTTCTATTTGTGTCATCTATGATTTCGTTCAGCAGTGTTTTGTAGTTTTCCTCGTAGAAGTCTTTCACCTCCTTGGTTAGGTATATTCCTAAGTATTTTATTTTATTTTTGTAGCTAATGAAAAGGGGTTGAGTTCTTGATTTGATTCTCAGCTTGGTCGCTGTTGGTATATAGAAGAGCTACTGATTTGTGTACATTAATTTTGTATCCATAAACTTTGTTGAATTTTTTTTTTATCAGTTCTAGGAGGTTTGTGGAGGAGTCTTGATAGGGTTTTCTAGGTAAACAATCATATCATCAACAAACAGTGACAGTTTGACTTCCTCTTTGCCGATTTGGATGGCCTTTCTTTCTTTCTCTTATCTGATTGCTCTGTGTTTAAGAGGAGTGGTAAGAGTGGGCCTCGTTGTCTTGTTCCAGTTCTTTTAGGGAATGCTTTCACGTTTCCCCATTTAGTATTATGTTGGCTGTGGGTTTGTCGTAGATGGCATTTATTACATTGAGGTATGTCACTTGTATGCCAATTTTCCTGAGAGTTTTAATCATAAAGCCATGCTGGATTTTTTTTTTATTGCTTTTTCTACATCTAATTTTTGTTTTTAACTCTGTTTATGTGATTTATCACATTTATTGACTTGTATGTGTTGAACCATCCCTGCATCTCTGGTATGAAACCCACTTGATCATGGGTGGATTATCTTTTTGATACGTTGTTGGATTCAGTTAGCTAGTATTTTGTTAAGGATTTTAGCATCTATGTTCATCAGGGATATCGGTCTGTAGTTCTCTTTTTTTGTTATGTCCTTTCCTGGTTTTGGTATTAGGGTGATATTGGCTTCATAGAATGATTTAGGGAGGATTCCCTCTTTCTCTGTCTTGTGGAATGGTATCAATAGGATTGGTACCAATTCTCCTTTAAATGTCTGGTAGAATTTAGCTGTGAATTCGTATGGTCTTGGACTTTTTTTTGTTGGTAATATTTTTTATTACTATTTCAATCTTGCTGTTTGTTACTGGTCTGTCCAGGGTATCAAATTCTTCCTGATTTAAGCTAGGAAGGTTGTATCTTTCCAGGGATTTATCCATCTTCTCTAGGTTTTCTAGTTTATGCGTGTAAAGGTGTTCATAGTAGCCTTCAATGATCCTTCGTATTTCTGTCTTGTCGGTTGTAATATTTCCTGTTTTGTTTCTAATTGAGCTTATTTGGATTTTCTCTCTTCTTTTTTGGTTAATGTCGCTAATGGTCTCTCTGTTTTACTTGTCTTTTCAAAGAACCAGCTTTTTGTTTCATATATCTTTTGTATTTTTTTTGTTTCAGTTTAATTTATTTCTGCACTGATCTTGATTATTTCCTTTCTTCTGCTGGGTGTGGGTTTGGTTTGTTCTCATTCTCTAGCTCCTTGAGGTGTGACCTTAGATCATCTGTTTGTGCTCTTGCAGACTTTGTGAGATAGGCATTTAGGGCTATGAACTTTCTTTTTCTCTTTTTTTTTTTTTGAGATGAAGTCTTGCTCTGTCACCCAGGCAGGAGTGCAGTGGCACAATCTTGGCTCACTGCAACCTGCTCCTCTGGGGTTCAAGCAGTTTTCGTGCTTCACCCTCCCAAGTAGCTGGGACTACAGGCGCCTGCCACCATGCCTGACTAATTTTTGTATTTTTAGTAGAGACGTGGTTTCATCATTTTTGCCAGGCTGGTCTTGAACTCCTGACCTCAGTGTATCCACCCACCTTGGCCTCCCAAAGTGCTGGGATTACAGGCGTGAGCCACTGTGCTCTGCTCTATGAACTTTCCTCTTAGCACCGCCTGAGCTGTATCCCAGAGGTTTTGATAGGTCGTGTCACTATTGTCATTCAGTTCAAAGAAATTTTTAATTTCCATCTTGATTTTATTGTTGACCCAGTGATCACTCAGAAACAGTTTGCTTAATTTCCATGTATTTGCGTGGTTTTGAAGGTTCCTCTTAGAGTTGATTTCCAGTTTTATTCCACTGTGTTCTGAGAGAGTGCTTGATATAATTGCAATTTTCTTTTTTTTTTTTTGAAACGGAGTCTCGCTCTGTCGCCCAGGCTGGAGTGCAGTGGCCAGATCTCAGCTCACTGCAAGGTCCGCCTCCCAGGTTCACGCCATTCTCCTGCCTCAGCCTCCCGAGTAGCTGGGATTACAGGCACCCACCACCTC
>NW_012106598.1:2060786-2061521 GCF_000951045.1 Mandrillus leucophaeus
CTCCTGCCTCAGCCTCCCGAGTAGCTGGGATTACAGGCACCCACCACCTCGCCCAGCTAGTTTTTTGTATTTTTTAGTAGAGACGGGGTTTCACCGTGATAGCCAGGATGGTCTCGATCTCCTGACCTTGTGATCCACCCGTCTCGGCCTCCCAAAGTGCTGGGATTACAGGCTTGAGCCACCGCGCCAGGCCAATTGCAATTTTCTTAAATGTATTGAGGCTCGTTCTGTGGCCTCTCATATGGTCTATCTTGGAGAAAGTTTCATGCGCTGATGAAGAGAATGAATATTCTGCAGTTGTTGGATAGAATGTTCTGTAAATATCTGTTAAGTCCGTTTGTTCCAGGGTATAATTTAAATCCATTGTTTCTTTGTTGACTTTCTGTTGTGATAACCTGTCTAGTGCTGTCAGTGGAGTATTGAAGTCCCCCACTATTATTGTGTTGCTGTCTATTGCATTTCTTAGATCTGGTAGTAATTGTTTTATAAATTTGGGAGCTCTAGGCTGGGTGAGGTTGCTCATGACTGTAATCTCAGGACTTTGGGAGGCCGAGAGGGGCGGATTACCAGTGGTCAGGAGTTTGAGACCAGCCTGGCCAACGTGGTGAAATCCCTTCTCTACTAAAAATACAAAAATTAGCTGGGTGTGGTAGCGGGCGCCTGTAATCCCAGCCACTCAGGGGACTGAGACAGGAGAATCACTTAAACCTGGGAGGCAGAGGTTGCTGTGAGCTG
>NW_012106598.1:2061576-2089410 GCF_000951045.1 Mandrillus leucophaeus
AAAAAAAAAAAAAAAAAAGAAAATTTGGAGCTCCAGTGTTAGGTGCTTATATATTTAGGATTCTGATATTTTCCTGTTGGACACAGCCTTTTATCATTATATAATGTCCCTCTTTGTCTTTTTTAACTGCTGTTGCTTTAAAGTTTATTTTTTCTGATGTAAGGATGGATACTACTTTTCGCTTTTGGTGTCCATTTGCATAGAATGTCTTTTTCTACCCCTTTACCTTAAGTTTATGTGAGTCCTTATGTGGTAGGTGAATCTCTTGAAGGCAGTTGATGGTTGGTGAGTTCTTATCCATTCTGCAATTCTGTATCTTTTAAGTGGAGCTTTTAGGCCATTTACATTCAACTTTAGTATTGACATGTGAGATACCATTCCGTTTGTTGCGCTATTTGTTGCCTGTATACCTTTTTTTTTTTTTTTCAAATTGTATTTTTGTTTTATAGGTACTGTGAGATTTATGCTTTAAAGAGGCTCTGTTTTGATGTGTTTCCAGGATTTGTTTCAAGAGTTGCTCCCTTTTTAGCAGTTCTTGTAGTGCTGGCTTGGTAGTGGCAAATTCTCTCAGTATTTATTTGTTTGAAAAAGACTCTATCTTTCCTTCATTTATGAAGCTTAGTTTTGTCGGACACAAAATTCTTGGCTGATAATTGTTTTGTTTAAGGAGGCTGAAGATAGGGCCCCAATCCCTTCTAGCTTACAGAGTTTCTGCTGAGAAATCTGTTAATTCAATAGGTTTTTATTTTTTTATTTTTATTTTTTTATAGATTACCTCATGCTTTTGCCTCACAGCTCTTAAGATTCTTTTCTTTGTCTTAATTTTAGACAACCTGATGACAGTGTGCCTAGGCGATGATCTTTTTGTGATGAATTTCCCAGGTGTTCTTTGAGCTTCTTGTCTTTGGATGTCTAGGTCTTTAGCCAGGCTGGGGAAATTTTCCTTGATCATTCCCCCTAACATGTTTTCCAAACGTTTAGATTTCTCTTCTTCCTGAGGAATGCCAATTATTCTTAGGTTTGGTTATTTAACATAATCCCAGACTTCTTGGAGACTTTGTTCATATTTTCTTATTCTTTTTCCTTTGTCTTTGTTGGATTGGGTTAATTCGAACATCTTGTCTTTGAGCTCTGAAGTTCTTGCTTCTGCTTGTTTGATTCTATTCCTGAGACTTTCCAGAGCATTTTGCATTTCTTTCTTTTTTTTTTTTTGAGATGGAGTCTTGCTCTGTTGCCCAGGCTAGGGTGTAGTGGGGCAATCTCGACTTACTACAACTTCCACCTCGCTGGATCAAGCAATTCTCTTGCCTCACTCAGCCTCCCGAGTAGCTGGGATTTCAGGTGCCTGCCACCACACCTGGCTAATTTTTATAATTTTAGTAGAGATGGGCTTTCACCGTCTTGGCCAGGCTGGTCTCAAATTCCTGACCTCATGATCTACCTACCTTGGCCTCCCAAAGTGTTGGGATTACAGGCGTGAGCTACCGCTCCTGGCCAGCATTTTGCATTTCTGTAAGTGCATCCATTGTTTACTGACATTTTGATTGTTTTTTATATATGCTATCTATTCCATTGAAAATTTCTTCCCTCATTTCTTATATCATTTGTTTGATATCCTTAAATTGGGCTTTGTCTTTCTCTGGTGACTCCTCAATTAGCTTAATAAGTGATCTTCTGAATTCTTTTTCAGGTAAATCAGGGATTTCTTCTTGGTTTGGGTCTGTCGCTGGTGAGCTAGTGTGAATTTTTGAGGGTGTTAAAGAACCTTGTTTTGTCATATACTGGAGTTGGTTTCCTGGTCCCTTCTCATTTGGGTAGGCTCTGTCAGAGGAAAAGTCTAGGGCTCAAGGCTGTTGTTCAGATTCTTTTTTTTTGAGACAGAATCTCACTTGGCCACCCAGGCTGGAGTGCAGTGGTACAATCCCAGCTCACTGCAACCTCTGCCTCCCGGGTTCAAGTGATTCTCCTGCCTCAGCCTCCTGAGTAGCTGGGATTACAGGCGACCACCACCACACCCGGCTAATTTTTATATTTTTAGTAGAGACTGGGTTTCACCATGTTGGCCAGGCTGATCTCAAACTCCTGACCTTAGGTGATCTGCCTGCCTTGGCCTCCCGAAGTGCTGGGAATACAGGCATGAGCCACCATGCCTGGCCCAGGGTTTCCTTTTTTTGAGGGCTGAGTAATATTTTGTTGTGTGTATTTACTACATTTTGTTTATCCATTCACTGATGGACACTTGCGTTGTTTCATCTTTTGGTTATTGTGGATAATGCTACAATGAACATGGGTGTGCAAATATCTCTTTGAGACCCTGCTTTCAGTTCTTTTGCACATATACTCAGAAGTAGAATTGCTGGATCACATAGTGTTCAATTTTTTCAGGAATTACTGTACTGTTTTCTACAGCGGCTATACCATTGTATTCTTACCACTAATGTACGAAGGTTTCAGTTTTGCCACATCTTCACCAACACTTATTTTCTGTTCTTTGGATAGTGTCTATCTTAATGGGTTTGCAGTTTTTGACCATTTTAAAATTCAATTGTTTGTCTGTTTTTGAGTTTTAAGAGTTCTTTTTGTATTCAAGGTAATAGGTCCTTAGCAGATATATGATTTTCAAATATTTTCATCCATTCTGTAGGTTGTCTTGTCACATTCTTGAGAATGTATTTTGATGTACAGAGTATTTAATTTGGATAAAGTCCAATTTGCATATTTTTAACTTTTATTGCTAGTGCTTTTGGTGTCATATCTAAGAGTTCATTGCTTTATCTAAAGTCTTGAAGATTCCCCCTATGTTTTGTTCTAAAGTTTTAAAGTTTTAGCTCTTATATTTAGGTTGTTGATCCATATTGAATTAAATCTTGTATATGGAATGATTAATTTTATATATGATATGTTGTATATGGGTTCAACTTCATTCTATAGTTATTTGATAGTCCAAGCACTATTTGTTGAAGAGACTTTTCTTTGCCCATTGAATGGTCATGTCACTCTTGTTGAAAATAAACCCTGTAGGCCTATGCTGGATTTCTGGATTCAGCATTTTAGTCCATTGGTTTATGTGTCTGTTCTTAAGCCTGAACAACACTATTTTGATTACTGTGCTTTGTAGTAAATTTTGAAATAAAGAAGTGTCCTATTTTGTATTTCTGTCTTTTTTTTGTTTTTTTTTGAGACAGAGTCTCACTCTGTTTCACAGGTTGGCATAGAGTGTAGTGATCTCAGCTCACTACAACCTCTGCTTTTGGGCTTAAGTGATTCTCCAGCCTCAGCTTCCAGAGTAGCTGGGACTGTAAACATGAGTCACCACGTTTGGCTAACTTTTGTATTTTTGGTAGAGGCAAGGTTTTGCCATGTTGCCCAGGCTGGTGTCGAATTCCTGAGCTTAAAGCGATCTGCCTGCCTCAGCCTCTCAAAGTGCTGTCATTACAGGTGTGAGCCACCACACCTGGCCCTATTTCATATTTCTTTTTCAAAATTATTTTGTCTCTTTGCAGTTGTATATGAATTTGAAGATTAGCTTTTTCAGTTTGGCTCAAAAGGCCATTGGAATTATGATAGGGATTGTACTGAATCTGTCACTTGCTTGGTAGTATTATCATCTTAACTTAAATGTATTAACTTAAAAGTACTATCACTATACTTAAATGTTAAGTATAGTGATCCATGAACATGGGATGCCTTTCTGTTTAGTTAAGTAATCTTTAATTTTGTCAGCAGTATGTTATAATTTTCATTGTGTCTTTTACCTCCTTAGTTAAATTTATTCCTAGGTATATTATTATTTTGGGTGCTATTGTAAGTGGAATTGTTCTCTTAATTTCCATTTTGGATCATTTGTTGCTAGTGTACAGATGCAACATCAATTTTGGTGAGTTGATATTTTATTTATTTATTTTTGAGATGAGGTCTTGCTTTGTCACCCAAGCTGCAGTGCAGTGGTGTGATCATGGCTCACTGCAACCTTGACCACCTGGGCTCAAGCAATACTCCCACCTCATCCTCCCTAGTAGCTGGGACCACGGGCACATGCCACAATGCCTGGCTAATGAAATTTTTTTTTTTTTTTTAAGAGGGAGGGTCTTGGTATGTTGATCAGGCTGATCTTGAACTTTTGGGCTCAAGTGATCTTCCCACTTGTCCTCCCAAAGTGCTTGGATTATGGGTATGAGCCACCATGCTTAGCTGTGAGTCGATCTTTTGTTTTTTTTTTTGTTTTTGAGACAGGATTTTACTCTGCTGCTGAGGGTAGAGTGCAGTGGTGTGATCTCAGCTCACTGGAACCTCCGTCTCCCAGGCTTAAGTGATCCTCCCACCCCAGCCTCCCAAGTAGCAGGGACTACAGGTGTGCGCCACTGTGCCCAGCTAATTTTTTTGTGTGTTTTTGTAGACACGGGTTTTCACCATGTTGCCCAGGCTGGTCTTGAACTCCTGGGCTCAAGTGATCTGCCTGTCTCAGCCTCCAAAAATGCTGGGATTACAGGCATCAACCATCATGCCCGGCCTGTGGGTTGATCTTTTATTCTGCACATTTGCCAGATTCGTTTGTTAGCTATAGTAGTTTTTTGTGGATTCTGTGGGATTTTCTATATATAGAGTCATGTTATCTGAAAATATATAGAGATAGTTTTACTTTTCTCTCTCCAATTTGGTTGCCTTTTCTTCCTTCTCAAATTTCTTTGGCTAGGACTTCTAGTACAGTGTTTAATAGCAGTGGTGAAAATGGGCATCCTTGTCTTATTTATCTTTGAGGGAATGCTTTCAGCCTTTAACTATTGAGTATGATGTTAGGTGTGTGTTTTTCATAGAAGTTTCCTTTTATTCCTCATCCTCATTCCTCCATCCGGTGGAGGTGGCAGGGGGTGAAATGGACTCTGTGAGAGTCATCCTTAGTTTTGGTTGTTTAATACATTATCTTTGTTCTGGTTGGCCTTAAACATGTAGATGAATTTCACAGGAATATCTTTACTATGTTGAGTCTTACAATCCATCTACATAGTATGCTTCTCTAATTATTTCGATTCCTTTTTCTTTCTTTCATCAGCATTTTATTTTTTCAGCATGTAGGTCCTGTATATGTTTTGTTAGATTTATACCTAAATATTTTATTTCCTTTGGAGCATTTTTAATATTATCATATGCTTAATTTTGTATTTTGATTGTTCGTTGTTAAGTTATAGAAATGGAATTTATTTTTCTGCACTGATCTTGTGTCCTGTGACCTTGCTTAACTTTTTAATTTTAGGAGTTTTTTTGGGTGGATTCCTTTAGATTTCCTCCATAGGTAGTAATACCACCTACATAGACAATAATATCACCCACAAAAAGTATTTTTATTTTGTTTCCAATCTATATGCCCTTCTACCCTGTTTAAACTTACAAGCTAATCTTTTCATGGATTCTGCCTCCATGATACCATTGTAAGCACTTTGGCAGAGCTTATTAGTAACATCAAGCTTAAAAAAATCCAGTGGATACTTTTCATTTATTTTTTGATTCTCATTTACCTTTGCTATTTAATGCTTGTCATCTCTTTCCTAAAACTTCACTTTCTTGGCTCCTCTGATTCTTTCCCTATGTCTTTGGCACCCTGTCTCTGGCTCCTGTTGTTACTTTTCTGCTACCTATCCCACGTTTAAATAGGAGTTTAGTAGGTTTTCGTTATTTTAGTCCTCACTCTCCTTGGATAATTTTATTCCCAATGGATTTAGTTACCATTATATGTTTTTAACTCATAAAATGCTATTTTAGAGTTCGTTCTTTTTTTTCCCTGAACTCCAGCACTAAGAGCTAAACGGACCTGTATGTCCCATAGAATGTCCCAAACTGAATTCATCATAAACCTCAAATCCTTTCCTCTTTATGTGTTTTCTATTTCAGTGAACAATTCCACTGTGTGCTTTCAATCCAAACCAGAAACCCTGAGGTCATCCTTAACTTTACACATCCTTTATATCAATTATTCATCAGTCTGTTTTCTGCTGCTTTCCTATCTCTTAAATATATCTTTTAGCTTTCATTGGTACTTCAAATCATTTTTCACACTGCCTCTAGACACGATATTCTTAAATGTGGATCATTTCTTCAAAACTTTTTTTCTAGTTCAGTGATTTTCTCAGATCATAAACTTATGTGCAACTCATAGGAAAGAGACTGAAATTTTTTGTAATCTAGTTGTTTTCGAAGTGTGATCTGAAGACCTTCAGGTGTTCCCAAGTTTTTTCTTTTTATACACAAAATTAACATTATTTTTCTAATACTAAGACATGATTCATGATTTACTTTTTTCATCCTCATTTTCTCATGAATGTAGTGTGGAATTTTCCGGAGGTTATGTATGACACTGGAACAGACTGAAGGCAGAAGCAAGTATGAGAATGTAGCTGTCTTCTATTAAGTCAGACTTTAAAAAATATAATGCCCACTTTTTTCAAATTTTTATTTTTGTTTTAGAAAATATAGTGATTTTTCATAAAATATGAAAACCCTAAAATCTGTAATTTATTTTAAATTATCCATAATATAATTATAATTAACAAATAATGAATTTATTTAAAAGTGAGTTATAAACTATATAAACATATATATTAGAATTTTTTTCTTTTGTATTTCTACTATGGTAAATATGTGATTCTCAGTAATTTTTAAGAGATTAAGAGGTCCTGAGATTAAAATTTATCAGGACTGCTGGCCTCATACATACTAATACATAGCAATTGAAATTGAATTAGTTTAAACTGGTAAGCAACTTGACTGAATTTATAATTTCAGAAGTTGACTTTTTTCACAGTGGAGGGGAAGGGATTGGAGGAGATAATTTCAGAAAATTAGTTAGATTCCTTTTGCAATATTTTAGAAGAAAAGTTATGGAGCCCAGATGGAACTAAGTAATTGTCTGTGGCATTGGAGAGGTGGTGATAGGTTGTGAAGGAGGATATACGGAGGAAGTTCTGGGATGAGTTATGGAATTTTACTTTAGGATGATTGGTCTTTTCAGACTTGTCTGTCTAGCTCATCATATGCTAACATTACTGGTAATTAGATCTTACTGAAGGATAATACAGAAAGTAGGCGTAATACATTGTGTGTGAACCACATAGAAAATTACCATTTTAGTACTTATTTCCTTTCTTTGAAGGAAAAATTGAAAAGTTATTTATTCAACACATGCTTACTGAGTTTTATAACACTGTACTGAATGCTGTGGATATGGTAGTTAATGATACAGACAAAAACTTTCTCTTCTTTTGGAGTTTGTGTTTTTTTGAGAGAAGGTCTCACTCTGTTGCCCAGCCAGGAGTGTAGTGACTTGATCTTGGCTCATTGCAACTTCTGCTTCCCGGGCTCAAGTGATTCTCCAACCTTAGTGTCCCAAGTAGCTGGTACTATAGGCGGAAGCCGCAAATACCCGGCTGATTTTTGTATTTCTTGTAGTGATGAGGTTTTGCCCTAATTTTTGTATTTTTGGTAGAAACGGGGTTTTGCCATGTTGACCAGGCTGGTCTCAAATTCCTGAGCTCTTAGCTATTTTCCCACCTTGGCCTCCCAAACTGCTGGGATTACAGGCATGAGCCACCATACCCGGCCTCTTTTTGGGGTTTTAAGAAGACTGTATCAATTGATACAGTCTGCCCTCTGTACCACGGATGTGAAGCCCGTGGATGCAGAAGACTGACTGTGGTTTATGATTTTTATTTTAGCATGAAGTATTGTTTATAATCTTAGAATCATTGGATACTAAACTTTTGTTTTAGGTTTAGCTTCTTTTTTTTTTTTTTTTTTTTTTTTTTGAGACAGGGTCTTGCTCTGTCACCCAGGCTGGAGTGCAGTGGTGCGATCTTGGCTCACCGCAACCTTCACCTCCCAGGTTCAAGCAATTCTTCTGCCTCAGCCTCCCAAGTAGCCGAGATTACAGGCGTGCGCCACTATGCCTGGCTAATTTTTGTATTTTTTTTTGGAGAGACGGGGTTTCAGTATGTTGGCCAGGATGGTCTCAAACTCCTGACCTCAGGTGATCCGCCCACCTCGGCCTCCCAAAGTGCTGGGATTATAGGCGTGAGCCACTGTGCTGGCCAAGGCTTAGCTTCTTTTTGAGGTGAAATAATTGGGGTCATTTGACAACATTATTGAAAACGAAGTTAAAAAAACTACAAACCACACGCTGATAACTTGTAGATGGATGAAAGTGTAGGTAAATTTTTTTCAAATTGTACTGTGTTCCCTGAGAGTTTGGGAACACAAGAAATCATGGTTTCTTGAACTTCAGCTTGTGTCTAGATCCCAGAAGTAATAGAGGATTCTTTTTAGCTGGCTATTTGGGAGATATAATGTGTTATAAATGTCTGATTCTTTAAAAATACATAAATTGGGCTGGGCGTGGTGGCTCACCCCTGTCATTCCAGCACTTTGGGAGGCCGAGGCTGGCCGATCACTTGAGGTCAGGAGTTCGAGACCAGCCTGGTCAACATGGCGAAACCCCGCCTCTACTAAAAACACAAAAATTAGTTGGGTGTGGTGGTAGGGATCTGTAATCCCAGCCACTCTGGAAGCTGAGGTGGGGGAATCACTTGAACCCAGGAGGCGAAGGTTGCAGTGAGCCGAGATCACGCCACAGCACTCCAGTTTGGGTGATAGAGCGAGACTTCGTTTCAAAAAACAAACAGACAAAAAACTTGGCATAAATAAAGTGGATTTTTGGTTCAATAATACTGGTTTTTTTTTTTTTTTTTTAAACTTATTGAGGATGTTTTACTTCTTGTTTGCCATAAGGGAAAGTTTTTGAAATTCTGTATTTATTTTACTATTGGGAAGTTTTTTTTTTTCTTTTTGAGCTGAAAAAGGTATATTTCATCTTTATTCTCTCAACTATTTTAAGTAAGAAGAAACATTTGGATCAAGACAAGAAAAGAAGGCTTTAGTTTCATGAGGGACTTTCTAAGAATGTTATGACTGAGTGAAAATATGGGATTGTAACAGAAGTGCCAATATAACCTTAATTATAGTGTTCAATGTTTTTGACACTATAATTTATGTCTAAATGCTGCAAACTGAAAGAGCCTTAGTTTGAAACTTTGAAGTTGATGGTGGTTGCAAGTTTTTTTTTTCCCCTTTAGTTTTATGCCATCTCAATGTGTTATCTGGCGTTAAAGACATAAGGAACACAGATTGCAGCTTCCATTTTTTGGCATGTTTTTGATTTCTATTTGGTTCACATACTCTAGGTTCCCTTTGAATCCGTAAAATGAAACAGTTCTCTGATTTTTGTTTTGGTGATTAGATGCTGCTAATTTTCTTTCTTTCTTTCTTTCTTTTTTAACTTGTTCATTTTGCCGTTACTATTTTTTGAAACTTGAGATGTCTAGTATTTAGAAACTGTGCTGAGACTTTAGTCTTTCTATCTGACCTGGGTTTTCTATGGACAGATTATAGTCGGGTCTTACTAGTCTGACAATTCCTGACTGTTCATTGGAGTGTTTACTTTTATTTACTTTTAAATATGGTTAGGTTTAAGTTTGATGTCTTCCTTTTTTACTGGTCCCATCTGATTTTTGTTCCTTCTTTTCTTTTCCTGCCTTCTTTGTGATTGAGTATATTTTAGCATTCTAGCATTCTATTTTCTCTTCATTATTAATTAGCCATACTTTATTTTTTAGTGATTGCTCTAGGGTTGACAGTATGCATGTTTAACTTATCAATGTCTACTTCAAAATAATACTATATAATACCACTTTATAAGTAACGTAAGTATTATCCCTTACCTAGAATGCTTATGACAGTATGCTTCTCTTTATCTCCTGTCATGATTTGTGCTAATGTTGTCATAATACTTCTGTATGTTACACACTCACAATGGTCAATAATAATAATTATTATTGCTTTGAGTAATTTTTAAGAAATTAAAACAAGAGTGTTTGTTGTGTTTACCCACACTAGATTTTAAGGAGTGAATCTTGTTTGGTGTTCGTTGTTACTTTGTGCTTCTGTGTACACAAAGGTGCCTGTGATGGTCCACCTTAGTTGTTAAATGCTTCCTTAAGTCTAAGCTCATGTCTCCAACAGTATACTGTTCAGCTCTCCTGGGATATGTTTTTGTTTGCTTCAACTTGTCTAAATCCAAATATTCCCCCCAAGTTAGATCGATTCTCAACTTCAATATCTTATTTAGTAAAACCATTACTTGCTTCTGATTCCCTATTTGTTTTATAGGGAAGATAGGACATGCCATTTCCTGGAAATAAGATTAGTCTAATATTTATAATACAAATGCCAATGCTACAGAAGGGAAAACTGTTCTTATTTAGGGTTCTCTCTATGTAGTAGTTCATACAGAGAATTTTCATGTGCGTCAAAACCAATAAGAGATAAGATATGCCTTTACAAAATACAATAAATTATCATTATTCTTTTCTTTTATTCACATAAGACAACCTTTCCACTGTTGAAGAGTGTGGGCCCTGAAAAATAACTTTATTATATGTTTAATTTTTTTTTCTTTTTTTGAGATAGAGTTTCACTCTTGTTGCCCAGGCTGGAGTGCATGGGGGTCATCTTGGCTCACTGCAACCTCCGCCTCCTGGGTTCAAGTGATTCTTCTGTCTCAGCTTCCTGAGTAGCTGGGATTACAGGCATGCGCCACCACACCTGGCTAATTTTGCATTTTTAGTAGAGACGGGATTTCTCCATGTTTGGTCAGGCTGGTCTCGAACTTTCGACCTCAGATGATCCACTCGCCTCGGCCTCCCTAAGTGCAGGGATTATAGGTGTAAGCGACCATGCCTAGCCTATATGTTTAATTTTTAATTCCTTAATACATAAGACTACATTATTCTCTTATAATAGTTTAAGGTATTCAGATATTTTCTTAACCATTACTGAAAGTATCTCTGGATATGGATGGACACTCAAGTATAGAATAGATGTTAGAGGATTGCAACTACAAAATAAAGTATTTCTTAATTATTTTAAAAATGAACATAGTAATCATTATGGCCTTTTTTCCTTTATTTACTTATTTTTAAAGCAGGATGTGTTTTTTAGGAGCCAGAGTCTCTTTTATAGCAATAGTGAAATGAATTATTGTAATTTGAATACTTAAGAATCCATAAATTGACTCTTCCAAGATGGCCGAATAGGAACAGCTCCAGTCTGCAGCTCCCAGCGTGATTGACGCAGAAGATGGGTATTTCTGCATTTCCAACTGAGGTACCTGGTTCATCTGATTGGGACTGGTGGGACAGTGGGTGCAGCCCAAGGAGGGCAAGCCAAAGCAGGGCGGGGCGTTGCCTCATGCGGGAAGCGCAAGGGGTTGGGGAATTTCCCTTTCCTAGCCAAGGGAAGCTGTGACAGACTGTACCTGGAAAATCCGGACAATCCTGCCCAAATACTGTGCTTTTCCAACAGTCTTAGCAAACGGCACACCAGGAGATTATATCCTGCGCCTGACTTGGCAGGTCCTACGCCCACAGAGCCTTGCTCACTGCTAGTGCAGCAGTCTGATATCGACCTGTGAGGCAGAACTAGAGAAGCAAGAGCAAACACATTCAAAAGCTAGCAGAAGGCAAGAAATAACTAAGATCAGAGCAGAACGGAAGGAGATAGAGACACAAAAAACCCTTCAAAAAAATCAGTAAATCCAGGAGCTGGTTTTTTGAAAGATCAACAAAATTGATAGACCACTAGCAAGACTAATAAAGAAGACAAGAGAGAAGAATCAAATAGATGCAATAAAAAAAATGATAAAGGGGATATCACCACCAATCCCACAGAAATACAAACTACCTTCAGAGAATACTATAAACACCTCTATGCAAATAAACTAGAAAATCTAGAAGAAATGGATAAATTCCTGGACACATACACCCTCCCAAGACCAAAAAACCAGGAAGAAGTTGAATCTCTGAATAGACCAATAACAGGCTCTGAAATTGAGGCAATAATTAATAGACTGCCAGCAAAAAAAGTCCAGGACCAGATGGATGCACAGCTGAATTCTGTCAGGCATACAAAGAGGAGCTGATGGCATTGCTTCTAAAACTATTCCAATCAATAGAAAAAGAGGAATCCTCCCTAACTCATTTTATGAGGCCAGCATCATCCTGATACCAAAGCCTGGCAGAAACACAACAAAGAGAATTTCAGGCTGATATCCCTGAATGAACATCGATGGGAAAATCCTCAATAAAATACTGGCAAACCAAATCCAGCAACACATCAAAAAGCTTATCCACCACGATCAAGTCAGCTTCATCCCTGGGATGCAAGACTGGTTCAACATACGCAAATCAGTAAACATAATCCATCACATAAACAGAACCAACTACAAAAACTACATGATTATCTCAGTAGATGCAGAAAAGGCCTTCCACAAAATTCAACAGCCCTTCATGCTAAAAACTCTCAGTAAACTAGGTATTGATGGAACGTATCTCAAAATAATACGACCTATTTATGACAGACCCACAGCCAATATCATAGTGAATGGACAAAAACTGGAAGCATTCCCTTTGAAAACTGGAACAAGACAGGGATGCCCTCTCTCACCACTCCTATTCAACAGAGTGTTGGAAGTTCTGGCCAGGGCAGTCAGGCAAGAGAAAGAAATACAATGTATTCAATTAGCAAAAGAGGAAATCAGATTGTCTCTGTTTGCAGATGATCTGGTTGTATGTTTAGAAAACTCCGTCGTCTCAGCCCAAAATCTCCTTAAGCTGAGAAGCAACTTCAGCAAAGTCTCAGGATACAAAATCAATGTGCAAAAATCACAAGCATTCCTATACACCAGTAACAGACAGACAGCCAAATCATGAGTAAACTCCCATTTGCAATTGCTACAAAGAGAGTAAATAGGAATCCAACTTAAAAGGGATGTGAAGGACCTCTTCAAGGAGAACTACAAACCACTGCTCAATGAAAGAAAAGAGGACACAAACAAATGGAGGAACATTCCATGCTCATGGATAGGAAGAATCAGTATCGTGAAAATGGCCATACTGCCCAAGGTAATTTATAGATTCAATGCCATCCCCATCAAGTTACCAATGACTTTCTTCACAGAATTGGAAAAAACTACTTTAAACTTCGTATGGAACCAAAAAAGAGCCCGCATTGCTAAGACAATCCTAAGCAAAAAGAACAAAGCTGGAGGCATCACGCTACCTGACTTCCAAGTATCCTACAAGGCTATAGTAACCGAAACAGCATCGTAGTGGTACCAAAACAGATATATATAGACCAATGGAACAGAATAGAAGCCTCAGAAATAACACCACACGTCTACAACCATCTCATCTTTGACAAACCTGACACAAAGAATGGGGAAAAGAATTCCCTATTTAATAAATGGTGCTGGGAAAACTGGCTAGCCATATGTAGAAAACTGAAACTGGATCCCTTCCTTACACCTTGTACAAAAATTAATTCAAGATGGATTAAAGACTTAAATATTAGACCTAAAACCACAAAAACCCTAGAAGAAAACCTAGACAATACCATTCAGGACATAAGCAAGGGCACGGACTTCATGACTAAAATACCAAAAGTAATGGCAACAAAGGCCAAAATTGACAAATGGGATCTAATTAAACTAAAGAGCTTCTGCACAGCAAAAGAAACTACCACCAGAGTGGACAGGCAGCCTACAGAATGGGAGAAAATGTTTGCAATCTACCCATCTGACAAAGGCCTAGTATCCAGAATCTGCAAAGAACTTAACCCCATCAAAAAGTGGGCAAAGGACAGACAGTTAAAAAATCCTCATCATCACTGGTCATCAGAGAAATGCAAATCAAGACCATAATGAAATACCATCTCACACCAGTTAGAATGGTGATCATTAAAAAGTCAGGAAACAACAGATGCTGGAGAGGATGTGGAGAAATAGGAATGCTTTTACACTACTGGTGGGAGTGTAAACTAGTTCAGCCATTGTGGAAGACAACGTGGCGATTTCTCAATGATCTAGAGCTAGAAATACCATTTGACCCATCTATCCCATTACTGAGTATATACCCAAAAGAATATAAATCATGCTACTATAAAGACACAAGCACACGTGTGTTTATTGCGGCACTATTCACAATAGCAAAGACTTGGAACCAACCCAAGTGTCCATCAATGATAGACTGGATTAAGAAATGTGGCACATATACACCATGGAATACTATGCAGCCATAGGAAAGGATGAGTTCATGTCCTTTGCAGGGACATGGATGCAACTGGAAACCATCATTCTGAGCAAACTGTCACAAGGATAGAAAACCAAACACTGCATGTGCTCATGCATAGGTGGGAATTGAACAATGAGAACACTTGGACACAGGGTGGGAAACATCATACCCCATCTCCTGTTGTGGTTTGGGGGGCAGGGGGAGGGTTAGCATTAGGAGAAATACCTAATGTAAATGATGAGTTAATGGGTGCAGCAAACCAACATGCCACGTGATACCTATATAACAAACTTGCACGTTGTGCACGTGTACCCTAGAACTTAAGGTATAATAAATCCATAAATTTTGGAATGCCTTGGACACAACAACAAGAACAACAACAATCTGTATTATTTTTGCTAGTATTGTCATGTATAATTTAACCCTCATATCCTTTACTTCAATTCTTAAAATCTTTAAAATCTCAATTGGCATCAAAAGTACTGCTGAGAAAATTCTTTTGTGCTTTACTGCAAATTTATCTGAAATGCATTCTTTTCTTCTTATACATTGAATACTCCTGGAGTTTGTTGTTTTGGAATTATATATGATTAGAAGATATTTCCCGTTTTTTTCCTCCCATGCTCCCATTGTTTTCCCATGACACTTTTAGATCTTTATCATGTTGGCTAGATTTTGACTTTTACTTTTGCATATGTTTGGAAAAATGCTGTTTTATATTATGTAGCTCTTACATATATTATTTATTTTCAGAAATATTTCTATTTTTCTTCTCCCTTGAGACTCTGGAATCTTCTTCAGCCCATTTTCTTACAGATACTTCCTTTCCTTTTCTTTCTTTTATTAACCCTTTAGTGTTTCATTAGAACTGTTAAGGAATAACAGAAGAAATACCTTGTCTTCTTTGCTGTACTTTTGCCAAGCATAAATTTTGTACTTTTTTCTTCCCTAGCTGTTTTATAGATTTTCTTATAATTCAGACATATTTGTGGTCTGAACTTTTTGCCTTTTATAATGAAATCATTAGGTTACAAAGCATTTATAGGTTTTATAGTTTATTCTGTAAATGTTTTATAAAGACAGATGATTTAGTGTAGGGGTAATCAAAGTATGCCCCATGGGCTCACTACCAGTTTTTGTAAATAACATTTTTTTGGAACACAGCCACTCTTACTTGTATAAATACTGTGTTTGGTTGCTTTCATGCTTCAGTGGCAGAATTGAGAAGTTGCATGTATTAGTCCGTTTTCACATTGCTATAGAGAACTACCTGAGACTGGGTAATTTATAAAGAAAACGTTTGACTCACAGTTCTGCATTGCTGGGGAGGCCTCAGAAAACTTACAATTATGGCAGAAGGCAAAGGGAAAGCAGGGCACATCTTATGTGGCAGCAGGGGTGGGGGGAATGCCACACTTTAAAAACCATCAGATCTCATGAGAACTCACTCACTATCATGAGAACAGCTTGGGGGAAACCACCCTCATGATCCAGTCACCTCCCACCAGGTCCCTCATTTGATGCGTGGGAACTACAATTCTAGATGAGATTTGGATTAGTACACAGAGCCAAACCATATTATTTTGATAAAGCCTAAATGGCTTGCAAGCCTAAAATATTTATTGTCTGGCCCTTTATAGAAAGTTTGCCTACTCTTATTTTAAAGTATATGATCATTTAAAAGTGACATTTAATTTGATTAAAATTAAAAGCATAAAATAATTTAAAAATTATATATATATATTTTTCTAGATTGTTATAGGAATTTGCATGTTGGTAATTGCTAAAATTTAGAAAGCTTGCAGTTACTGATGTCAAGGAGTTGACATTTTCAGTGTAGACAAGATAGTTATTGTGTATATTTACTTTGGCTTTATGTAGAAACACACAAGAAAGATGAAGTATTATTCAGTGTTAAATTAGCAAATATTTTGATAACATAATACCTACATAATTTGAGCCCTTAAATAAATGGAGTCAGACTGGGTATGGTGGCTCACTCCTGTAATCCCTGTACATTGGGAGCCTGAGGTGGGTGGATTGCCTGAGCCCAGGAGTTAGAGACCAGCTGGGGCAACATGGTCAAACCCCATGTCTACAAAACAATACAAAAATTAGCTGGGCTTGGTGGCACACACCTTTAGTCCCAGCTACTCTGAAGGCTGAGGCAGGCAGATGGATTGAGCCTGGAAGGTTGATACTGCCGTGAGCTGTGATCACACCACTGCCAGCCTGGGTGACAGAATGAGAGCGTGTCTCAAAAGAAAAGGAGTCATTTTGTGATTTTGAGACACAAGTACAAGTTAATAATGACATTTGTCAATTATTAGAGTATGTAGGTATCTAATTATTAGAGTATGCGTGTATATATATACATTTTCTAATAATTTGTTATGTATGCATGTGTATACACAGGTATTTACACATGTCTAGAATTCACAGTAGGTTGATCTGAGAATGACAGAATGACCTACTATTACTGAGTAAATTATCATTACTATTCAGGGTTATGGTTCTTGGAGATTATAATCAGAATGGCCTAAGAGAGGTTGTTATATTCGGTGTGTTGAACTTGAGAAGGAAATTGGAAGAGTATTGGCAGAAAACTTTAGAGCGCATATAGTTTACTTCTAAAAAGATTCTAAATACATTTGAAAAAAATTCTCTTGCTCCTTTTTCCATGATTTTCTAATTGTTTTAATTAAATTAAAAAAATTTTTTTTTAAATTAAAAAAGTTTTTTTAAAAAAAATTTAGGCAAGGTCTTGCTCTGTCCACACAGGCAGGGGTGTGGTGGCACAGTCACAGATCTCTGCACCCTCAAACTGCTGGGCTCAAGCGATCCCCCCGCCACAGCTTCCCAAGTAGCTAGGAGTATAGGCATGCACCACCATGCCCAGCTAATTTTTTAATTTTTAATTTTTTAGTAGAGACGGGGTCTCATTGTGTTCCCTAGGCTTGTCTTGAAGTCCTGGGCTCAAGTAGTCCTCCTGCCTCAGCCTCCCAAAGTGCTGGGATTACAGGCATCAGCCAAAGCACCTGGCCCCATGAAATTTTTTTTAGTTCTTTGATTATCTTAAAATACGTGATTTGTTATATCCTGTTAGTAGGTTATTAACATCTTAAGGTACTAAGAAATTTTCTATCCAGTCAAATATTTTGAAGTGTTTTAGAATGGATGCATGAAATTTTTCTGTGAAAACTTTAATTCTTTCTTCTATTATAGTACAGTTTGGGAATTATATCATGAGTTTTCTAGAACAGTCTTAATTTCACACTTAATGAAACTACAACTGCATGAGATTAAGTATTTGACTTCTTTTGGCTGCCGTGAAAGTAATGCTTGTTGCAAAATAATTCAGATGGTACAGAAGTAAATAAAATAAGTAGTAAAAGTTAATTTTTTTGTTATTCTGATACTCCCCTTCAAAGACATATGTTATCTATAGGTTTCCTCTTCACTGACTGTCTACATTACCTTCTTTTCTCACATTTTATTTCTTAATGTTCTCCTTCTGCATTCTGTATTTATTGTTCAAACTATTATGTCATTGAGTATTATTTCTAGATCTTGTAGGTGTGTTTCAATCTTTATTTTTCTTTTTTCTTTTGTCTCCTGTGTGTATTTTCAAATAGCCTGTTTTCAGTCTCACTAATTCTTTCTTCTGCTTAATTTTGCTGTTGAGAGGTTCTGATGCATTCTTCAGTATGTTAATTCTAATCAGCAGTTGGCAGTAAGTTTTTTCTGCCTCCTTCAAAATTGGGGCTTCACTCTATTACTGGTTTTAAGTGTCGAGCTTGGTAACAGTCTCCCGTCTTACGTGACCATTTTGAGTTCTCTTTATTCCTTATCTGCCAGGTTTTGCATCTGTTGCATGGTGACGTGTCTTTCTCAATCTGACTAATGCTTTGAGCCTGGTTAAAATTTTTCTCTTTTTTACGTTGTTGCTAGTATTTCTTGTCCTCCCCCATCCTCAATGTTTTTATCTAGTCAGCCTTTATCAGAAGTATAAATCCTTTTTTCTTTTTATTGGAAATCTAAAAGCTTCATAACTTTTTTTTTTTTTTTTTTTTAAGAGATGGGATCTGATTATGTAGCCCAGGCTGGCTGCCAACTCTTGGGTTCAAGCAGTTCCCCACCCTCAGCCTCCTGAGTAGCTGGGATTACAGGAGCATGCTACAAAGCCCTGCTTCAAATATCACTTGTACATTACTTGTATTTTAAATGAGTCCTAAGTCTTTATATAACTGATCTCCGTTTCAGTCTCTTCTAGTACACGTTCAGCTTTCCTGTGCACATATATAATTGTATATCATGCGTTTACTGAAATACCACCTATCAAAATTTGAATGTACTAGGCCAGGCACGGTGGCTCATGTCTGTAATCCCAGCACTTTGGGAGGCCGAGGCAGGCAGATTACTTAAGGTCAGGAGTTTGAGACCAGCCCGGCCAATATGGTGAAACCCAGTCTCTACTAAAAATACAAAAATTAGCTGGGCGTGGTTGCGCGCACCTGTAATCCCAGCTACTCGAGAGGTTGAGGCAGGAGAATTGCTTGAACCCGGGAGGTGGAGGTTGCAGTGAGCTGAGATTGTGCCACTGTACTCCAGACTGAGTGACAGAGTGAGACCCTGTCTCAGGAAAGAAAAAAAAAAAATGAATTTACCATTTTACCTTAAATATCAGATCTTAAAAAAAAATCAGTTGGTAATTTCCTGGGTAGTGTAGAGCTTAGAGAGTAGTGTCATCCTATATGACTTATGGTCAAGCATCTGTTTTTCTGTCCTGAAATTTGCAAACCTCATTAGCATCAATTTGCAATGTTAGAGCAGACATAAAAGTTAGATTATATTCTTCTTTCCTAGGAGACTGAGAAGATAATAGTGTCATTAACTGAATTAGGGAATAAAGGACAGAGGATATTGGGGGAAACAATGGGAGAAGGGGAAAAAGGGGCTGAATCAGTTGCAGAGTTATGAGTTTTGTTTTAGACTTGTTCAGTTTGAGGTGCTCACATAAAAATTTTTTTCTCAGTGCTACTTCCCTCATTATTTAATTTCTAAACTTTTATAATAATCTATTGCTGATATTTCTGCTTTTGCTCTTGGCTAAATACTCAGAAGAGTCTTCTTCCTAAATGAAATGCTTCATCTTATTATTCTCTCATTCATGAGTTTCATTGGCTTGTTTAATATACAGAATAAAGTTTAAACTTCTTGGACGAATAGACGCTCTGCCATTTGCCCTAGTTTCTTTTTACAGCTTGATATTTCACTGCTCTCTATTTAACCTACATTGGGCCATCCATTATTTCAGTAAGGCATGTTACCTTTCTTTGTTCAACCTTTCCTTTTTCAATCCTGCAGGGCACAATCTTTTCAAATCTCTTGTTCTTTGTAATGTTTTCCTGACTACTCAATTTCACTCTGAATTTTCCTTTCTCAGGATAAGAAAAGGTTAGGTTGGATAGGTTAGGAAAGGATGGGTTGTTAATACAGTATTGTACTTCTCAGTTACCTTTTTCTCATAGAGAGGCAGTAGGGCAAAGTGGTTAGGATTAGGCACTTAATAGCTGTGTGATTTTGAAGCATGTAATCTCTTTATGCCTTAGTTTCTTCATCTATAAAATGAGGATATTCTTGCATTCATAGAGTCGATTAGGAGGATTACGAGAGATATGAACATGATGTTTTTAGCAGTATGTGACATGTTGAAAGTGTTACAGAGTTTTTTCTGTTTGTCTCTTTTTCATCCATCTCTGCCTTCCTTCTTTCTGTTTGTAAACCAAAAAGTACCTGAGACAAGTCTCAATTTAGAAGCTTATTTTGCCGAGGTTAAGGACAAACCTCAGGAGGTCCTGATGACGTGTGCCCAAGGTGGTCATGCTATACCTTGGTTTTGTGCATTTTACGGAGACATAAGACATCAGTCAATATATATCGGATGTACATTGGTTTGGTCTGGAAAAGCAGGACAACGTGAGGAGGAAGGGGCTTCCAAGTAATAGGTGGAATCAAAGATTTGCAGTTGGTTGAAAGAATTTATCTAAAGATCTGGAATCCATAGAAGGGAATGCCTGAGTTAAGATAAGGAATTATGGAGAACAAAGTTCTTATGATGCAGATGAAGTTTCCAGGTAGCAGGCTTCAGAAAGAACAGATTGTAATTATTTCTTAATCATGTTTAAAAAGGTGCCAGACTCTTAGTTAATTCTCTCCTGGATCAGAGAAAAGCCTGGAAAGGGAAAGGGATTCTTTACAGAATATAGATTTTTCCCCACAAGAGACAGCTTTGTAGGGCCATTTCAAAATATGTATAAGGGTTATACTTTGATTTCTTTCAGGGCCTGTGATCTGTGTCATGTGATTCAATACTGGAGTCAGGGTGGAATTTGGTGTCTTATTGCTACAAAAAGCCTTAAGATTTCTGTTTTAATGTTAATACAGGTCAGTTGTGCCTGAATTTCAAAGAGAGGCGGATATGATGAAGCATGTCTGACCTCCCACTCCCATCATAGCCTGAAGTAGTTTTCGAGGTTAAGTTTGGAATGCCCATGGCTTGAGCCCATTCAGATAGTTTTGGGGGCTAACAATTTTATTTTTAGTTTATGCCTACTCTCCACTTTTCTTAAGAGAAGCCCTACTTTTCTTACCCTTGAAATACTTGCTGCGTGGTATGTATATGTGCTCAGTAAAGGGAACTGCTATTTCTTTTTTCTTTGTGATGTATATAATCACTGATAAACTTTTTTTTTTTTTTTTGAGATGGAGTCTCTCTTTGTCACCCAGGCAGGAGTGCAGTGGCACGATCTTGGCTCACTGTAACCTCCACCTCCCTGGTTCAAGCGATTCCCCTGCCTCAGCCTCCTGAGTAGCTGGAATTACAGGTGCACAGTACCACGCCCGGCTAATTTTTTTTGAAGTTTTAGTGGAGACAAGGTTACACCATGTTGGCCACACTGGTCTCGAACTCCTGACCTCAGGCAATCCACCTGCCTCCCAAAGTGCTGGGATTATAGGCGTGAGCCACCATGCCTGGCCTGATTAACTCTTAAATTACTAACTTTTTAATGTATACGTAGGTTTTGTTATTTGAGTAAATAGGTAAAATACTTAGATAAAGATATCTTCTATTTTACTACTTTTTTTTTTTTTCCCTGAGGTGCCTAACACATACTTTACTTTGCTCGGACATCTGTTGCTGAGGGAAGTTGTATACAAGAAAACAAAGTGCAGTTAAATTGATCTGTTCAATAACCCAATTCCCCCCAGCGAATTCTGGTAAAAATTAGATGGTAGAATGTGGTTTAGACCAGGGTAGTTCTGTATTTACTTTTTTTTTTTTCCTCCATGAATTTCTGCCTATTTCACCTTCTAAATCTTCGAGTGGATCTCACAGTTTCAATTCTGTTGTTTAAAAAAAGTGGGAGAGGGAGGTGGCAATCTGATACACACCCACCAATATGAAGGAAAGGAATGTCATAGGTAGCTATAAAGAACAAATTTTTCCTAACATGTTTTGCTATTTCTCTGATAGATGTTGTGGCATAGTTCAATAGTTTGATCATTCTGTGGCTGGGGTAATATCATGGGTCGGGGGCTATGTGGGTGAAAAGAAGGCAAAGGAGAGATGGCTAATGGTTGAGTCATCTGGGAAAATGGCTCTGGTCCTTTTACTGAGTAGCATGGGTCTCAGAGATTAGAAGAGAAGCGATTAGAAAAGCACATAGAAGTGTTCACAGTGAGTACAGTCATCTCCTTTATTATTAAAATGGGCCCAATGAATGTTCAGCTTTTGGTCATTCAGGTTAGTTATATCTTCCTTTGAGATGATCAAGTGAAAATAATACAAGGGAGGGTCATTTCTTTTTCCTTTTTCCAGCCTATCATAACCCCTTATTTCTACTCTTGATAGGAGAGAAGATGGAAGCAGCCTCCCTTGTGGACTAAAGTTGATGTGTGAAGAGATTGGTGTTACACATTCCTCTTTATTTAAGCATGCTTGATATATATACATATATATTTTTTTATGATTAAAGCTAAGGTTTTAAATATTGCTCTTAAGGTAGAGTTGAGTCAGATTTCTATTTTTACCATGAAACTTAGTGAATGTGTTTTCCCTGGCTCTCTCTTGTGCTCTCCAAGTGTACCTCTGAGTAAATGACTTTATTTAGCTTTCTGACTTTGAAGTGTGCAGTGTTACTCTCAGAGATTCTTTATTGCATCTGGCAGTTATCATTGTACTTGCTACTGGAGAGGATAGAGGTGAATGTTCCTAAGAGCCTTGTAGCAGTTCATTTCTAAGCCCCTTTGGTGATCAGAGTTGACAGGTGAGTCTTACTTCTTTTCTGCTTGCGAGGTTTGGTGCCACAGGGTTGAGCATAAAGTACATCACCTCTTAGTTTCACTGTTCATTTTCTCCTTCTTCAACTCTTTCCTGCATCTTAACTTCTTGCTCTTGTAATTTTAGACGAGGACTTGAATGATTTAGTTACTTGTTTTCAGTTTTATTCTTAATTTTATTCACACTATTGTGAATCTAGGAGTTGATGGTTTTCTAGTTTTAGTTGACTAGCCCTATGAGGGACAGGGAGAAAAGTGTGCAACATGAACTCATGATCTGTCAGTATGAAAGTAATGGTCTATTTACATGCAGTGTTTGCCACACATTTTTCCTCTGTTAGGAACTTTTGTAAGGAAATGACATTCTTGCTTGTTTCATGAGGAGTAAATGGCAGTATTTTCAGAAATAGCTATGTGGTCCCCAAGAGAAAACATTCTTTGGCCATGAAATATACTTACCAGACATTTTGGAAAAAGTTGCAACCTAAATAAGATATAACTGTAGTGTGTTTGGTGTTAAAAATTATCTGAAAATATTTTAGCTAGTATTTTTGAGAACAGAGTTTCTTTTATTAGTAATTAAAGGCTTTCAGTGAATGAAAACTGTGTAATAGTCCACAGTGATGCCTACTGGTTAAAAGCAGATGATGAATTCAAAACTAATGGAAATAATTTCAGTCTTAATAGTAAATATTATAATTATTCTTATTTGGCTTTATTTTTATTTAATTTGATTGGGGCATGATTTGAATGGAAACTCACTTTTATTGGATACAACTAAAATGTAATTGAAATGAAAACAAGTTCAAATCATTGAAAGGATTAATTTCTAATTATAGTGTATACATTGTCAAAGTTTCCTAACCATAATTAAGAAAGAAGTGTTTATGTGTTTGGTAATGTTTGGTTTATAGTATATATTCCTGTGAGTACCATGATTAATGCTCATTTTTTGAGCACACAAAAATTTCAGGTTTTTAAAATAAATTTTGTTTAGGCAAATAAAGTTATTTAGTTTGTTTCTCTTTTGAATAATAAATACATGTAGTTTTCAGGGAAGCTTTATTCACTTTTTTTTTTTAACAAAAATTTGAAAACTCATCCTTTTCATTTAATCCCATTTTGCTGCTAATAATTTTTAAAAAATAGAGTAAAAATAACTTGTTCTTTCTTTTGCTTTAAAATGTTTGTCATCTCACATATGCCAGATTTATTGGACTGCAGTAGTTTTAGTGCATTTTGGCTGGAATGTTTATTATGACATCACCATAATCTATATACAGTATGTGATTTCAGATGGTTTCAGTGTTAAATATTTTCATAATTATGCTAGTTTTGGCAGTTCACTTGGAACTTTTTCACATCTCTTTAATGAACATGTTTTACTTCTGGGCTTTTGAGACAACCATATGTTTCAAAAATTAATAATGTGCTTTCAATGTTAATGTTGTGCAGAAGTGTATGACTGTGGACATTTTTAAGGATTTAAGTTGAACTAAAAGTAATTACAGTAAGGCTTTATTCACGGTAGTAGTCTTTTAGTATTTAAGACCGTAACATCCCCCAAATAACAGAAGATATCTTTATGAAGATTGAATAGTGAAGTTATTTTGTGGAATGAAACCTGTGGTGTTTGTTTTTCATTAACTTAAAATGAACATAAGGTTGTGAGAAAATTTTCACTCTTGTTTATGGTTGCAAGTCATTTTGTTTATATGAAGTTTCAAACAAATTTTTTTCTAATGTATCACTACCATCTGAAGCCATGCAATTTTGTAAGACACCGTTTATTGTATATTTCTCTTAGTGCGATAGTGAATAAAAATTTTCTTAAAGAGGTCTTATTATCGTTCTTATTTGCCTCTAATACCCTGTGAGTTTGGTAAACTAGTGATGATTATTCATCACTATAAAATAGTGTTATTATTGATTAATGAATTCATGGTGCGCAGTGCACTCTCAATTACCCTTTGTAAAATTGGTGTCTTTGATCTCTCACTCCACATATGCATTTTTACTTCAAGAAAAAATGTATTCTTTTATCCTCAAAAAAGGAATAAGAAGTTTTAGTTGCCAGATGATTTTCCCTCATGTTACTACTCCACCTATTTTCTCTTTGTAATGCCTATCTTCGTGAAAGTGCAGTTTATTTTTATTGACTCCACTGTAATTTCTCATTCACTCTGAGCTACTCATTTACTGCTCCCAATTCTCTCTTTCTGTGGGAACTGCTAAATCTCCTTTCTAATAGGTTAGTGGCAGCCTCCTCCTAATTACCAAATCCTGAAACAGGCCAACTAGAATGAGGACTGAGAATATCTCTATAGTTGTTAACATTACCCCATTTTTATTGAAAGATCTGTGCCTTTAACTTCTTCCATCTTAGATACTGTACACTCTGGCCTTATTTGACTAATCATCATTCTTTATATGTGCTACATATGTTGATACTGTTTTGCTTTTGCTTATGGTCCCTCCCTCCACACCTCAATTAGCCCCAGTCTAAACCTAAAACATTTCTACATTTGATTTTGAATGGCCTGATCTTTCTAGTTCTCCCAAACATAATGACTCTTTTTATGCTCCTTATTACTTAAAAACAAACAAAAGTATTGCTGTTGTAGAATTAGTTATATATGTGTTTGATAGATTCTGAAGTCCCTAAGGACAGGATACAAAGATAAATATATCTAATTTATCCTTGTAAATCCAGTAATTGGCATGTAAGAGCATTACATAAATGTTGAATCAGGACAGGAAAAAAGTACTCATTTGCAATTATAAATAAAGGGATAAATTTCAAAAATATGTATAATTTATTTGTTTCTGTTACTCATATTGAAACCCAGTTAAAACTTATACCTAACATGAATGATAATTTAGTATACATTGTTTAGTAGGATGGAGAGGATTATAAGGGTGATTAAGATTAATCATTAAAGATGACCAAGATAGCTTGGATTGAAAATAGTGTTTTCACATATAAACAACAAATAGGGGAAAAATTAAGAACCTTTTTATTTACTTTGCACTTACATAGAGATGGATGGTGTTTAAAAGCTTTCATTAAGTAATTTTTTCTTTTGCTAGAGCCATAAATAAGAATTCTTTGAAGACTGTCAAGTAGTTTGTTTTGACATCAGCTAAAGAAAGAAGAATTTATAGTTTTAAACTACTAGTTATTAATATTTTTAAATGCTGTTTGAGAATGCAAATTAGGAAAATTGGTTATGTAGTTTTTAGAGCTAAAAATAAAATTATGTTGATCTTTCTCCTGTAGCTACCACAAACTGCATATATAAAATTTTTTTCTTAATTGTTGAATATGATTGATGGTTTTCTTTTTCTTTCTTTAAAATAAAAATAGGATGACCATGAAAGCTGTGGTTCTAATTCCACCAACCGTAGTACCACTGAGAACACAAAATCATCAATCAAACCACGGAGAATTCAGCAGGCTGCTCCTACAGATCCTGACTTACCACCAGGTAACTTCTAATGGGATCGATAAAATCAAACTTCAATTTTTGGCCGGGCATGGTGGCTCATGCCTGTAATCCCAGTGCTTTGGGAGGCCAAGGTGAGTGGATCACTTGAGGTCAGGAGTTCAAGACCAGCCTGGCCAACATGGTGAAACCATGTCTCTACTAAAAATACAAAAATTAGCCGGGCGTGGTGGCATGCACCTGTAATCTCAGCTACTCCGGAGGCTGAGACAGGAGAATCACTTGAACCCAGGAGGCGGGGGTTGTAGTGAGCCGAGATCGTGCCACTGCATTCCAGCCTGGGTGACAGAGTGAGACTCTGTCTCAAAAAAAAAAATTGATCATTGTTTTAGTCCTTTGTAGAATATATATTTTTAGTATCATAAAACTTTTAAGCTGTATGTGCATGTGTACTTGTGCGTGACTTCTGAACAAATTGGGTCCAGAGCCTTCACAAATGGCTTTCATTCAAATTTTGATCCTCTTTTGCAGTAAGTTGTTCTTTGAGTTTCTTTCTTACAGTTTAAGCAAAAGACTAACAGTCTCTTTGTTCCCCTTGTGTCTTGATAACAGAGAAGAGACACTAGATTATTCTGAGTTTCTGGAAGCGCTAAAATTCACTAATGGAATCACAGAGTTTTGTAACTGAAACAGACCTTATATATCATCTCTTTTATTTCCTGAAGTTTTTATTTAGGTGGGACAGTAGTGGGTTGCATGAAACAGTTTCTTCATAAACATTTAAAGAAAAAAACTGATCATCACATGTCAGCTCTGTGGCCAAGATGCATTGCTGCCTTTTTACAGTTAGGAGTTGTTTATCAGTCACTTTTGTTTTGATTTTATTTATTAGTGACTCCTATTTTTGTGAGATGTATTAGACATTAATATATAGTTGTTTTCTGTGCTGAAGTTTTATAAGCTTTCTGCTACTCTCATTACTTTTTGGCAGTCTTTTGGCACCATTTACTTGTAAAAGACTAGAATTAGGTATATCATTTTATAGACCCCTTCCCTCAAATACATGTCCTAAGTTACATTTGAGTTGAACACTGTTAACTAGTCTATAGTGACATGAGTACTGATGCTTTGTGTTCTTCAGAACTCTATTTAACAGGTCTTTGTTACCCGTCTGACTTCTGGATGGATGAATTGTTATAAGCTGGGAAAGGTGTCAGAAGAAGATGTTTTACTTCTAAATGTTTCTATTTGTGCTTAGAGTTGTGTGATGGTTCCAGAATTTTAAAAACTTTTTCTTAATAACTCCTTGCGAAAAATCCTGAGAAATTAAATTAAATTATGAATTAAACTGTAAATGTTCTTTTTAAACAGGCAATCCTTTTGTCCCTCCAAATTTATGATTACATATTTTCTGAAGAGTTGCTATAGCAGCTCATGTATAGAAGCATTGGAGTCTCTCTCAATGTCCTGGCAAAGAATAATCAATTGTAGGTTTAATTGTTGGCTTGTTCTATATTTTGTTTTTCCTAAGAAAAAACAAAAAAATTAAAGCTAATGTCAATTGTTGATTTCATAGTAACCTTCTATGGGGTAACCTGCATGTACTCAAAATAGGTCCCAGACTTTTAATGATACTTTATTGTCTGTATTAGAATTTAGACTGTTATTCAGAATTGGGAGAATTGGCCTATTTTTGTGGCACAAAACATGAAATCATCAATATAACATAAAACATTCTTTTTTTTTTTTTTTTTTTTTGAGACCCATTCTCACTCTATGGCCCAAGCTGGAGTACAGTGGTGTGATCTCAGCTCTCTGCAACCTCTGCCTCCCGGGTTCAAGTGATTCTTCTGCATCAGCCTCCCAAGTAGCTG